>NW_009646928.1:5212564-5282202 GCF_000708025.1 Charadrius vociferus | reverse complement strand
CACCTGAGGCGTGCGGGGGCGGGGAAGGCGGCAGCCCGGCAGGGCTCGGCACTGCGGCCCGGGTTCCGCACTGCCTTCCCCCTCGCCTTTCCGCAACGCCCGCGGTACCTCCTTGTTGGCTCTGCGAGGTTAAAAGGAGCAGGTGGAAGTAAAGTGGAAGCTGGTCGCAGGGGTTTACCGAGGCGGAGGGGCCCTTGGGCCCTCTGTCCTTGGCTTGAGGGGGCTTTGGCCCAGCTGCGCTGCCAGAGCCTGACCCGGGCTTGTGTAAGCCGTAACTGAAAGAGCGCGGCGTTGTGCCATCGGTTGTGTTCGCAATAGGAGCTGGTAAGAGGCTATAAAAGTGGAAACGCACAGTATTTTCCACGATCGCTTGTCAGTAGGTTCAGAATCATGATTTATGTTGTTCATCCAAAATTGCTAGGTGGTTGTTAGGGGGATATTAAAATCTTCTATCTACCTGGTGTCTTTCATCCGAAAGAATATAAGTTATATATGATCGTTTTTTCTGTAGCCGTGCTGCAGTTGAGATTAATGGAGATTTCATCCTAAACATCTTTACATAATGCCCATACTGGGAATGTTAAACTCAGGGTTCTGGTTTGTCAGGAAAGAAGTCGCAGCATGTTTTATTAACAGCATAAGTAGTCAGCACGTTCTCCTATTCAGGCATCTGGAAATATCTAGCTCATCCCATACATATGGCACTTCTGTTATCATTACATCTTTGAATTGTATAGTCATTCTCCCCACACAAACACACTAAAAATGGATATATTTCTAGCCTGACACTTATACAAGAAGGTACTTGGGGGATACATTTCTCACAATGGATATCAGGGCAAAGACCGATTTGATGAAAAGCCCACCTCAACTAGATGGCGGACAGGTCTTAATCACTTAACCAGCTTCATTGGGGATTTGGTGAATGCTCTTCTCGCATTGCTTTGTCTCTCACTTTGCTGTTTGCTTTGGAGACAATCAGCATATTTCTCTTTTTGTAAAGGGAAACTTGGAACTGTTGTTTTGAATCTTTCTGAGGTGTGAATTGCCCTTTGTTCCTCTGGTCATGGAGCACCAGAGGAGCTCATCTGAATCTGGCAGAAAGCTTATTTCACTGTATAAACAAAAAAAGTTAATAATGGCATTTTCATTGAGTGAAAAGAACAAATTGTCTAATGCTAGAAAGAAGGCCTTAAGGGCTTCTTATCTGGAAAAACAAATATTTTTTTTGTTCATTCACTGACATTTGATTGAAAATCTGCAATTGTTCAGAGACCATTTCTGATAAAAGAGGAAAACGGAGTATGTAACTATAACCAAATGCAACTTATTGCCAGCTATTGGCTAACAGTAAGTAAAGGTAATGATCAACTCATTTTTACCAATGTACTTTCGTACTTGGAGTACATCTTGCCATAGCCCTATGGGTAGTACCCTGGAATAAGTTTTAAAGAGGGTGAGAAAATGGATTTGAAGGTACCCCCAAACTTTCCAAACAGAGGTCTTCGCGTATCTGTCATCACATTAGATGATCCTTGCTGCACGTTTTGCATAAAATGCTGTCCTGATGTCCCTGTGGAAAGGCAGAGGGTGACCCTGGTCACCTGATCTTGGAAGAGCACCCCTGAGGCTGCTGTAACAGCTAGCCCAATTTGATCCCTAGATTTGTCAGCGTTTGGGCATTTTAATAAACCTTTTCTGCTTTTTTTTTTATCCCACCTATACTGGTTCTACACCAGCTACAGGATCTGTGCTAATACTTGTTGACAGTACAATTATTTGACATCTCTTCAGCTCCAGCATTCAAGCATTGAAGATCTATGTATTCATACTCTGGTGCCTTAAGCCCTATTGAGCTTTGCAGTTAGGACAAGCACTAAAATTTGGAAGACACTGTAGGTAGTCAGCTAGTCCTTTGCACTCTAAAAGTGAGGGGACATATTAAGCCTCTTAACTTCTTTTCTGTAATGTGATGGATCAGCTCTTTGATCTGGCTGAAATCCAGCCAATTATTTGTATTTTTCAGCCAGACCAGTGAGCTGATCTGGCTGAGGTGAAGTGCTCAAACCAGTGCAGTGGGAAATGACCAGGGTAATTACGAGTGGGTGGAGAATGGGGCTGTCCCTTCTGACAGCACCGTCTCATATTGGCATCTCATATTGGCTTAAGATTTTCAGAAACTGCATTTTCAAAGGTGATTTGCAAGTTATACACCCATTTAAAGTGTTGGACAATGTGTAGGAAGCTGTATTTTTATATAGCTCTTCAAAGAGCCGTTTGGAAAAATTTGTTGTGTAGAAACACCTACTGTTCAAACACTCACAGTTCAGCACATAGATACTGCATGAAGAGACCTCTGCCAGAGCTCTGACTACGGAACGTGCAATGCAGCATAGTATGAAACATACAAACCTCAAGCAAAGTAAAATTGATTTTTATTTGCAGTCTACTAATTTCAGCAGTGGAGTGGTGAGACCATAAATCTTAGCAGAGATACTACACCAGCTGTAAACCTTCCGCCTTCAGACAGGGCGATCTCACATGTTATGCAATCTTTTATGCAGTGCCGTGGGGTGCTGACACATCCAGACAGGATATAGCCCTTTGAGACAGAACAGGTTTTTGTCCAGCATTTATTTTACCCATATGTTGGAATAGCGGTGATGTGAGGTGCGAGTAGGAGAATGGACTATGAAATGGCTCTTTTAAACTTGATCGGTTGAATTTCTTTTTGTGAGGCTAGGGGGAAAGGAAAATACTAGAAGAAGAGAAAGGTAAGTAAAGAGAAACTGGGGGCAGATCTCTCCTATTCCGCACTGATGCTTCCTTAAGCGCTCTCGTCTCTTTATAAAGAACTCCTTGGGACTTTCCTGCATGTGATGTCACTTTTTTCTATCCTGCACCCCACTGACTCTTCAAGAACTTTCCCAGCCAAGAGTGACTGAAATCAAAACCCCTTTCTTTTCTGCTTCTCTGTGTATAAACAATAAGCTCTTGCTCCCTTGAGGCCTGCGGAGGAACACAACAGATGGAGCAGCACAAAACAAGGAGAAACCTCCCCTTACTAAGACCCTAAAACAGTGAGGGCCCGTTACAGGTTTCTTGATTGTCATCCTGATCCAGTTTTGCTACAAATCTCACAGCCATGACCGATCTTTCTTTTTACAAGGCCTAGCCTTTCTTAAAGCCTGTGAATGATTGTGGTGTGTCTACTCTGTTCATTCTCTCTTTTCACTGGTAAATCCCTCTTGCTGCAGTTTAACCCCACAACCTCTTTCCTTAAATGCCAGATAGAAAGAAAATGAATTCCTCCTCTTCCTTGGAGGAGCTTCCTAGATGTATAAAGACTGTTGTTGTGTCTTCTATCAATCTTGTCAATGTAAAATTAAGACAGAAAGAACTCAAAGTCCCACAATTCCTTGGATGTTTTCTCATAAGCTATGTTTTTAGTGCTGCGGTCTGAATTCTTTCCAGATGCCCCCATATTTTTTTAAATGTAATACCCAAGTTGGACATACTGCTCCAAATAGAAGAGTAGAAGATCATGTCAAGTTTATAAATCCCAAGTACTTGCTTTTTTTTTTTTTGCAAGACTGACAGTTTTGACTTATGCTTGGTTTGTGAGGCAGTAAGTACTCTAGATCTTTTCCTGCTGCGCTATTGGGGTTTTGTTCCTCATCCTGTAAATTTTCAGTTATTTATTCTTGCCTGAATATAAGAGTTAGGACTTGTATCTTTTGAATTGCATCATTTTTTTGAGACTATTTTGTTATTTCTCAGGACATTTTAAATTCTAATACTGTCCTCCTGTTTACCTGTAGCCCTTCCAGTTTCATGTCATCTGCAAAGCTAGCAAACATGTTTTTCAGTCATCTAGATCACCATGAATAATTTAGTAGTATACTAAGTATTTTAAGTAGCATGTGGGGAACAGGTGACAGGAATTTCTTTAGATTCAGTGTATTTGTTTAAATGTATACTCTTTACAAGATTAAATGTATACTATTTACAAAAAGAAAAAGCTCCTTGTCCCCTCTTTTACCCCCTTTGCTCTTTAAATGCAAAAAATACTATTTCATTTTAGCGCATAAACTTCAGATTTTTCGTAAGATTAAAGTTTGGAGAGTAATATTAACTTATTTTGCAAACTACAGCAAATACCACAGTAACGTACATTTTGGTCAAAGTTGCTTGTCACTGTTACAATTTTGGGACAGATTTTATTTAAAATTTAATTGTTTCAGCAAAGAAAGTGGAAATACGCCAATGTAATTTGCTCCTATCACAAAGTTGGGAGGGATTGTCAAAGAAGGAGCAAGCTATTATACGAAAAGGACTAGATGAGTTTGATGACTGGTGTTACTGGAATGAAATGAAATTCTGAACTATAAATGAGAAGTCATGCACTTAGGGACAATTCTAATAGTGTACAGGAAGACACAGCTGGAGAGTAAAAGGATCACAGAACCACTGAATGCTGGCAAGTTGCCACTTGTGCGTTTTAATGCTCTGCTTTAACATTGAACAAAGACAGTTAATTTTTACATATTTTTGAGCAGAAGCTGGTAATCTGTTTTCCTTCTGATTTTATTAATCAGCATTGTCTGTAGATGAAGGGCTCCTAGACAGCCAGGAAAAGACTCAGAAGTGTCTCTCAGCTCTGTCCTGTCAAAAATCATTCATGCTTGTGTAGAGTTTCTTTACATATGAGACTGAACACTTCTTCAACTCTACCCTTTATACAGGCCATGAGTGTTTTGCCAAATGATTAAAGAACAAAGTCCACTTCAAGCTTTCAGATGTAACATTGTAGTGGGAAGGTGGATACTACTGGTGATAAAAATACTCATAAAATGTACCCATGGCTGTGGGTAGGAAGCTGGACAGCAGTTGGAAGTTACCTATAACCAGAATTCTTATTCCATGTTTATGTGTTAGGTAAATTTTGACCATGTTTGAACAATAGCTTTTAAATGTAGGTTCTGTTGGATTGGTTTTTGATTGATATTGACTATTTGATTTGATCATTTTCACTTCCTATCTCTACTCATTTCATCTATTACATTTACTATAGCTATGTAGTGTCTAATTATTTTAATATATTTTAAGGATTGTTACTAGCTTCTCTCCCTGTACTACAGTGATCTCCTTTTTAGAAGTATATATATTTCTCTTTTAGACTGCAAAGATCATACTGCATTTCTTGCCTATTCTGTCTCTCTAAAATACTTGTTCTTTTCACCTTATAGCCTAGTAAGACTGTAGACCCAAGCGTCTAAGGCAATGGGATACAATGTCCCACTGGCTATTTCCTTTTTGTCTTCACTTTTCACTGTCCTTCCTAACACTATGCATGTAGATTGTATAGCACTTGTGGAAATCAAATTGACATCTTAGGTAATTTCAGACCCATATGATAAAAAGCAAATAATCAGACACTTTAACTTAGTATACCATTCATGGCAGAATGAAGCTGCTTTTCCATATTGTGTCAATTAGCCCAGATTTTCAGGTACTTTGTTTATCGTAACTTTCATGTGCAGCTGCATAAACACATACACGCATAGGTACATTTCCACACGTAAATAATAAAAATAATTTTGTAGTTAGAGGCTCCTTTACCTCTTCTGTGAATCTGTGCTATCTAATAATCCTCTTATTTTGAGACTGCAGAGGGCTCTAACTAAGCCAAAGTCCTCATTAGAGCCAGCTAGAAGTTTTCATCCAAAGCTTTTTAGCAACAACAAACAAATTGGTTACATGGAATTGTTTGCAAAATTTCTATTGATTTCATTGAATCATTTGTGAAATTAGAAAACCCTATAAAATAAAAGACTTTTCTAAAAAGGCTTTTAACATTATTTTAAAATGTAATTTAATGTTTAAATGATTCAAAGCCGAATCAATACTTCTGATGTGGTTAAATTATATTTCTCATTTGTCACATTTTTTCTTAGTTGCTGAAAATTTCAAAGCCACTATTTCTATCCAGTCAAACTGTTCATTCTCTTTCTCACCACAATTACCAAAGAACCAAATTATCAATATTTGTCCCACAGTGGCATTTCTTCAGCTACTGTATTCTTTCCTTCTCCAACCTTTCTCACTTTAGAGTGACTCTTTGCTTTTCATTACTTTCCACAGCTTCATTAGTCCTCTTCACAGCTGAAGGAAAGGAGATGTCAGAGGGAGAGAAGTAAAAGACTTCCTGAAGGTCTGATTCTATAGATACAGGAATGTGTTGCTTGAAAAGTTTGAAAGAGATTTGGGTATGTGTGAGAGGAGGAGGGAAGGGGAGAAGGTGGGGAAAGAAGCTAAAAAAGTTTTATTACTGCAGTGGCAGAAAAGGTACAAAAATCAGTAATCATGGAAAATACAGAGAAAGAAGGAGAGTGAAAAGAAGTAGGATGGCATTTAGGTGGAGCAGTGTCCAAAGGTGATGTCTTCTTGATTTGCCACGTGGGAAGGGGCTTACAGTGCTCCTGATCTTCTAGTCTCACTCCCTGTTACAGTGGGCGATTTCTGTACAGGAATTCACCACTGCAGTGAACACTCCAAACTACCATGCTTCCCTCTCATCACTGGTTTTCACAGATTTAGAAAGAATACACATCAAATATATTGTATACATTTATTTTAGAAAACTGATACAAGCTATAGTTTAAAATAATCCAGACTGCCAATAATCCAGTCTCAGCAAGTGCTTTGGTTGTACACTGCCTGTGCAACCTCCATTTTTGTATTTCTCTTGCTTTGCTATCCCTCCTACTTTCTCTCTCTGTCACCTTCACAGTTTTAACAGCTATGGTCTCATCAGCAGTAGCTGCTATATATTCAAAAGAATTTTTGAGAATCTTGAGACCTGTCTGGTTATATAAAATCGTGTATTTTAGTCCCAGAGTCTCAGTTTAAGCAAGTCTTCGAGCATGCAAAAATTCTATCCCATTTCTGACAAGAATTTACGGATGTATATCAGTACCATCTAGTGGCAAGAAGAGTTGTAGCACTTAGTAGGCTCACACAGGAAATGCCGATTTGACTTCAATAACCAGGATCCTTCAGCAGTTTTTTTTTAAAAAAAAAAAAAAAAAAGAAAAAAAAAAGAAAAATAGGAAAAAAAAAAAGAAAAAGGAAAAGACATGATGGAATTTTAGCTGCAGTCTTCCTTGGTGCCATTCCAAACCCACATAAGTGCAAGATTCTTCACTGGTAATGAATTTTTAATTGTTTCCTGCAGTATTCAAACAGTATTATGCTTTTTTTTTTTTTTTTCCCCTTTTCTGTAATTAAGAATAAAATCTAACAGGATTCTGCTGCAGGACCACTTTCCTTTTCCTCATTAACCCTTCTGCTGCTACTAGTCAGTGCAGCTTCCAGCAGCAGTTTGCTACAGACCGTCCATGACGGAATGCACCAGGTACATTTGCCTGCAATGGAAAAGCATTCTCACAGGGAGACCTGCAGGAGTTGGGATGTGTGTGGATGCCTGTGTAGGTGTAAATTGCTATGTGCATATGGTTGAAAAGGAGGAGAAAGCATCGTGTTGCAGTTTGTTTAGCAAGCTTCAAAAATATGAATTTGTTGCAGCTGTGCTGGAATATGTGTATTTAGCGAGACAGTAAAATAGGATCATGCTGACTGTATTCTAACTCTTGTATCTTTTTAATTTGATAATTGTTTCTGTGTATATTGTCTTACTCAGAAGTTGTTACTTTTTATTGCATTCGCTATATTTTTAATGTGCATACTCAGGAGAAGGACTCTTGAGAAAAATACTTGAAGGCTACGGCAGAGATCCCATTTATGATTTCAGATCAAAGTATTTGCAACGGGAATATTTTCCACTTGTTCTTTTTAACTGAACTGTCTGGAGACGTTAAGAGGAGATGGTTCTGGTCTTGTTAGTGAAAATTGTGAAAAATATATACAATAGATACGGTATCAGACATAAAAGATCTAAGTGCAGTATGTAACGATTAAAGATCATTTTTGTTTAACTCAGCAATTCTTCCAGTGCACAGTGTGTTGCCAGGCAGGGGATCTGAATACAGGTGCTTATGGCTGAATCTTGTTTCCTGAGCTGGCAGCTCTGCAAAGGCAGCATATTTGTACCCGAAGAGAAGGAGCATCTCACATTGCTTTTGACTGATGCTTCTGGCCTTACATGGCAGTAGTGGATTCTAGGAGTCATTTCTGGTCCTTCTAGCTAGAGGGAGGGTTGGTCCAAGGTGCAGCTTTCAGGATAATAGAGAGATGAATTGTCTGGAGTCTCACTCCTCAACACCGAACCAGAAACACTTCAGAACTGTTGATTCTTCACACTGAATGTGGTGGAAAATATCTCCTACTTTATTCACAGGAATGGATAGCATTACCCTTGATAAAGGCAACAAGATGTTATTGTATTACATGTGACTTTTTTTAATACAGTCTATAGAACTAGCAATCGATCATCTCAAGCACTATGTGAATTTTAAACTAAATGTTTTAAGAAGTGGTACCTTCGAGAGAACTCTAAGAGGCCAGCTGCAAAGGAAAATTGTTTATCTTGAAATAAAAAAAAATGAAAAAATCTGTTTCACAGCAGCCTCCTCCTGGATGATAATAACTGAATTTAACAAGATGTCCCACAGAAAATTCTATGCAGGTATATTCCTTTACATTGTTTGTAGCTGTTTGTGTTGCTCTAAATTTTTTCTGTGTTTTTTATATTTTTAGCACTTTTTTATGAGAGAGGCTAAACAGTAATTAAGAGGTGCAGGATGAAAAGATGGCACAATCAGTGCTGGTACCACCAGGACCTGACAGCTTCCGCTATTTCACAAGAGAATCACTTGCAGCTATTGAGCAGCGTGTCAATGAAGAAAAAGCTAAAAAATCCAAACAAGAACGCAAAGATGATGATGATGAAGATGGCCCAAAGCCAAATAGTGACTTGGAGGCAGGAAAGACACTGCCATTTATTTACGGCGACATACCTCCAGGAATGGTGTCTGAGCCCTTGGAAGACCTGGACCCATATTATATCAATAAAAAAGTGAGTGTGTTGTATATTTCTATCAGACTTTAAGAAGATTAAAATACAGCAAACCCTCTCAAAGACATAATATTTCCAGTATTTTTGACCCGGTCTTTATGTATAATACATTCCCCCAGCAGCTGATTTCGTTGGCAGAAATCTTAATTGTAAGAACAGAAGTTAGTAATCAAAGTTTCTGGGACCTGGTCTGTAGGTAGAGATGCATTTAGGTTTATTTTAATATACCTGGCATTTTACTAAAATTTGTAACTTCCAGTGTTTTACCCACGAGAATTGAAGTAGCACAGAGGTTATCTTTAGAATTGTTATTTTATTAATTGCTGTATTGTAGTTGTGAAAGGAGCAGATCTTCACTACGAAACCCATCTCAAAGGTAGCCAGGCACCTTCTCACTGGCTTTCTTCACTGTCACGTGGAAAGCCTAGGTTGTATTCTCTTATTGCTGGGAAGGATAGGGAAGTATGTAAAGGTAATTTCTCAGGATGTGCCAAAGATTTTCCTCTTCCATTTTGTACTCTGTTAGAGGCATCATATATCTGACTTATATCTGGGTGAAAATTTTGTCATATCCAGATTTATATTGTTCTATGATTGTTATCAAAGAGGAGGTGTTTAAAAGAGGGAAACAAATAAAGAGGAGGTAGGGATTCCTCTTGGAGTGTTGACAGAATGTTACATAATTTAAAAAAATATTTTATAGAGATGTTCATTTTTAAAAAAATAAAACTACATATTTTCTTTTTGTTTAAAGTAACAACAACTGTTTTGACCAAACACAGTAGTGCTGAACTTTAGACATTTGACCAGATGGCTTTGGGTTTTCTCCAGAATTCCAGTCCCTCAGGTTTTGGCATCATATGTATTGCACCATTGTTATTCTACCAGTAAAGAAGAAGTTACTGGGTTTTTTAAAATTTATTTTTCTTTCTTGATTTTTTTTCTTGTGTTTTCTTTTCTTTCCTGTGGAAATCAGCTAGTGAACAAAAACAAATGAATATAAAACCCAAACAAACATGAAAGCAAAAAAAAATACTTCAAAGAAAAAGGAAGAAAACCTTCAAGAATTGTTAGGAGTCAGACTTGACCTAAGTAAAAAAATACAAATGAAGGTATTTCCTGCAGGAATTAGGGGTATGCCTCATCACTAATATGTTGAAACAATAACAATATAGGCATATATAGAACAGCTTTCAAAAAAATCAGCTGTACCTTAAATATTCATTGTATTTCTGAAACTCAATTCGTGCTGTGGAGAATCATGAGTTAAATTTAAAACAAGGTTTTCAATTAAATATTGCATTCTGCTCCCTTTACTCAAGTGATTTACCCTGTTGAAGTCTGGAAGGAAGGCAAATGGAATTTGGGTCAAAGTGCTGATCCCCTTCCTTCCTTCTTTCCCAGGTCTGCAGTAGTAAAAATCAAAATTCAGTGCTGGAAATCCTAAAGTTAGCACATGTATTATCATGTATTGGGAAACAAGAAAAGTAATTCTCCAGTTAACTGTGGACGTGAAGTAAAATCGTGCCGAATTGATGGTTCCTGATTGAGAAATGCATAGCAGTAGATGTTTTGATCAACTTTTTTGATCTCTTGATCTTTTCCAAAAGCATAGGGGTTTCTACTGGGAGATGTAAGACGCCAAATTATACATGCTCGCATAATTTCTCCTATTATTTTTCTTTGTGCTCTTTGCATATCTTTGAACATTTTAATGCTCCATTTTAATTTTTTAATATGTCTTGATGAGTCAGCATCACATAAATGATACTTCATGAGAGGTTTTGTCAGACTAAAGGGAACAGAAAACATATGAAAAACTCTGATTTGAGGGCAGATTTTCTTGAACTCCAGGAAGAACAGTAGTAGAGTTGAAAAGCAATGGTAGCAAAGATAGTACATTACAGACCAATCATTTCTCCTCTAAAATAAAGGACCAAAGTATGGCTTGAGAATCAATGGGTATCTGGGAATGCAAATACGTTCAGTTTGGATTAGCTGAAATTTATGATTTCAGGCAGGGAAAGGCATTGTGTTTTCAGGATTTCAGCTGCCGTATTTGGCACACCTGCTCAGAAAATAGAGCATAATCATTATAAATGCTGCCTTGTGATTCCAGCTGAGGCAGGTCATGACTACTGGCATTGCTCCAGGTTTGCATGGCTTATGTTCCCTTTGGGCTTTTTAGGGCTTCCATAATGCTGGCTAGATCCACTTACTTTCAATGAGCATGAACTTTCACCCATGTGTAGAAAGATGATAGAAATATATAGGAATTTCCCCAAATGCAGAGAAATCTAAATAATTTTAAAACTTACTGCATGTTAAATATAGGCTTTATTCTTCTTTATTTCCCAGGTTTTAAGAAAACTATTACATTTATAAATGCTTTTTTTAGTCTTGGCAGTATTGCAGAAGCTGTGGAGAGACAGTGAAAATACATGGATTATTGAATTCTGTATTAGGTAAAAGTAAAGCATGACATGAGAAAAGTAGACAGAATTGCAGGTATGAAACTCTCACAAGAAATAGTTGAAAAGAGAAGCAACATGTCGTTCTTTTCTTAGAGTACAGCAAAATGTATCCAGTACATCAGTGTTATGTTGAAAAACTGGTTATTGAACACTCTTAATTTCTTTATTCTCATGAAGATCACTCTTGAAATTTAGATCACCTTGTAGTACTGTTGTCTTAGTACATTGATGTGGTAATTAATGCTGGTTATTTGATTCAGAGAATGTTGACATTTTAATAGCTCTCATGTTTTTTAAAGGTATGTTTATATATTATAAGGTACAAAAAGTATACTCAATCTTCAAATATTACATGCTTGTACCTCATATACCCCTCTTTGTTTTCTAGCTAGCAGTATCAGGGTTACTTATGAATTCTAAGTAAACTTATTCAAATGTTTTCATGCAGTTATATTTATAGTAATTTGGCTGGACTCGACTCTGGGTGAACTGGACAAGGGGATTGTTATTCTGGGGGAGGTCTAAGTGGAAGAAGAGTTTGACCAAATATGATTAGTGACAAAATGAAAATGATTCTGGGTTTGAACTTGTAACTTGTTTGTAACTCGGTATCTTTTAAATGCTATTTTTCATTCTGTGTTTCTTTTTCCAGACCTTTATAGTATTGAATAAAGGGAAGGCAATATTCCGATTCAGTGCCACCTCTGCCCTGTACATGTTAACTCCTTTCAATCCTCTTAGAAAAATAGCTATTAAGATTTTGGTACATTCATATCCTTTTCATGTGGTTAGTCTAAAACTGTAGTGAATGAGACATTACTTAGTATTTAAATCATACTCTGGCATGTGTACCAGGACCAATATGATCTCTTGTGCTTTGTCCCTCTTCTCTCTACTATTTCTGTCTTCTGTTCTTTTTCTTATTCCCTTTTTTAAATTTGTGTTCATTGCTGGATCTTAATATAGTAATATCAGAAGCCAGATAACCAGTCATCCTCCTTTACAATTTCTTCCTGTGTCTTTTTTTCGGCCTGCACCTCTTTTTTCCCTTCCCTCTTATTTTTCCTATAATCATCACATCTTTTTTCATTGTTTTCCCCTCCTCCTCATTTTTCATAAAGTGCAGATATATTGCTCAAAATACTTCCAGTTCTTCACTGATGCTTTGTGTTAAAAATCAAATCTTTGATCCCAGGTTTGTGCTTGCATGAATATTTAGTGAAAATATGGTTTCATTATTCCTTTTCATTTTCTGATTCAAATCACAACTGCAGAAGGACAGGCTGATAAAACAGCTTAGGTTTCTTGTTTTATTATACGTTCTCAGTCCTATATGTATCTTACCTGTCTATTTTATTTCTTGATCATTATTGCATTATGCACTCATAATCATCCTGTAGATGTTTTAATTTCAGTCTTCAAGTATGTCATGAGATTTCCACATTGCAGATAGGGATTTGCAAAGATAAATGATCATAATGACCTATCTATTATTTTGTCTTTTCCAGTGTTTTGATAGCTGACTACAGTAGGCATCCCACTGGTCCAATCCTAAATGCTGATATGAGCAGTGAGGGCATTGACTTCAGCAAGTCTGCTTACTTAAGGAACAAATACAAATGTTTGTACGTTTACATTTTATGAGAATCTAACATAAGCACACTGAAAGCAGTTTTGTATAGCACTACATATAGGGATGCTAAGATCGTGTAGAATAAATCCTGAAAGGCTTTTTTTTCAATCTTGGTATAATGGTAGTCTGATAATTACAATGGTTGTTATGTGTTGGATGTTGTTATCAGGCTAGCCTACAGATGACTTCAGAATCAATCATGACACTACATAGCCTGTTTTGTATTTGTGTTACAGGTGTCACTACAAACAATTATTTGTCAATTATCTGACAGTTCTTAGCATGTTACCGAGCATTATTCAGTTACATGGAATAATGAAAGATCGTGGGACTGAGATGGTGGTGAGGAGCTAGTCACCAAAGTCAGAAAGTTAAAAAATGTTTAAAATTGTGAGAAGGTATATTCCAGTTATTTCCCCACTGGTGAAAGAATAGTGAGGATTTGCAACTCTGAAAGGATGTTTCATTAAAAAGCATTTTGAAAGCCTGTATAAAATACAACAAAACTTTGTGAGGCGAACCTCATGGTATTTCCCACCCCATTATACTAGGATTTCTATTTAGGAGCACCGTGGGAACCTGCATTTTAGTTACAGAAGCTAAAGCTCTTCTCAAAAACGAGCTTTGTCCTCTTTCTAGTTTTAGGTGATGGTGCCATCACGTGGACATTTTGTGCATCAGCTGTGTGGTTTTCATTTTGGTGTTTGTATTTTCATTTCTAAGAATGTCATCAGTCCTGAGAGTGAAGGGTTGTAGATCCAGAGCAGTTCTGTTAAAATCAATTAAGTTAGTTATTACTTGGGCCTGTTCTGGAATTCTTTTTCTTTTTTTTTTTAGAATATTATATTACAAAAGCTGTATATGAACAAACAGTAATGAAATAATTCTCTCCCTAAAATTCCCCTATGCTCTCTCCTACTATGTGATAACTGTATTTCAATATATTGAATAATGATAAGCGAAATTATTGATGCATGCCAAATTTTATGATGAAATACAAAAGTGAAGAAAATGTATTTTTCACTGTTTTGTATGCATGAAGTAGATCAGATTTGTCTAGATCATCCAAAAGAAATGCTTTTTGTGATATTCCAGTAAATTAGAAGCTACTACTTCAAACTTTCACATTTTTATTCAAAAGAAAACATCATCTAAGGTCTTCTTAAAATTAAGGGTTGGGGTCTTTTAAATATCTTGCAGATTTTCTAATTTTTAGTGTGTGATTGTTCTCTTCTAGCTATAAAGCAGTGACTATAGAAGCTTTAACATATTCAGGGCTTTTCTTTGAATGTTAACAGAGCAATGGAGGGATAAATATCTCCTGATGGTGGAAATCTGCCAAAGCAGCATGTTATTTGATACTCTTTTTATGAGATTTTCTCGCTTACATTCCTTAACTCTTAACCTACATTATTCAGCATGCTTATCATGTGCACTATTTTGACCAACTGTGTATTTATGACTATGAGTAACCCTCCAGACTGGACAAAGAATGTAGAGTAAGTTAAATAGATTTTCTTTGAATAATATTCAGTAATCTGAAGCAAACTGCTGTAAATTATTTTGTATTAGTATGGTATCCACTGGCAGCAGCTACTTTGTTGGCATATCCTTTCAACATCTATTCTGATGCTGGTTTCTTCTGTGTAATATTAAATACATATATTTTACAACACTTGCCTCATTACAAGTTGTTCAATGTCCATCCTCTGCAGTACTAAATGGGGAATGTAAGAAGAGAAGCTAGTCTTATGACCATGCATGAAAGTGGATTATAAATATTATTCCACTGTATTCTGTGTTACATCTGTGCACGAATACAGGCAAATATATTCCTCTATCTCTACTGCAATAACCATTACAGATAAGGGATCATCTAATGGATGGCTATGTTCACCATAGTGCAGCTTTCCTTTCCGAAAGACAACCTAACAATGGAAAGCTTGTATGAAAAAGAAGCTATTTAAAAAGTGTTAAAGTGGTTGGCTATTCTTCCTATAGGAAGAGAAAAGGTCCAATATGATGGCGCACTGATAGGCAATTGGTGCATATTTTGTGGTAGTTCCAAGGCTGTAGACTGCAGTGTGAAACACTGCTCTTCATGGTGCTTCCTTTTTGTGATAGCACTTTATGCATCCGCTTCTTCTTCAGTCCTAACTGCTTTGGATGATACGTACCTGTTTAATCTTCAGTAATCAAAAGTTAATTCGTAGGGCTATTAAAGTCAGTAGAGGCATTCTCATTTTGAGTTCAATATGAACATATATGTATTCACAATGCCTAGCATGTAGTAAATATTTATTAATAAAGATAGCTATCTTGAATATGTCTTCATGTCATTATATTGTGCCATTTGGATATACAACAGAAGTCCTTCTCATCTGTTGAGTAAAGTTGTGCAGGAAAGAAATTTTTGGTTTAGTAATTGAACTGAAAAAAATCACATTGGAAAATTGGTTTCAGGTTGGCTCAAGTCTGAAAACCAGTTCAACCTTTCAAGCAGTTTAATTTGAATTCTTTTCCATTAAAGATATAAATGAAACTAAAAATTTCAGGATGACATAATTTGGAGATGGAAAATTGAAATGACTCAGAATGCGAGAATTAAATATTTTTACTTTTTACATTTCAACCACATTTTTTAGCCCAAATAAGTAGCTGAATTTTATCGGCATTTGTAAATATTTTTGGTTGTTCTTGCACAGGATTTTGCATCTGAAAACACTCATTTCACTCCAGTACTATGCCTGTCATGCTGAAGGTGAAGTACTGGACACACCTACTCTGCACCAAAGTCAATGAGGACTGATGAGGGTTGGCACATTACCAGCGCGTGGTACTAAGCAACATTTCAGCACAAAAATAACATCGAAGAAAGAAGTTTTTAGTCTGGAAGCAACTTCTGAAATCCTAACATAATCCATCTGTGTGTTTTGTTATAACATGGATTCAAATTGGGCATAAACATGCACCAATTAAGTAACTGGGAATTTTGCAACTACCTCCTTGGTATAGGTTATAGAACTTGAACTTCAGCTATGGGTTGGCATTTGGTCATTTAATCATAAGTTGATTCCTCCTTCCTTATAGTATAAATTCTGCAGATGTTTAAAGATGGTTGTAACTTCCATTAAATTCTTATGCCACTTAAAGAGAAGAAAATGAGAATAAAGCAACTAGAGACCATAATGTGTAAAGATAACGTATATGTGTTTCCATAAACTCTGTCTTGCATATTTTCCTCAGATACACATTCACTGGAATTTATACCTTTGAATCACTTATTAAAATTCTTGCAAGGGGCTTCTGTTTAGAAGATTTTACATTTCTTCGAGACCCATGGAATTGGCTAGATTTCACTGTCATTACATTTGCGTAAGTCTTCTACCTTTTTTTTAAAATAAAAATATCTTTCTGATAGCATGAAATTAGTGACTAAAAATTGCCTCATATTTTGTCAGCCAGAACATTTGGAGCCTGGACTTCCTGTGGTTTCAATATGTTTCTTCTACCTCTTTTACACATTTTAGTATTTCTAACTAAGCATGTGCTGCAGAGGCCAGCATGGTGTGCCAGCACGTTAGGATTGTGAATGCCATCAGCCCGAACTGTTCATATCCTGTCTCCTTTCTGCATACCAGAATTAAAGGAATCCTTTTGACTTCCTCCTATAAGCTGACCAAATTAGGTTTCAAACATCAAGTCAATGTGGTTTACTTTGAAAAAACTCAATTGAATTTTATGGTCAGAAGCATATTTATAACACAGGCAAAATACAGTGAACGGTGAAGAGGTCTTGATCAAAGACCCAAGCAAATAGGATAAAATCTGCCTCAATTCTGAGTAACTGTGATTTAATCCTACAGGTATGTAACAGAATTTGTAAACCTAGGCAATGTTTCAGCTCTTCGAACTTTCAGAGTATTGAGAGCTTTGAAAACTATTTCTGTAATCCCAGGTAAGAAGTAGTTGGTGTAAGGTGTTAGGCCCCTCGTATCTCCAACTGTTATTTGTGTGCTGTCATTGTGTTTGTGTGTGAACTCCCCTATTACAGATATGTGACAGAGTTTGTGGACCTGGGCAATGTCTCAGCGTTGAGAACATTCAGAGTTCTCCGAGCTTTGAAAACAATATCAGTCATTCCAGGTGAGAGCTAGGTTAAACACTGAGGCTGACTTTTGTTCCACAAAGGCTGTACTCACGTTTTTAAAGCATAAGCCTTGTTTGCTACACATTGTTAACAAAATAAAAAAGCAGGAATTAAGACACGTAATTCTATTTAAATTGATTCTTGCTTTTCTTATATTAGTTGTATTTTCTTTTCAAAAAAATCAGCCTTTGAGTTTAACAAATTCTTGCATGAGATATTTGCAGTAAACAGCCTATGTGATTTGCATCTTATGACATCAAGCTTTCCTTTACATGTTTTAAATATACGTTAATTTTAAGCTTTCATACTGATGCAAATTTTATCATTTATTGCAGGCACTTGATATAGCGACTTAATTCAGTTTTAAGTCATGTATAAAAAATTAAACTCTAAAGGATAGCATGGGCCATGCATGGGGTATTGTTTTAAAGATGTCTTTCTTCTCCAAACCATCACCCCTCTTACATTGTAAGAAGATTATTATGAGGATATCATTCAAATATGCACTTATAATGTCTTTATAATGGGTTTACTAATGCCGAATACTTTCTAAAAGGTTCATAAAAGGAAGGTTTGGGCAAGAAGCATCAGCAAAAGTAAACGATGCTTTTCTATCTAGGGTTGAGATATAGCATGAATAATAAAATCACTTGTTTTGGCATAAAAAACGTGTTTGGTATTTTCTACTTTTTATTTTTGTACACTATAAAGTAAGCATAAACTTAAAGCTTTTCATCATCCTCACAAGTAATAAGGCTTTTCATGAAAATTGTATCACAAATACTAGACTCATTTAGTTGTCATTTTGCATGAAGTCTTCCTTTTGTCAGGAAAAATCACATGATTTTATGTGTGTTTAGTATCTGTTTAACATCATAATAAAAATCTTTTCTCTTTGCAGGCTTGAAGACTATCGTGGGAGCCCTAATTCAATCTGTGAAGAAACTCTCAGATGTTATGATCCTGACTGTGTTTTGTCTGAGTGTATTTGCACTAATAGGGCTTCAGCTGTTCATGGGCAACTTGAGGAATAAATGCCTGCAGTGGCCTCCAGACAATTCGACTTTTGAAACAACCGTTATTTCCTACTTTAATAGCTCTATAGGTGAAAACGGTACATTTATTAATACAACAATGACAACATTTAACTGGGATGAGTACATCGAAGACAGAAGTAAGAGTTAATTATATCATCTACTGCATTGATTTTCTGTTGTTTTTTTTTTTTTTTTTAAAACAGATATAAAAGCATCAGTGTCTTTCAGTTGAAACTAAAACAGTGTAATCTGGCCAAAAGACATAAAAGCACTCATTTTGTGTAGTAAATAAAAGAACAGTCATAATGTAGCTTAACATACTCATAATATTGTACTGGGTAGCAAAATGTCATTTTACCTTTCACTGAATACAACTTCTAGAGTAAATCCACATTGTAGCACAATGCAGAAATTTCCGTGCTAGTATCAAGCCTCCTGAAATAGTGTGAAAGTCTTAATATGGGATCTGAAATTGTATAACTCTATTACTGCCAGATAATGCCCAATATCATAAATCCACATTTGAACATCAGTTAGCTCATGAATCCTACCATAGCATGTAAATGCAGCTGCGTTGTTTCTTCTGGAACTTCATGAGTATGTCTGCACCACGCTCCCTTGCACAGCACAGACATGCCTTTATGAAAGTAATGGTAATTTATCCAATGCTTCTTATTCTAGCTAAATAAGAACTAGGTGCCATATTATGTATCTTTTAATTTGTTTGTTATCTGTGGAAAATCAGGAAATTAGCATTTTGGTCTCCTTTGTACTTCATAATACAGTATTTTCACCCTTTTAGGTAGTTAATATCACTACTGTGCTAACAAAAGTTGTTTTAAAATTCAGATAGAACGACTCTGGACATATCTATAGTAGATTGCTATTCTGTCTTTCATAATGGTAAATAGCTTCAGTCTCTCCGATTTATATATTCAGTTTCTCCTATTTATTTTGGTGAATTTGGGGTTTTAACTTTGTAGTTAGGCGTAATCTTAGGGTTTTTATCAAGTCTGTATAAATGTTGTAAATGCTGCCTGTATTACTGAAACTTAGGAAACCTCAGTTTAATAGCTAAATGCTTTTGGATCCAAGTCTCATTGCCTTATAATCTTTTAATACACTTACTGTCTCAGCATACTTGTGGTATCATAGAAATGTCATCTTGGAGAAGATTTTGGGTGATAACCTATTCTTAAAAACATCTGAAAAACACATTCCATTTCATTCCTCTTTAGCTGCTTCTGGTACTACATCACAGAAATAGAAAGTTTTTTCTAAATATATGACCTAAATTCTCCTCATTTCAGATGGAATGTATTACTACTTCTCCTGTGGAATTAGAAATGAGATAATCATAGACTACTTATATTAGTCTATATGATATTTTTAAAACTCTTATCTTCTTTATTTCTGCTCTTTTCTAAACCAAGCAAGCCTATTTTCTGTTTTGCATTTTCTCTACCTATTTTAAATTTTTTTTGCTTTTTTGGACTCTTTCCAATTAATCTGGGATTTTGGTTTCTGGGTTTTTTTGTTTTAGTTTTGGTTTGTTTTTGCGTTTTTTTTTTTTATGAGATGCTCAAATGTGGTACTTCCTCCTCTAATAAAAGTACAAATTATAAGTAATTACCTCATGTGCCATATAGGCAACATTCCTATTAACATATCTCAAAATTGCATCATTTTTATATCAGTACCATATTGTTGATTCACAGTCAACTTGCAGTTCATGACAGTCACTGCATCTTTTTGTACAGCAGTGGCTGTGGCCAGATCCTGCCTATTTTGCATCTACGTGTTTGATTTTGCCTTGTCAACTGTTGCCTTTTCCACTTGTCTCTGTTGAAATAAATCCAATTGCTTTTTTACCAGCTTGTCAACTTGTAAAGGTCATTCTAAATTTCAGTCATTTTCTCCTCTAGCTTTATGTCTTCAGAATACTTGACGCATTTTTTTCTGTTATTTCACATCTTGAGTTGGTAATGAAATTTGTTATGAAAACCATGTCTAGCACAGATCCCTGGAGGATCTTCAGAAAGATGCCCTTATGAATTGACATTGGACCACTGGCAACTGCTCTCTGAGAATCTTTTTCTAGTGTTTTGTAATGATTCCAGCCAGAACATATGTACTTTATTTGCTTATGAAAGTGTCATGTAGGACTTGTACCCATGACTGTTGTCCTGTTATTAAGCTGGCAGGAAACAGGAATAGTTTTATATATGGCATATTGTTTATGAAATCATATTGACTATTTTTATTACTTTCTCATGATCATCTTTGTATTGAAAAATTTATTATTTAAATGTTTTGAAAAATAGTGGGCTGAGAGTTGAGCTGCCTGGATAGTTTAACTGGATCCTCTGCTTACCAGAGGAGGAGCCGTGCCACATGAGAATGTGAAGTAGGCCTACAGACATTTTTGAAAATCCGTCTTGGTGCCTATCTGCATCTTTTTAGGCTTTTTAAGTAGGGTTTAGATCTCTCACGGGGCATGACTATGTGAGCACCATCTGAAAATCCACTGTTTTCTTATCTGATATCTGAGAATAGATTGCAGATGCACAAATTATGCACATAATCTCTCTCCCTCTCTTTAAAATAAGCAGATTTTGTGCTGTCTCTCTCATATACTGGTGGTGACAGAGTAGAAGCAGTCAATAGGAACTGGTTGCAATTCCCTGTTTGTCTCTTTAGCATTAGCCCTCAGTTAGTTCATGCCAGCTAAGCTAGTCTGTGCCAGCTGGCAGTGAATCTCAAGAAACCATCTGCTTCCTGGGAACAGCCAGAACATACCTAATTTTGGCAACTTTAGCTTAATATGCCACCTGACCCAAAAATCTCCACTAGAGATTCCCATTTTACCATAAGAATCCCAAACTAGGAATTGATGGCAATTGTTTTTCCCTTTCTGCCTCAAAGGAGAACAAAGAAAAGAAAAGATTGTGCCAGGGGCTTTTAAGACTTCCATTTCTTCAAATTATATTTTACCTCATATTTATAGTTAGCATGTTAACAAAATACATACAGATACTTCAAGTGCGTTTCTCTGCTATAGAACTCCTTGTAGTAATTTTTTGTAATGTACAATAAAAGCTTGGTTTCTCCCTCAGCTGCTCGAGTCAAGATCCAGTTAGCAATTTGGTGTGCATGTTGCATTGTGTTTTCATGGTGCAAAAATTTCAGTATTTTTTCAAGTAGTATTTGGATAAAATAGTATGTAATAAATAATTATAAATGAGTAACACTAAATGGTATGTATCAAAATGCATGAACAAAGGCAGGGAATCATCCTTTGTTGTGTTTTCCTGGTATTTGTTCATTCCTTTGCTGACATACACAATTTGGTATTCCACCCATTGTATCTTACTCATTTTGGTAGGTTACTGAGAATTAGCTGTACAGCTACCTTTCTATTTTGTAAAGAAAGGCCAACTTCAAGACTCTATAGAAGATCATTTTCCTGTCGAAAGAGTATTTGCCATGCTTTTCTTCATTCCTAATCATTACATATTGCAGTTAAGCTGTTTATTAGCTCTTCTTATTTCTTTAAATTGTGAAAGTCTGTACCATTGCTCAGTTTCCATTAGGTATAAACGATGTCTTTCTCATCACCTTTTCCATTTATTTTCTTAAAAAACAGGTCATTTCTACTTCTTGGAAGGACAAAATGATGCTCTGCTGTGTGGCAATAGCTCAGATGCAGGGTAAGAAAATGGTCATCATTTTTCATTATGCATCAAGAAAAAAGAATTCGCTACTTAGAATAGCTCAGATGGTCAACGTTAGTATCAACTGTTCTGTTGATTTGCAAACTACTGATGTTTTGCAATTGAAGCTATGCCTAAATATAACTATGTGATTTGAGTTTACACAGGCACTTTCTTCAGCATCTTAGGCTAATTTTGTAAAGGTAACCACATGAATGCTATGTGCATAAATGTTACTGCCAGCTTGCTGACAACTGTTTATCATCAGCCATGCTAGCTGACGGTCTTCTCTTGTCCTGGTTGAGATGTGTTGATATGAGAAATTGTGGGGAAGGGTAGATTACTGTTAGTTATATTATTAAAGCATTGAAATATTGTTAGGAAATGGAATAAAAAAATGAAAACAAATAAGATATTTATTTTTATCTTAGGTATGTAGAATAAAATTTTACTTGTTCATAATTTCATTAGCAACTGGTACTCCTGAACAATTTTGTGATTTACTATAGCATATCGTAATTTAGAGTAGTTGTTAAAAATAGCATTTCCTCTTCTTTTGTAGTCAATGTCCAGAAGGATATATATGTGTGAAAGCTGGTAGAAACCCCAACTATGGCTACACAAGTTTTGATACATTCAGTTGGGCATTCTTGTCACTGTTTCGATTGATGACTCAGGACTTTTGGGAGAATCTTTACCAGCTGGTGAGGACCTATTAAAATAAACAGCACCATCACCAATACCATTACTACATAGTACTTGCATAGTTATTTTCATTCACATGTCCCTAGAGCCTTTGGGACAGAAGTCATCTTTTAGTTCATATATGTAAGCTGTCTAAAACAATAAGGGTTTTGTTCATGATTTAGGTTACCATATGCTACTCAAATACATAAAAAGAAGTAGCTGCTATTTTATGAAGGTGTTTAAGCATTATTGTTTCTTTTCACAAACGCGTAAATGAACTTAAGTTGTTAAAGCTTCTTGCCCAAACATGCTTTAAATAGATGGTAGTTAAAGTGATTTTCAGTCTAGTACAAGTATATTGTCTTTGAAAGGGTTGCATCTTGTCCCTGAACTACATGTATGCTTAACCTGAAGGCAGCATCATATTTTGTACGCTGCACTGTCTTTGTTGCATTGTAGTTTGGGAATGATGAGACAAGAAGGTAAGATGCTGATTAGTGGCCCCACTACTGTTAGATTTAAAGGCTATAATATAGATGTATAGTGGGGGCAGAAGCTGCTACTATGTATTCTCATTGGTAGAAGTTCTGAAGCATTCAAGCTACAGAAATCTTATTTATCTTGATCATAGTAGACACAAAACTTGGATTTTTGCACATGTAGTCAGCCTATAAAACTATTTGTGTATGGAAAAAGTAACTAAATAATCTTGTCCTAACACAAAGCAATCTTGTAATGTATTTCTAGATTATAACACAGATGCTACCATATTATGCAACAGCATTTAAAAGTCTGCTAAAAATGTGTATTATCTCTTTTTCCCCAGACACTGCGTGCTGCTGGGAAAACATACATGATATTTTTTGTTTTGGTCATTTTCCTGGGTTCTTTCTACCTGATTAACTTGATCCTGGCTGTGGTTGCCATGGCCTATGAAGAACAGAATCAGGCAACCATGGAAGAAGCAGAACAAAAAGAAGCAGAATTTCAACAAATGCTGGAACAACTGAAAAAGCAACAGGAGGAAGCTCAGGTATTCCTGTGAAGTAAAATTCCTGCTTCCATTCTTGATTGTGATCGGATGCTTTATGTCCACATATGAAAATACTTTTACTCCCCTACTCCAAAAAATAGATTACCTTCAGTCTCATAAATTCCTTCATTTTGCAAACAATCTTTACTATTTTCCATTGCACTGTTTCTGCTGGCTTGAGTGAACCTGAACCTATTGATTTGTGACAAAAATGATAACCGATAAGCTAAAATGCTGGATTTTCAAACTGGAGGTGGAAATTAACTTTTTCACTGAGCACTTGAAAAAGTTGCCCAGAATGCTTGTGGAATCACCATCCTTGGAGATAATCAAAAGCTGTCTGGACATGGTCCTGGGCAGCCTGCTTTAGATGACCCTGTCTGTGCTGGGGAGTTGGACAGGATAACCTCCAAAGGTTCCTTTCCAACCTCAGTTATTCTGTGATTCTATGAAATGGAGATGGAGATGTGGGAAAAAAAAACTAACAACAGACATTCTGCTTATTTAAGTAACAGAAGCAAAACTATTGTAGGTGCTGTGGGAGAAATACTTTGCTTCAGCAAGATTTGGCTTTTTGTACTCCTTCCCCAGCTCTCAGCAGAAAGCTATACTGCTCCAGTTTTAAAGAAAACTGGAAAAAGTGGATAAACTAGAGAAGACGCTTCAGTGGTACAGACATCATGATTACATACTGCTTTGAAATTCCTTTTCATTTTTTGAAGTCTCTGAAATCTTTAATAGGATAACTGATAATGTCTGCTTGGCATGTGGCCACATAGAGCAGAAGTTGAACTATGTCTTCCATGTAAGCAGATGACTAAAGTCAGCGATAGGGTTTTTTTTTTTTGTTTGGTTGTTTAGTTGGTTTGTGTTTTGTTTTTTTTTTAACCACAACTTTTAAATAAATATTAATCAAATGCTTCACAAATGTTTGAAACTTTATAGCAACAGGTGTCCAATGGCCTGCAGTTTAAGTCAAATCTCTGATTATGATTTGCAAAACTGAGATAAGCAGTATTATACCAGATCTTTACTAGACTAGAGAGTATTCAAATTCCAGCAGAATGATGTAAGAAGGTATTGCTTCTTGTTAACAGGGATTTTTCTTGTTGTTTGACCCTTGATTCCTTACTTTTACATAGTATTTCAGGTGAAAAATTCATTGCAACATATTGCTGCAGTCTAAAACAGATGCTTGTTAACTTGGTTCTCTGAAAGCAGTTTTCCCTTGGGCTGCTCTAACTCTTGTTTTATGGAGCAGCGGCAAATTATGGTTCCTGTGGTATTTCACAAATTATACTTCTGATGATATGTAGGGTTCATTGAAGCGGGATCATTGCTTTTATTTGAAAATCATAATTTTTTTAAGAGTGGTAATAAATTGAAAATACTGAGTGGTGTGTGTTTGTATAAATGTAAATTGCATATGTGCTTGTATGTATAGGCAGCAGCAGCAGCTGCAGCAGCTGACTCAAGAGATTATAGCGGAGTAGGTGGAATAGGTGGATTTTCCGAAAGTTCTTCTGAGGCATCGAAACTCAGCTCAAAGAGTGCTAAAGAGAGGCGAAATAGAAGAAAGAAAAAAAAGCAAAAAGAACAATCTGAAGGAGAGGAGAAGGATGGGGAAGAATTTCACAAATCTGAATCAGAGGACAGCATCAAAAGGAAAGGTTTCCGATTTTCCATTGAAGGGAACAGGCTGACATACGAAAAGAGATTCTCTTCGCCACACCAGGTACCATAGTATTATTACCTCTTAAACACCTTTGTTGTCTACTCATCATATAAGAAAAACCCTGTAAAGTAGTTTGGTCAATTCTTGCAGAAGATACCACAAATTCTTTAATATCTTAAATCAAAGTATGACCATGTTAATACTTGTGGCCAAATATGAAACCAAAAATCTGAGACATTTTGTTTTTATTCTGAATTTATGTGTGAAAAGTCAAAATAATGTGTTTTAATTAAGTTGAGTTGTATTTCAAGATTCTTAATGAAAATGGACCTATCTCCCCATCAAGATGGCTGTAATCAGCATGATCAGTGGCTTCAAAATTTGGTGCACACATACAAAGGAATTTCATGTTTTAAATTGGAAAAGTACTAAATTTAGGATGCAAAAAACCCAGTAGAAATTGCATAAATGTCCATGTGAAATTTGACAAATTAATTGATGTGAGTTCATTAATTGTGTTATCTTAAAGAAGGTGGAAATATCTGTGGCAATGTGTCCTTGCATGTGTTCTCTTACATTGAAACATCAGTGACTCAGAGTGCCATCTGCATCTCTCATCCAGACATTTATTTCATTTGATAGTTTTGTTATGTTATCCCTTCTATGGTTTTCAGAGATCCTTTTCATTTGCCCACCTCCAAATCTCCCCTCAGCACTTCAAGTTCAGATCTCACATCCATTCTGTCCTTTTTCTGTCCCTTTGTGTGCCTTAATATGCTTCTTCCTTTTATCCCCACCTTCTCGATTTCTCCCTGGTCTTTATGACTTGCTTTCTCCCTCTTTTTAGTCACTATTACTAAACTAATTCCTTCCTTTTTAATCCTCTTCTATTACTGTCTCTGGAAAGCCTGTTTCATCCCTAAATAGATCATGAGCATCCATATTTTCTTCATGTATCACTTTCTGCAGCTCCCATTCTCAAAGAAGCTCAAACCTCTTAATCCAATATTTTCTTATTGAGGACTGTCCTCCTTAGACCTGACTGTGGTGGGAATATAATGTTTCTAGCTTCCTATTTCTGCTAAGTTAACTCCTCCTCTTACTTCCTAATGTACTTCCTTTTTTAATAGTACTGCACCCCTGCCCTCTTGGTCTACCACCATTTTATGTTGTTAACTGTCTAAATAGTCTCTGTAAGACTTCATTGCTGAATTTAGTTAGTTCATGATTCATTCTGTTCCTTATACAAATTTTCACACCTATATCCATTGACTTCAACTTCATGTTGAAGACCCATCCGATCCCTTAGGTGCATATTCTTGCTTGTGTCTTCATTCAAACTGCAGCCTTATTCAACTGCAGCTCTATTCATCCATCTTGTATGACATGAAGCATTCCTCATACAACTTGCTGCTCTGACCTTTTCATCTCCAAGTTCATTTACAGCTGTTTGCTATGGCAGTCTAGCAATCCCCTCCCCTCTGGTTTTCCAACCCTATTTCCTTTTCACCGTGGGTTCTAGCCACTAAACAGGAGTTCCACTCACCAGTTTTTAATAACCTTTTCCAGACAAAACTCAGGTTTATATCTCATCTTTGACATTTTCCTTGACATTTCACTTGCCTTCAGTGTAACTGACCATTATGTTCTTCTTGAAAACTTATTCTTCCTAACATTCATGATTTTGCCTCCTCTCAATTCTCCTGGTTTAGTTGTGCTTTAGAAGATCCTTTTACCCCATTGACAGTTTTCTAAGGGATTTCTGCAAGGCCTTTTGCTAGTTCCCTTCTTTCTGTCTCTCTCAAAATTCTACTCTGGACCCACAGCTATGAATCATTTTTAACTTGGACCTCTTTACATGTCCTAATTACTGCTGTATTCATCAAGAATGTTGTTGCAAAGAGCACTAACCTATCTCATTGTTTTTACCTAATTTGTTAGTAAACATATCTACCTAAAGTTATTTTTTTAATACCATGGAACATACTGTGCCTAAAGTTCTTCCCAACCCACCTTGTCTACTTACAGTAAACAAGTGAAGTCCCAGCTTTGACTGACCCATGCCAGCACCCATAACCTCCTGTTAAATTTCCAAACTAGTTTCTTTGAGCTCTTTCTGGTATGCTGCCCCTCATGCTTGGAAGAAGCTCCCATGAATTTCCACAGAACACTTCATTGCTTTCCTCAAATCCCTCTTTAAAACTCTCTTTTACCATGCTGCCTACAGAAAGCTTGACAGGGAAGTGACTTCAGGTGAGCTAAGACCACTGTTTATCATATCCATCAATTTTGCCTCCTTGTATTCCCTCTCTTTTTGTATCCCTCTGTTGTGTTACACTTAGATGATAAGTTCTTTGCAGAGTGCCTTTTTGTTGTGCATTTTGCAGTACCTAGCACAATGGGGCTCGGGTCCATAAAGATAAGTCGCAGGAGAGAAACAAAGACACTGCTTTATTATGTATCATCTCTGCTGTTCATAGAGGCCTTAGGTGAAATCAGGTACTAATGCTAATCAATCAAGTAAAGAGAATCACTGATATGAATTAAATTTAAGAACATGCATAATTATTTGCAAGATTAGAGCATTATTTTAACTCTGATCCTGAAAAGATCCTCCCATAGCAGAACATTTGCTCACCTGAGTAAACTGATGAAGATTAGTGAGACTCTTCATATAAAATTACAGGTATATCTTTGCATATTCAGGATAGCTAAGACTTTAAAAAAAGAAATAAAGACCTTACTGTGGCCTACTTGACGAGTATTTGAAAAAATATGTATGTTTTTTAAATTAGACAATATTTGGGAGCTACCTCTGTGTGCAGACTGAGTCATAGGAAATTTGCCTAAAATTTTATTTACTCAGCCTGTCAGACTAATGCCAACCTGGGGTAAATAGTGTCTAGATGTGCTTACTCAGTTTATGAACAGTTGGTAATAAAACAGGCAGAATGGCATAGGAAACAATTCTGTCAAGCAGTTTCTTTTACTCTAATTAAATCAATTGATTTCATATATCCAAAGTAGTAAAATAACTAGTCTTTGTCTGTCACTTATGTGCTCTTTGTTTACTATCCAAAAGGGAGTGTACTGGGGGAGGGCTGTACTGGTTCATTTCTTTGTAGATGACCTTACCCTTTAAGACATACTAACACTGTGGTTTTTTCCCCTGTATGAAAACATTATATTTAAAAGGATTTTCATCTGATAATTATTGTTTTTATTTGCTTACAGTCTTTGCTGAGCATTCGTGGCTCCCTGTTTTCCCCAAGGCGCAATAGCAGAACAAGTCTTTTCAGCTTCAGAGGTAGAGCAAAGGATATAGGATCAGAAAATGACTTTGCTGATGATGAGCACAGCACTTTTGAAGACAATGAGAGCAGAAGAGATTCTCTCTTTGTTCCTCATAGACATGGTGAACGGCGCAACAGTAACATTAGCCAGGCCAGTAGGTCATCAAGGACAGTACCTCCACTTCCAGCAAATGGGAAGATGCACAGCACTGTGGATTGCAATGGAGTAGTTTCTCTAGTCGGTGGGCCGCCAGCTCTGACGTCACCTACTGGACAGCTTCTGCCAGAGGTGATGATTGATAAAGCAGCCACTGCTAGCAATGTAAGGAAGTCTGCAATAGCTCAGGCATGATGTCCTCTCCCTATATGATCAGCTACTGTTCCTACAAAATTTAGTCACTTGGGAACGATTTGCTTTCTGGCCAAGCTGTGAATGCTCCTTTCATATATTCCAGTTATAAGCTAAAGTAGAAACTGAAAATATATGATAATTTACTGGAATTAACAGAATAGCATAGTAAACCATTGAGTGAATGTAGTATGTGTAGTCTTATATCCATTGATTCATTATGCAAACTGAAGACTTAACTGGAGGATTCTGTATTTGTATATCAGACAGGATATCAAAATGAAAAAACAATCAATTATATTTACTTAATGGAATATATTAAATGAGTATTTAACTTCCTGCTGACCATATATGAAGCTTTTGATATAATACTGATAGTACAACTTACATGGGTTGTGATAGTGTTCCTGTCACATCGTTAATTTTTCTAGGGTTTTTTTTTTGGAGGTATCAACATTATTAAATACTTTTTCTTTTATTTTGTTTGAAAATGTGTGCTAGGAAATTGATAATTTATTCTAAATTAAGAGTTATCTTAAGAAAATAGACTTACTCTTTGGGCTTTTACTACTGTCTGTGTGGGCTGTGCGTTTTCATGTTTAAAAAAAGACTTCACTGCCTAATTAGAAAGATATTTATGGCAGAACTCACTGACGACTATTCTGGAACTTTTTATAATCTAAAAACTGTTTATTGTCTAAAATCTGTTTCAATGTCTCAGCCCTGTTTCAGCAAAATACTTAAAAACATATTATTTAAGCACAATAGCAATCTTGATGTATTTCACGATTTGCTATATACAAAGTTAGGCATACGTTAGTCTATTGCAAAACCATGTCATAAGTGGAGCATGGTGCAGGACAGCAGAGTGTTTTAAACCATTATACTTTTATAATAATTTACAGTGTTATTCTTTTAAAATGAACAATCAATAGGGTATTTTATCAGTGTTTTATTTTCAGGGCACTACTACAGAAACTGACTTAAGAAAGAGACGGTCTAGTTCTTATCATGTTCCTATGGACTACCTAACAGATCCTAGTGCAAGGCAAAGAGCAATGAGTATAGCCAGCATGCTTACAAACACAATGGAAGGTATGTAACACAGAATTTTTGTATGACAATCCCATAAAGTGCTATTAAATGTACAATACATTAAGTAGTAGTGGTGTTTTAAGGCAGCTATTTCAGCCTAAAGGGTACAGGCAAGATGAGATTTGTATATAGAGGTAGTATTTTTTTTTACAGATGGATTGATATATTTGGAAAAGCAGTCAAGCTTTCAACATACTAATAAGTTTGAGGCGGAAGCAGCAAACTTCCAAGTTAAATGCAATCAGAAATCAATTGATCAATGCAGTGCTTCTCTAGAAAAGTCATAATTTGGAGTAAAAGCTCTCTTTAGGTTACTGAAATGACTATGCTTCTTGCAGTAGAACAATCTCCTTCTACCGGTTTACCAGACATGCTGTTTCACAAAGGAAAGATCACATTGTTCTTTCTGTAAGGCTAAATACAGTGAATCTGAATCATAGAATTAAGCAACTACTTGTAAGAAAGGGCAAAATCATAGAATCATAGAATGGTTTAGGTTGGAAGGGACCTTGAAGATCATCTAGTTCCAACCCCCCTGCCGTAGACAGGGACACCTCCCACTAGACCAAGTTGCTCAAAGCCCCATCCAGCCTGGCCTTGAATACTTCCAAGGATGGGGCAGCCACAGCTTCCCTGGGCAACCTGTTCCAGTGCCGCTCCACCCTCAAGGTGAAAAATTTCTTCCTAATATCTAATCTAAATCTTCCCTCTTCCAGTTTGAAGCCACTCCCCCTCGTCCTATCAGTACATGTCCTAGTAAAAACTCCTTCCCCAGCTGTACTGTAGGCCCCCTTCAGATACTGGAAGGCTGCAATAAGGTCTCCCTGGAGACTTCTCTTCTCCAGGCTGAACAACCCCAACTCTCTCAGCCTGTCCTCATAGGAGAGGTGCTCCAGCCCTCTGATCACCTTTGTGGCCCTCAGCTGGACTCACTCCAACAGGTCCATGTCTTTCCTATGTTGGGGGCTCCCGAGCTGGACACAGTACTCCAGGTGTGGTCTCACAAGAGCGGAGTAGAAGAAGAGACTCACCTCCCTTGACCTGCTGGCCACACTTATTTTGATGCAGCGTAGCATGAGATTGGCTTTCTGGCCTGTGAGCGGGCATTGCCAGCTCATACTCAGTTTTTCATCCATGAATACCCCCAAGCCTTTCTCCATAGGGCTGCTCTCAATCCACTCATCGCACATCCTACATGCCTGATTTCTAAGACAAATTTCTGTCTTGCATCCTGTGTAGCATTTGCTTGTGAATGGTTATTTTATCTATTGAATATTTAGTATTCTTTTTACATCATATTTAAAAAATAGTGGGACAGATTATTTTTAATTGCAATTTATTTTTACTGACAGTGGCCTTGGTTTCAAAAGGTCTACAATATCAACGGTGTCTTGGAAAACAGTATTTAGGCCTTAAGGAAATACCAAAGTGATACTACAATGGAGAAATATTTTTTTAATGTTATTTTCATTTTTCTCTCTAGAACTGGAAGAATCCAGACAGAAATGCCCACCATGCTGGTATAAATTTGCTAACACTTGCTTGATTTGGGACTGCTGTACTCCCTGGCTGAAAGTCAAACATATTGTAAATTTGATTGTGATGGATCCATTTGTTGATCTGGCCATTACTATCTGCATTGTCCTAAACACCCTGTTCATGGCCATGGAGCACTATCCAATGACAGAACAGTTTAGTGGTGTGCTTTCAGTAGGAAACCTCGTAAGTCTTTCATGATTTACCATGCATGTCAAATGCATTTTTCTTAAATAATTCTTCTGTCACCCACGTACATATGTTTAAAAGAAAATGTTGATTAGATATTTATAGGCTTGGGATGGTTGAATTCAGAATTTAAGTTGTACTGAATCTCTCTTTGTTGACATTTGTGGATTTCACCACCGTTGCTTTATGGAGCAAAACATAGTAAGTTTTATTGAGTCAATTTTGGTTTTTTAAAACCTTCAGCTTCTGTCATTGAAGCTGGTTAAAGGACTTTATCTAATATTTTTTCTTGGATGGATACTTACAAATCATAAGAACTTTCACTTCCATTCCCACACCTGTTCTACTCCTCACTAGCACCTCCTGAGGTCCTGGGTATTCAAGGAATTGTTAGAGGGGAAAGACCGAGTAAGCACAGCAGATATACTGCAACTCTTCAAGAAATGGTCAAGTGGTGTCACAGTGGCTTCTGCAGGTCATCCTGAAGAAGAATAGTTCTGCTCAGCTTTCAGTATAATTTTTTTCCCTCTCTTAAACTTGTCTTTTTGCCTAGAAGCAAAAAGATGTCCCAAGGGCAAAGATGAGGAAAAGCTGAGCATTAAAATCAGAAGAGATTCTGTGTCTCGGTATTTATACGTGCATATTAGCAGCCTAGATAAAAACCATATTTTTCCCATTCCCTCTTTTTCTTTGCAAACCAAACATTGTGATGCATATGAAAGCTTCAAATATGAATTTAATTCAAAACCCCAATGTATGGCAATATAGAGAAGCTATTCAGATTTATAATGGATTTCTTGCTGAAGATATAACTTACCAAATATTGATACCATTAGTTTTAATTTTCTCCTTAAACTGGAGTAAGAAACTATTTTCCTTGCAGGTGTTTACTGGAATTTTCACAGCAGAAATGTTTCTCAAGATAATTGCCATGGATCCTTATTACTATTTCCAAGAAGGCTGGAATATTTTTGATGGTTTTATTGTGAGTCTTAGTTTAATGGAGCTTGGCCTTGCAAATGTGGAAGGATTATCTGTCCTTCGATCATTCCGATTGGTAAATATACTAAATAAAATATGTTTCAGTGTTATATTTTTGTATTTGTGCATGTATGTTGTGCCTTTTTCGTTTGTACGTTATATATTTGGCTAAAACAGTACATCTTTTCATAAGAACTTACAAAATAGTAAATTGCATGCCCACTAGATGGCATATATCTATTACGTGAAGTTTGTTTTACTTATCATCTTAGTAGCATCTATTTCTTCTTCAAGACATTGTCAACATCAGTTATGTTCTCGCAGTAAGTGTGCTTTAAGGATTAACTTTTTTTAATGGCAGTATCTCTTAGAGTCTTTTTCTTTCTAGATGAGGGAATAAAAGATGCAAGAGCCACAGGCCCTCACTACCTGTGACTGAAGATTAGTAAATGACTTAGTAAATAACAGATTAGTTAATAAAGTTTATTGAAAGTTTTAGCTGATAGACTTCCATTACCTGTTTGCTTACATGGTTAGTTTTAGAAGAGAGTAGTGTGAAGATTTTTCTTTGGATAGGGATTTTTCATCACTACCAGCCTTTTCCTTACCATCCTCTGCGAGGGTCCATCCGCTGTCTAACAGCTTTTCTGTTCAGAAGTCACTACAGTATTTCTGTCTGTTATTAGATATCTCTGTCATGAATAGGAACTTGAAGAAACTTGGTCTTGCTGAAGACTAGGCTAGCGTGCAAGTTGATGTTCAAATCCTCTTCTGAATAGATCTACACAGTAAGAGACATGAAGCTAGAATTCCTAGTCATCAGGCTCAAATTTTGCCTTAAATAAAGCAAAAAATACTAAACTTTAAATAAAAGTTAAATAAATCCCCTTTAAAAAAGGGGATTTATCCTTTTGTTCTCTGTATAGCATTATATTGCATTTTGCCTAAAGTCTAATATATGTCTGGATTGACTTCTCCCTCAATAATAAAATTCTGGTTTTAACTTTGCATCTGTATGTTTTATTTATGTCTCATCCCATGAAATTGTATTTAGATTTAGATTCCTCTTTCAATTGTCTAAACGCTTGCTGTATCTTTCTAAATAATTTCATTTTTTTTCTGTTTCAAGTTGTACTTTAATATAACACTTTCCTTTGTTTTTCTCACTATTGTGTGACAAACTTTGTAAGACACATTACGCTTATTTTAAATGACAGAAAAGATACCGTTAAAGATACTTGCGAGTAACTTGTATGCCTGTATTAACAACTCTAGCTTGTTTCTCTTTCTAGGAAAACCATTTTGTCCATCTCTCTGCCAGTTAAGATGAAAGAGATCTGGAAGTGTCTATACACTTACAGTCCTGTTAAACTGATTGCATTTCATATGTTCTGGTTTATTTTATATTCTCTTAGAGTTAACTAAAGGAATAAGATTGTTTTGTCCAACTTGTCCAACAAGTACAACTTTTTAATAGCTATCTAAAGTCACCAAAAGAGGCAAAGTCTGAATTGGAGACTTTGTGATAATTGCGATGTAATTGAAGTGAGTGTAGAGATGGTATTATTGACTTATGACTTGAATCAGGACTTAAGACTGCTCATGTCTAGTATTGCACAAAGAACTGGAAACATAAATTTTGTAACTAAAGTTTCTAAAGCGTACATGAGACATGATTTAGACACAGGGTAACTGAAATATGAAATGTATAGCAATAATTTCATTACAATTAATAACATGAATAACTGTATATTATTCTTCTGTTTTGCAGCTTCGAGTTTTCAAATTGGCAAAGTCTTGGCCAACTCTAAATATGCTGATTAAGATTATTGGCAACTCAGTGGGGGCTTTGGGAAATCTAACCCTGGTGCTGGCCATCATTGTCTTCATTTTTGCTGTGGTTGGGATGCAGCTGTTTGGGAAAAGCTACAAGGAATGCGTTTGCAAGATCTCCAGTGATTGTGAACTTCCACGCTGGCACATGCATGATTTTTTCCACTCTTTTTTGATTGTATTCCGAGTGCTGTGTGGAGAATGGATAGAAACGATGTGGGACTGCATGGAGGTTGCAGGCCAAGCCATGTGCCTTACTGTCTTCATGATGGTCATGGTGATTGGAAACCTAGTGGTACGTAATCAGTGGGGATTTTTTAAAACTATTAGAACATATTGCCTATTTTTTGATTTAGAAATCAGAGATGAAGACTGGTGAAGGACTTTAGGAAATCGTGTAATTCATTTGCACTTTTTCTAAACCAGGTTCAAATATACCTTGATCATTTATGAAAAATTTGTCTACCTTTTCTTTTAAATCTTCAGTAAGTTTATAACCTCTTTAGTAAGATCAGTGCTGAATTATGCTTACAGTTAAAAATGCCTTTTAAAAAAACATCTAACTTAAATCCCTTTTTACAGCCAATTAAACTGACTGGTCTCAATAGTGATGGAAAACAGTTGGTCTTCACGAGAACATCTGTTTCACTTAAAGGCTTACTATTTCCACTTTCAGCCTTTTATTTCTGAAACAAAATAAGTCTAGCTGTTCATTTTTTTCTCATAGGTGATGATTTTTAGTCTACTTATCCCTTTTGCTACTGGCCTCTGAATTCCTCCCAAGCATCATTTTGGATAAAGACACAAGTACCAAATAATGTGGAATAATTATACTTCCATGTCTTACACCCAACATTTCTTGTGATACATCCTCAAATGACACATGAAATTTCTGTACTAGCATTGCTTTCCTGATGCAGCCTATGTGCCCTTTTCTGCAGTGCTTCCACCTTGCCAGTTTTCATACTTTCTGTGTGTGTACTTTTCATTTTTCTTAACCAACATTTCCACACTGCTGCTTCAGAATTAAATGCCATATTGATTGTGAATAATGTCACCAATTTACCATGGTTATGCCTAATTGTAGTTTTTTCTTGTTGAGTGCTAGCATCCCTTCTCTTTTTGGTATCATCCATGAATTTTATAAATATGTTTATCCACTGGCATAAATACCAAGTTTAATCAGACTAATGTGAGACTCCTGTGGTATACCTTCTAAAATATTCTGCAAGTTTGAAGAGGAGGAATTCACAAATATAATTTAAGTCTGATTTTAATCACTTTTGCACAGTCTGTCGTAATTACATGTGGTCCAGATTTCTCTTGTATGTTTGTAAAATGTCATGCAAGAAAGGCTGAATTAGTTTCCTAAATTGAGGTGTATCACATCTGTGAACTCTTTATCTCTTAGCTAGTTTTCCTGCCCAAACCCAGAAATAGACTGATCTAGTTTTGGCAAATATATAAGTTTTATTATAATCTGAATTATACACACTGCAATTATGGTCTGTTGAACTGTAGAAGACTGGAGTCTGCCTGCATCCCCTTGCCTATGAACAGTACAGCAGATGTAGCTTGCATAAATTACTACATCATGTTGTATCCAGCCTCCTTATGTCATTCTTCATTTTGAGGAGCAGACCTGCACTAATTCCAGTGTGGAGGAGAAAGTCAAGGAACAGCTCAGATTATTACCTACATTAGTCAAGTTAAACAAGCTAAAAATGTTTTTGGCAAGTTATAATAAACAATGGGGGACAGAGATTACGGATTGGAAAGAATAGCAGGAAGGTGGGTTGAAATAAAGTGCTATCTGTGAAATAAAAAGTATGTCATATTGAAAAACCCATAATGGAATTATTTTTATGACTTAAAAATAAGAGATCCGGTATATTTTCTCCTTACTGTCTTTTAGGTACTGAACCTCTTTTTGGCCTTGCTTCTGAGCTCATTTAGTTCAGACAACCTTGCTGCTACAGACGATGATAATGAAATGAACAACCTACAGATTGCTGTGGCAAGGATTCAGAAAGGCATAGATTACGTGAAGAGAAAAGTGCGTGAATTCATCCAAAAAGCCTTTGTTAGAAAGCAGAAAGTTTTAGATGAAATCAAACCTCTTGAAGACCTAAACAACAAAAAAGACAGCTGTATTTCCAACCACACAATAGTAGAAATAGGTAAAAACCTTGCCTATCTTAAAGAAGGGAATGGAACTACCAGTGGCATAGGCAGCAGCGTGGAAAAATATGTTGTTGATGAAAGTGATTACATGTCATTCATAAACAACCCAAGTCTCACTGTGACGGTGCCAATTGCTGTCGGGGAATCAGATTTTGAAAATTTAAATACAGAGGAGTTCAGCAGCGAGTCAGACCTGGAAGAAAGCAAAGAGGTAGGACCATTTCTATATTTAAAATGCTCTGATGCTTTTCTTTATTTCCTAAGGTTACTAGTGTTGAATTCAAATCTCTATTTAATTCCTGTATAACAGCGTACAGAAACCTGTAATGGTATTTAAGGTAAATTGATGTAAGGTTGTGGGTTTGAAATGAGATGGTAATACAGTATTGCATTTACAGTAATAATCAAGATGCATAAGAATTTTAAAGAAAGTTAATCCTTTTTTCTATTTTATTTAGTTAAATCATTGACAAGAAAATGAACTAATTTAATAGCCCCGCATACCAGGAGTCTTACAAAATATGGGGGGTTATGCAAGTTTCTCCATGCTTATTTCATCAATGAGTTTATTTACTCTCCTGTCTGCTTTCTGGAGTGCCTCCTGTCAAATTAACAGTTCGTTCTGATGCATTTAACCTTTTTGATATAGTCAAAATACATCTACATATATAATAAGTACATTTGAATACTGGACCAGTATCACTAAATGACTTCATAGAAATCACTAATAACCCATCTGATAGTAGCAGAACCACTGAAGAAGTGAAATAATGGCCTTACGGTAAAAAAGTTATGAAGCTTTATATCTCAGTATAAGATCCTTTCATATGGCTACCCATTGTCATTTTCAAAGCTTTAAGATATTTGAGTCTGTTACCTACTGTGACCGTAATAAAATGTACCTCTTTTTGGCACAATGTAGTGTTAAATGGACAAATCTGAGATAGAACTTAATGAGTTATAGTGGATGCTAAAGTTATTATTATTGTTTTGACCCAGTGCTCTGTCCTGCACAATTGTATGTGGTGAAGGCACACCACCTGAACTGGAGTAATTCTGTGCTATACTTGGTACCGATGCTAGTTCATTTAGCATTAGCATGGGTATTTTTGAACAGTACTGCATAAAGGTTTTCATAAGTGATTTCCTCGCACTTGAATCTGAGGGTATAAATATGGATAAAATTCTAGTAATTTTTGCCCTGAGATCCTTTTTTGTACAGACTGCATCCCACATTTTAGTCATGTTTTCTTATTTCTTATCAGAAATGTCTATTGTTCTTTTAAGGATTTTTTTTTTCAGATTGTTTTTATTAGTATTTATCTTACTCTTCAAAACCGTGACTTAGATGTAGAACAAAGCAGAAGTTGTAATTTAACCTTTAATAGTTCTGTGTAACAAAGAGGAGTGATTATATGAAAGTTTCTTGGCCTGGATGTAGGATTTTGGTTGATTCTATTCTATCTTTCTACATAGGATAAGAAAAGGAATCTTCTTCAGGCACCTTTACACCACACAGGGCTAGTGCATTGTTCTGCTGTTCCATTGTTCTATTGTCCTGTCGTTAACTATTTCAAACCTTACTGTTGCCAAAGGAGCAGCAAATTCTATTGCTAATCTGGTCAAATTCCACCTATCAGTGAGATCATCCATAATGATTGCATATGACAGTAATGGCACAGGTTCTTTTTCTGTCTTTTTGTAAGTCACGTAGTTTCCTGGTATAGGCCTGGTCCTTCTGGGTTTGTTCTTTTTTCCTGTTAATAGTGTTCAAGTTCACCTGTCACCTCCAGCCTTTTCCCTGCGTAGCAACTAGTGATAGCCAGAGGATGTACTGAAAGTTTGGTAATAAAGTGTTTTAAGTTAAAGTTCAGTACTAGTAAACAAAATACTTTGGATTTCTTCATCACAAAACATTTATTGCTATCTTGGTGGATTAACAAATACTTGTCTGTCATTCTGTATTTGTCTGTAAAGTTAATATAGTATTTTTATCAGTTTCAAGGGTGCTGTCAACCTAAACCTATTATTTTTCATAAAACATTCTAAATGCCTCAATTGGAAAGTGTGCAGAAGATACTGTTAGTTTATTCTGCAGATATATTGTAACTGGCAATGATGCTTCAGATGATATTACTGTATGAATGACACAAAAAGACAATTTTCTGACACAGATAAACTTTGAGATGTTGACTGTGAAGTCCCAGTACAATCAAAAGTATGCACTCAGGAAAACTCACTTTGCTTCTTATTTTGTGCTTCCACCCATATCAGATTAATTCTGATGATGTTAACAATTCTGATACTACCACTACACATAGTAGTAGTAAAGCATGTTTTAAATTGTCCTATATACTTTTCCTGTGCTCGTTCTTTTTTAAAAGTTATGAATTTACGTACATATTAACTGAAGTTTTATCAAAATAGATTATAGCTCTGATAATTTTTAATTGGCATCTTCTCTGTAAAAAGTAATTTGGAATTATAAATGGATTCCTCTAATTTAAATACTATATGTCATTAAAATGACTGATAAAGAAGTAATTTAAATATTTTCATTAGCGATTATTAGATTAATTAGCTGCTGAAGTCTTTTAAAAATGTAATCACAGGACTGTTCAGTACTGGTGGAGTGTTCTCCATTACTTATGCTGAAGCTACAATTGCTGTGCAGAAAATAATCCATAATTCACTGAACAGCGGTAGCAAGAAGGAACATGACTTTTGGTAGCGCCTAATGATTAAGGCATCTGTTTTGAGAACGAAATCTTTCCCCGCTACAAAATCTGTTTGTATTTTTTTAACAGTCAGTAGTCAGTGGCTAAAATGCAGAAACTCCCTTGAAATAGGGACCGAAACCTGACTTTCCCATATGAATTCCCTGATCGCCACCATTCTCTCTTTTGCTCCTTTTTGTAGCTTGCTCAGTCTTTAACTATTTACTGCACAAGACCATTATGTCAGTAGAAGAGACGGAGGATGTACCTTATTAAAAGCTATAGGCTGGTGGTTAGCAGGACTGCGTATGACCTCAATGACAATAGTGCATCTATTTCTTCATTGAGGATGGTATGACTGTCGACTGTCTTCATTAGCCAAATCTTTCCTTTTCCCAATGGAAAGACCCCAACTGGGTTATTCTACAAGGAAACAAAAATATTGGTTTGAATTCCTATAGGGAAAATTTTAAAGCAAAATATCCCACATTTGAGACATGAGCTCCAGTCATTAAGGTTCCACCATAAAAGAAAGGCTTTCTTCTCCAGATACAATATTTAAAAGAACAGTGTCCTCATTGCATTCTTGGAGGCACTTAATCCTGTAAATGTGTGTGTTAATTATGCTTCAGGAACAGCAAACTGATCAGGCGATAAGAAAGAGAAATGCATATTCAGTCAAGAATGATCTAGTACCAAGCAGTTTTGACTGATCAAGCCTGAAACTCTTCTGAGTATATTCAGGACCAAACTTTCTTACTCTTGCAGAAGTTGAAGGTGAGAAATCGAAGGGAATGTTTACAAATTTCAGGCACCTTCAAGAGAGACATACCAGTTAAGCAAAGACATTGTGACCATATTTCTTATTTAACTGCCTAAATGTCAAATAGATTTTAATCACAAAAGTGCATTTTTTTAATCTTAATCCTAGTTCCTATTCTTCACCAGATAATTCTTATCCACTGTCGGTTTTGGCATAGAGAAGAGTGATGGCTTATTAGCACAGGACCAACAGTCTTGTTATGAAAATGATCCATAGGAAAAGAAGACATTTTAAAATTAAAAAAGTGACTAAAAAAGGCTTTTTGTCCATGGTGTCATCTTTTTTGTCATGCCATAATGTGCCTTGCATTTCTGCTCTCTCATGTGTTCCCATTGATAAGATCCTGCTGTTGACAAGCGTTGATCTGCCGGTCACTTCATTGCCTATACCACAAATTAAAAGAACTGAAATAAACTGCCACCAAACCACGTTCAATTAGCGGTATCCCAAATGAAAGGCAGTTTAGACATCCATGTACTGCGAGAACGCTCTGCAGAAGATAGCCAGATGCTAATGAGTGTCTTTCTGTGTGCTTTTCCTTTTCCGTATGTATGCATATGCAAATACATATTCAGTGAGGTATAGAGCAATAAGCTGCATTTCTACTAAGTAATTATCATTTATTAGCAAGTTTTATTTAAGTATATTAATGTTTGGTGAATTCTTTATTATAACATACATCTTTTTCAGTATTTTGACAGAAATGTTAACTAGATTATGCCTTTCTAGAAACAATCCATACAATACTGTACATGCCAGTGTGAATTTAAAAAGAATTTTCTAGAAAATTGCCTGAAACCTAAAATAGAATTAAATATGAGAACACTGTGTCCATAAGAATGGTAATGGGGGAAACACAATGTAATAAGGGAATTAGAGAACAAATCCTAAACAAGACTTTACCATGGAAGTTGGGTCATTAACAAATATGGGACCCCTGTGTCTGTTGTCCTATATGTAAAGGTCCGTGGACCTGAGCTGCATTACTGCTATGCTGGATAGTGTAGAAACTATAAAAATAATTTTTCCTTTTTAGGTTCTTCAGTACTACAGGGATGGTTTATGCAGAAAATTTTGTAATGCATGCATAGCCATGTAATGATTAGATTTTTATGTTAAATGTAACTTCTAGGGCTAGTAATTACACCAAAATATACCAAGTTACAACATATTTTTAAATGTCTTGAAAAATATGGGATCTCCTAATGCTGTTGCAGACACCTTAATAATGTATATTTTACTTTAAGCAGTATTCAGCGCAAAAAAGCAGAGGTGCTGTGTCCTGAACTTCATTTCCTACCATTCTTACTTCTCACAGGAGTAGAACCAAGCTGGATCAGTCAAGCGGGCAGCTCTGGTGCCTTTTAGCGAGGCAGAGCATCGTGTCACCAATTTTACACAGGTTACCTAAGCAAGTTATACATCTATGTGTATATACTATATAATCACTTTTTAACGGATATTGACTGGCCTGCATGCTCTTCAGCTATGATCCTGTCCCATTCATTGCAATAGAGTACAAACATGCACAGCTGCTCTCTGCTGAGTCATGAGACTCGCATCACAGCATGGTCAGGCGAGATCGGCAGCCCCAGTATTTCTCTCGTTCAGATGCCCTACTTTCCCTGATATTTTAATAGTATTTTGCAGTGCATGCTATGTACCTTTCCCAATCTTGATGGTAAAGTTTTCAGGATTCTATTTTTGAAAGGTTTTCTTTCCTTTTGAGGGAAGACAGAATATGCAATATGTAAGCTGTGTTTCTTATCAGAAGCTTATATAAGTCCATCTATAAATTGTGCTGATAATGAAAAGCTGCTAGCTATTTTGGAAAACTTTCATACTATTTTATTTTAGCTTGTAATGGAGGTAACTTTCAAACTCGTGATAGTCACATTTTTTATTTTTCACAATTTTTTTCTTAGAAATGCTTTTCTTCAGTACTTGTATAAGCATTTAGTTATTTTGGAGATGAATATGCAGTACTTGAAGCACCATTAAGCATGAAATTCATTTAATTTCCACAGTCAAAGCATGTGACCATCATTTGGTTAAAAAAGCTCATACAAAACTGGTATTTGGCTGGTCAAACATTCAGAGATCAGTTCTGCTCTTACTTACGCCCACACTTACAAGTGTAGAGGTGCAAAGAGAAAACTGATGGCAAGATCTGGCCCAATTCAGTCTTACCATAGCTCTTTAATTTATGCTCACAAATGGACTACCTCCCCAAACATCTGAAATTGTCTGCCCTGAGAAACTTAAACTTACTCTCATCAGTAATAAATAAAGTTCAGCAGTCTAGTAAATAAGCTACCGATTTTGGACCAAAAGGTTCCCAGCTTCAGTATGATTTACATCTCACCTATTAAACATTGCCATAATATTTACAACACCATAGTTGTATGATGCTGCTTTCAGTTTGGTAAATCAGTGGAGTTAAAATACACTTACTGGATAGCTTTTTGGTACTCTGAAGAATTTAGGCTTTGGATTGTTTGTGAATTGGTCACATCGTATTGGCACATTGCAATTCATGGTGGATGATATTACATTGTTAATATTAGAGTTAATTGGAGTTCGCTTAATTAATCTTTACAAACAGCAGTCCCTTGCTCTGTTTCAGAAATATTCTTTCACTATTACTTGTGTGAATTAAAGAGCCTTTTTAAATACCTTCCAGTGGGAGTGCTTTTGCAAATATTTCCACTGCTACTTACGATGCTTTTGCTTTCATCCAACACCCTTGCAAATATTTTTATTTATGAAATGCTCATAAATAAGTAGATCGAAGGAATTATGAAAAGCGATAAAGTACAGAGTGGACTATAATTTAGGAATCCTGTTTTTTGCAGTATTTTCAAACAATAGTCATCACAGATTTTTTTCGCTTTGGTTTACCATGTTTTGGTTTTTTGAACTGGTAGAGTTATGCATGACTGTATAAGCGCTAGAAAGAATGACATCCAGATTCCACTTAATTATACCAGTGGAACCACAATGATATTTCGTTGATTTTATAGGTGATGTAGCTGTGCTGAGAAAGATTGGATAAGTTTGGATATAATATTGCCATTTACATCACAGAACGTCTCATTTTCATACTGACATCTACACAGCACTGAGAAAATAAAACCAATATAATTTCCATTATCTAACATTTTCACAGGTATCTGGGAGGAAAGGAAATTAAAAGCAAAACCAAAATGGTGGTTTCTCTTGGCGCCATCTTCCTGCTTATGTCTGTTCTGCTCTTTGCTCCTTCAGTCCCTTAAATTATGATTTCAACAGCTATTAGTGGCATCCTGGCCAATCCTGAAAATTCAGGCTTTCTTGAAAATAGAAAACAAAGAAAGAATGAAATGTTAGAAGCTCAAAGTGGCCTGGCTGTAAGTGAAGCAGAATTGTATGAATCTATGAGATGTTGTCAAGGTTCAGAAAGTAATTATATCAAAAACTTCCTGACCTCATCTTGGCTGCTGCTTTTTGCAATGTTGCTCTGATAGGCAAGCTGCTTTCCACTTTCAGTTTCTATCTTGAAAGCTAAACTAAAATCTGTATCTCATACTTTATTGCTGACTAAAGCATGACTGGCAAGGCTGTTGGTAGATGTGATGTAAAAGATATATCTCTCTCTCTATGATGATCAATATATGGCTACTTTAGAACCATGTAAGTACTTTTGTCCCCTTACTGTCTTCTGTGAAAAGGAGATGGAGTATGTACATTCTGAGCTTCTGAAAAGTAGAGTTCTCTGAGAATAATTTCCTTGGCATACTATTCAGAAAAAGTCTAGCATTATAACTCTCAAAGAGTGGCTGATACTTGACCGTGATAGATCTCATAATCTGCGTGACTGAATACTTCTGAAACCTAGAACCATGGTATAAAAAAGGTTTAAAAAGGACTTACTATTTTATCAAAATAATGTTTGGGATTGATGATTATCTTGTTTGTACAGGTTCGTTTTTTTTTTTAAAAAAGCTGTATACAGTGAAGTATATAGCATTGCCTAAATCCAGTTTTTGTAATGCTGGTGAGCAGAGAAGAATTTATCAGGTACAAAGGTAAATTTGAGATATGTTAAGGTATAGAACTGGGATGTATACCACATACCTAACATATCAGGGTCTGCAGCTAGGGGATCTAGCTGTCCAGCTGGATTCCGTATGTGTGAACACTGGCAAGTCACAGTAAGTGGTAGAAAAATTATTCCAATGTATTAAAGCATATGCAAAAAACACAATCAGCAATAACATGGTCCATTCCCAGGTGATTTTGTGTTGAATACATAGAAATCAGTACAACATCCCTGGGTCAGTTGCTTTATATCAGAGTAGAATTTTGCTGTGGAAATATGAGATTGTTACTGAAAGGTTTTCCTAGCATACTGAAGGTAATTGATTTGGTAAAATCTTAAGAAGTTGTATCATAAGACCTTCCTAGCTGTTTCTAATACATACTAAATTTTATAAATATTGTATAGAATGCCATACAATAAATTCAATATTAAAAATAACAAAGAAACAACAACAACAAAAAGAAATAATTTGTGTTGAAAAAATTTAATTTTTTCTTCCCCGTATCATACTGAATTATTACAGATTGAATTTACTGAATAATTTTTATAATGTGCTTCTTCATATACTGATCAGGTTGGGGCTAAGTTCAGGTACGTTAGAACTGCATGCTAAGGAAATACTCGTTACATCAACAACAGAAGAATGACTGAATTCTCAGTGGGATATAAAACATTTAATTGTTGTGTTTCAAGTATCCGCTGCTGTTGATTCAATTTAGGATTTTTCTGTTTAGTTTAACTCCTGTGATTATTATTACAGCTCTTTAAAAGAAGCATACCAGATATTCAGTGAGAAGAGACTTGTAAGATACAACTCACCATACATACTGCCCCACATAAATAAAGATGGCTTTCTGATGTTCCTGATAATTGACTGCTCTACTCATCATTTTCTACCTTTTCTACCTGATCTTTTTGATCTCTCCTTATAGTGGATATGCCTAATCTTCCATCTTGAGTTAACTTTTAGTCTTTTTTACTGCAATTTCAGTAACAGGCATTCATTACCCCTTCTTAAAATTAACATGTGCCAATTAACCTAACTGTGTAATATCTGAGTTACCGAACTCTTCATTTTCCTATAAAAGAATGGACAGTAGGTCTTTCAAACTTACGGTTTAACCAGTTCATAATTTTTCTTTGCTCTGCTATTACTACAGCATTCTGCTAGAAATGCTGTCCAGATTGGAATGATGCAAGCAACAATTTAAGAAAACTCTACATAATACAAACAGATAGTTACTTCTCAGTTTAAAAATGCTTTACTGTATTGTATTGATAAATGTCAATTTTTAACACTATGTATAAATTTATTTGGAATGTACCTTGTGTTTATGGTATTTCTGGCATTTTCTCAAACTGATTGACTTCCACTGATGTTTAAATGCTGTGGTCCTACTTGAGGACTGCAGTATTTATGCCCTGGTTTCCAGTTTCTCCATTTTAGAGGCAGTATTCCACAACCACCAAACTGCCATGCATTATCTATAATTTGAATATGTTGCAATGGGAAATTTGTTAATAATAACCTGCAGAAAAGTGTGCATCCGTGTCTTTGTAAATTAGACCTAGCCTCATAGATACTAAAGCTTATGCACAAATATGAGACACAAATATGTAAGCTGGGATTTGCAAAGAAACATAAAGGAAATGGGTGTACAGATATCACTGGAATTACGTGCATAACATATCCTAGAATAAATGTGTCCATTTGTTTGGTCTTCCTCTAAAGTGCGGGCTATAGTGTACCATGGTACACAAAAATCAAAGTTAAGCCTATGTCAAAATCACAGCACGATATATTGTCAGAATGATTTGATAAAATCAGAGTGGGGGAGAAAGGAATTAATCTTCTTTTTGTTTGAAGAACATACTTAATACTGTCTGCAGTGTAAAATTCCATTAAAATTTTATGGTACTTTCTGTATTCACATACTAATATCATTTATATTCCCTTAACAAAAAACTGTATAGAATTTTGGTCTTCTCAAACATGTTTTAAAGGAATAATGCCTCTAACTTAAGTTTTAAGTGTCAGCAAAGATATATCTTTAATGTTACCATGGACCATCTCTGTCTAATATTAACTCCCTATAGACTGTATTCTATATCTGCTTACATCATTCCTTTTTTAAAATTAGCTACTTATCAATGCAGCTATTTTACTGATGTTATACTCCACATAGTGATAACATTAGAAGAGTCATAGAATGCCATAATCAAACTACTTTTACTTATTATAGTACTCATATTTGTCTGTTACCAATGTAATGTGATGGTGTGAAATAATAATTTTGAAGATTTGGATTATATTATCACTATGATTCATTGGTGCAGGATTGGTTTATGACAGTATTGGTTTAAACGCATTTGTGTTCACTTTAGTCTTCCCAAAACAAAGATCTTTTGGGGCTTTTACAGTGATTGGACATGTATGTGTACTGTACCAAAGTAATAAGTAGTTTCAAAATGCACAATAAATCCAGAAAATGCATTGGCAAGTGAGAATGCAAAATATCAGCTACTGCTCTGAAAATAATGTGCTGCTCTTTTGGAAATAAAGAGAATTAAACTATCCTATACAATTCATAACATGTGTTTTCATGTCAATGATAAAGAAAAGTTTATATTCAAACTTTTTAGATTTTACAGACTTGATAGAATAACATTTACTTGAGACATGAAAATACATCTGTGCAGCTTGCTGTTGGTTTGGTCATGACGTTGGAAAATTATTTATATTAACACATGCTATCTTAAGTGTAATCTAAAATGCAGCCACACGATTGGAATAATTAAACAGTGCTAAGTGTGGAAGGCACGCATTCCTAACTTACTGAAATTTCATTTCAGAATTGTTATGTGTGGCTCAGAAGAGTAGTCTAATAATTTCAGCAATTCCTTGTATGAAAATATCAAAATATTTTCAATAGGGAAAATGCACATGATGTAGTTTCTAATCTTGTGACCTCACCTGTAGTAGAGCAATTTGGCATTTTAGATTGTAGATAAGAAATTATTTTAATGTCAGAGCACGGAATACATGCAAAATGTTTTGGTATGCATTTCAAAAATGAACTTCTATTAAAAATAAATAAAATCGAAAGAAATAATTATGTGGGGTTTCATTCACAGAAATTAAATGCATCCAGTTCATCAGAAGGCAGCACAGTTGATATCGGGTTACCTCCGGAAGGGGAACAGCCCGAAGCAGAACCCGAAGAATCTCTGGAGCCAGAGGCTTGTTTTACAGAAGGTAAGCGAAGCAAAGTATGTGCAAGGTGATTAGACCTGACTGTGTTGATTTGGGCTGGATTCTATTTTTATACAAAATCAAGAAAAAGCTTTGTGATTATAGTTGTATTTTCTGTTTGTGTTAGTAACTCTGTCAGAAGTACTGCCGTAAATGTACTGTTCTCATGCTCGCTCTCTCTCCTTGGAAGGTGGTATGAGAGTTCCTAACTTTTAACTTCAAATATTGTAATGAAAATCCTCAAATAGGAGATACTTAGTTACAAGCAGTGTTGAAATAAGCCAAATGACTTCTGTTCATTGTGATTCGTAATAAATATTTACCTTATTCTGATATCTCAAAATTCATTATTGCACTTAGGCTGTGTGCGGAGATTCAAATGCTGTCAAGTCAGTGTAGAAGACGGGAAAGGGAAAATCTGGTGGAATCTTAGGAAAACCTGCTATAAGATTGTTGAACACAACTGGTTTGAGACCTTCATTGTCTTCATGATTCTTCTCAGCAGCGGTGCTCTGGTAAATTCAATGTGGAACTATTGCGTCTATTTTAAGCAGCAAACATTTAGAATTACAGTTAATTATATAGCTGCAGGTATTTTACCAGATTGATGTTAAATCAGGTGGTGCTGAGTAAGCACTGATGTAATTAGATCCTCATAGCAGGAGCAAAATATAATGTACTTGCTAGACTTGGGTCAATGCACAGTCATCCACTGTCAACGTAGACATTTTCTTTTGAAAAGAGAGTTATTAATCTCTGTTCAGGATTGCTTTGTGGGTTGGTGTGTATAGTTTGGTTTCAATTATTAGTTCCTCAAAAATTCTGCTTCACAGAGTCATTATTAAATCCCTCATATAATTTTGGTATAAAGTTGTAGCTACCACAAAGGAGATCCTTATGTCAATAAGCCATTGGTATCCGTGGAAATGAATGAAGATGAGATTTGGAGAATGGTCCAATGGTAAGTTTCATGGATCACTATTCAGCTCAGCTGAAAGCTGAATATTGTGTTTGGACCCAGGTTTATGACAAGACTACAGTATGGAATGAAAGCAAAAGTTGTGCTTGATAGAAGGATATATGCCTTATCGTCACATATATATTTCCAATTCAATTTCATTCTTGGCTACTACATACCACACTGCAAATTGTGAAGACATATAATTATATCTTAAAAAATCTTTTTCACAGGCATTTGAAGATATATACATAGAGCAACGTAAAACTATCAAGACCATGCTGGAATATGCTGACAAAGTTTTTACTTATATCTTCATTCTGGAAATGCTTTTAAAATGGGTGGCTTATGGCTTTCAAACCTATTTCACTAATGCGTGGTGCTGGCTGGACTTCCTGATTGTTGATGTATGTATTCTTTTTCATGTTCTGTTTGACAGGCTCTAAAAATCAGAATATTGTTTTCAGGATAAGCTTTCTGTTCTACTCAACAGAAACTCTATTTTAAAACTGTTGCTTGTTTTAAAACTGATGCTTGGAGAACTGTAGATGAGCTGTCTTAGAATGGGTTCTCAAATGATTTTCAAAAGGCTGCACCAACAAGGAGCAGGTACACATTGTCTGAAGGAGACCTAGTGAGAAGTGCATTGTAATTTCAAGTCTACACGCTCAACAATGTATGCACAGTACTGCGTAGCACAAATGGAAGTCTACAGATTTTTTAACCATATAGCAGACATCCATTTCCCTTCCAGTCCCGATAGCCTGACAACATTTGTCTGTGCTAATAGGGCATCTCTCAGTTCCACATATGAAATTCCCATGGAATGCAAGGTAAGAATGTGTCTCAAATCACTTTTTTTGCTCATTCAGAGAAGCAGCAAAATTCTACAGATATCACTATGTAGCTCCCTTAATCTACAATGATACAGTAGACCATTAATTCTTTACTATACAGAGCCCTGAAAACATTATAACTTTTAAATCCATACCAGCATTGCAGATCCTATGATAAACAATGGCTCTATGCAAACTTAGTATGCTGTGGTTGGGTCTGTACCCTTGTAAAACATTTATTGGCTCAATCTTCAAATATGTAAATTGCCATGACCAGTAAAGCTTTAGAGAGGCACTGTGGACAATACTTTACACTGTCATTATATGTTTATTGTATATATCAACAAATATTTAATTCTTATTTGTAAATCTGTGGTTTAGTTACTTCTGTGAACTTTATTAATTTTGCATGGCAACCTTACCCTGGTGCAATTCGTTTCATGGGAAAAATTAATCTCTGACTCATTCTTTTTAATCTTTAGTCAGAGATTAAAAGATTAATTTGGAAATGAAAGAATTAAGAGAGAACAGTAAGGATGGAATGGAAGGGCATTAAGTGGAGGGAAACAGAAGATGGTTTGATTTTTTTTTCTTTACTAGGGCCACTCCTTCCCAATGGTTTACTATAAATACATTTCTAAGGATTATTGATGAAAAATAATTGTATTATTTATTTTACAGCTATTCTAGTTTATTTACTCATCTGCCTGCAGACCAGACCAGCGTTATGCAAGCCAGAATTGATGAAGTGGTTAAAAGAGTCACAGGGAATGTAATGAAGTGTGGATATGCCTAACAATGAAGCTTCTACCATTTTCTAACAAACAGTTGGTTATCAGTCTTGATTAGTCTGGTTAAATCTGAACAGCACTGGTAGCTATGGCTGTTGAATAAGATTTTCTGGACACTAGAAAGTTACATGTGACCAAAGGCCAGGTGTGGATGTGGTTTTTGAGAGCTTTTACATTCTCATCAAGTTCTGAAGATATCATGGGAAGTCCTGACCTAAATTGACCATTCCAATTCACCCAACTTTGGGGAGTTTTCTTTTTCCATGTGGCTTCATTTTTCTTTAAATACCACCAAATGTTGACTGGTTTATGTGAATTTAGAAGGCATTTTTATACCATTCTACCAACATGATTTCATCAACAGGTACCTAGAATATACTTTTATTCTACTTTGTCTGACTTAAAAGCTCTTTCTGCATTATAGAGGGATTCCTGGAGAAAGAGGTCCAGCCTTGAATCTTCTTGAGAAGTTCAGGGCACACATCATTCCCACCATACGTATCGAAAGGATATACAAGATGAATGAGCAATATTGCCTTTCTGTTTTTGTGTAGGTCTCTTTGGTTAGCTTAACAGCTAATGCCTTGGGCTACTCAGAACTTGGTGCGATTAAATCCCTTAGGACACTAAGAGCTTTGAGACCTCTAAGAGCCTTGTCGCGATTTGAAGGGATGAGGGTAAGACAAAATGAAAGAATCTGAAATAATGCATGCATAGACAGAAACAATGCATGCAGAATAATCAACAACAAATCCATGCAGAAATGCTACACTATCATCTTATATATTTTACATTTATCACTAACATATAAGCAAAAGGCTTCATCTGCTTATATGAATTTATGTGTTATTGCACACATTGTTACACTTATTTAAGCTCCTTGGCCTTTCACCCTACTTCATGTTTTCCTGGAGGGCACAAGGATTTATCAACTGCATCAACTATGCAATGCTACTACAAAACTAAATTTATCGCATACAAATAAATCCTGCTATAGTCAGAACAGTTATAAAAAACAATACTTCCTCATAAAAGTGTGTGCACGTATACACACATGTATTTCATACAAGTATAGAATATCATGCATACTCTATCAAATGTCTTTTAACCTTCTATTCTGTAAATATTAATTGGGACTTTCTGTTACAATTTAAAAGTTTTATAATTAATTCCTATATTAATAAGTAAATTGGCAGTGTTAAAATTCCTTCTCTCTTTCAGATTAGAACTATTGCGTTCTATTTAAGACAACTTTTCTAGTATATCAAAGATGGAGCTGATTTTATGATTTCTGGCCTCAATTGGTTGGTTACTGCTTTCCATATTGATTTTTAAATTTTGATTATAATCTATAGAGCACTAAGCAGCCTGAAAACATATTGGAAGACTTTTGCTGACAGAGTTGGGTATATTTGAGAAGTTACTGTTCCCAGCTGTTTGTTATATCAGTTACCACAGCTGATACCCTCAGCTGCCCTGCTGGGCTCTCTGTCTATTCCAGTGCAAAGTCAGATGGATTAGTTTAGTCACTTTAGTGCACTGAAATGGACAAAGACCTTATGTATTCTGCTATGACACGAAAGCTCTAGAAATGTTTCTCTCAGGGGCAGTAGTCAACCACTGGGGATGGTAGATATTTCTAGCTCCAGCCACAAGAAGATGTCTGACTTACAGCTTCAGGGTCCATCTGTCTGCCTTGGACATATTGCCATAGATCTAATCAGCAGATGCACCTGAGCTGAAACCCTATTGCTGTAATTAAAAGGGATCCTTGTGTGAGCTCCCTACTGCAATCACTGATCTCTAGCACTGCAGGTTATGAGCTGATTAGCACGTTTATAAGTCAACTACAAATTGGTGAGCTTCTGAAGAAAATGTGATGCTTTATGTGTGTGGAAAGTAAAAGACTTCACCCGAAAAGGAAACAGGCTTTGATGAAAGATTATAAATGCAAATACAAAATACCACTTCCTTGCCTTCAACAAATTTCTGGAACTTTGCTGAAGTAAATTTGAAAATTTGGGATGCCTATATCAGATATAAGGCCTACCTAAAACCTCAATAGCATCTCATTAAAAAACCTATTAGCTCTTTATGACTTTAGCAAAAGAAATAATAAAAAATAATGAAGTTAGATAACAGCAAACTAGAAATGTGGCCTATATTTTTATTAGTTAGGCAATTAACCATTGAAGTTATATATGGATACGATGAATTTTGCCTTATTTAAAGTAATTAATTTCAGGCTTAATGTCTTTAAAGATACAGTAGCTCAAGTTGGTAAAGAAATGAGTATGTGAAGATTTTAAGGTCTGATACATGGAAATTCAAAATGTCTGTTCATAACGTAGCAATTTCATTGGTGTTTAACATCTATGAATGGAAAACATGACAATATAGTATGGTGCACATATTTGGATAGGCACTTAAAATTAGAATCGTGGAATCATTTAGGTTGGAAAAGACCTTTAAGATCATCAAGTCCAACCTAACACTGCCAAGTCCACCACTACCCATGCCCCTAGGCACCACATCTACCCATCTTTTAAATACCTTCACAGGTGGTCCCTCAACCACTTCCTTGGGCAGCCCGTTCCAATGCTTGACAATACGTTTTCTGAAGAAATTTTTCCTAATACCCAATCTAAACTTCCCCTGGCACAATCTGAGGCCATTTCCTCTTGTCCTATTGCCTGTTACTTGGGAGAAGAGACCAACACCCTCCCCGCTACAGCCTTCTTTATAGGTAGTTGTAGAGAGCAATAAGGTCTCCCCTCAGCCTCCTTTCCTCCAGGCTAAACAACCCCAGTTCCCTCAGCCGCTTCTCATGAGACTTGTGCTCTAGACCTCTCACCAGCTTCATTGCCCTTCTCTGGACACGCTCCGGCACCTCAATGTCTTTCTTGTAGTGAGGGGCCCAAAACTGAACACAGTATTCGAGGTGCGGCCTCACCAGTGCCGAGTAAAGGGGGATGATCACTTCCCCCTGTGCTGGCCACACTATTTCTGATACAAGCCAGGATGACCTCTTGGCCTCCAAATTACTTCCAGTGAGCATTACACTTCGTGTATACAAGCAAGACATCCGTTCTAGACATCCAAAATTTTTAATCCACTATACTATTCTCTAGGATCAGAACTTGTGCCTGCCCAAATTAATAATTAATAGAAAGCATTGCCCGTGCATCTTCCCACCACTGCTATTGCCAGGGGAAATACACTTTAATTTGCATTTGGGACTTCATGAAAGTAGCCTGTGGGAGCATAATTAATCTGTCTATTCTCTGACTCAAGCAGTATCACTCATTGCTGTATGGTGCTAGGCACATACTACCTTTTTTTTTAACCAGTAAACAATGCTTTTGATGTCTTTCTAATGCTTTTGCTGCTTTCACTTGCTGTCAGACCTTGCCCTGTTTCCTAACAAACACCCCTACTACTAGTGGAAGCTAAGAGGTGTCTGGGTCAGTGTTTTCAGTGATGCTCAACAGTATGTTTTGAGTGTCTTCAAATGATTCATATTACAAGCCAGTCCTACTATAGCTTCAGGACTCAGACTAAAACAGAGAAAGTAGGTCAGCTGTAGAAATCCAGCAATTAAAGAATAACATAACTGGACCTGCAGCTGTAGCAGAAAGAGGAACAGAATTCTCGGGTGTAATGAGACTGAAAGCTCGAGGACAAATATTTTCACTTCATTAACTACCCCTTTATATCTCAATAATTATTCCTGTTGGATGATATTATTACATTTAAGAAATCTACTTATATTTTTATAAGTAGAAGAATTGACATAACTAAATAAAAATGATGTAAAAATAATAACTAATATATATTTGGCAAATATTCCCAAATTGGGAAAAAAAATGATGTTGCCATTTATATTCCAATCAAACTTCCCACTAAAATCAGTGAATGCGTGGATTTCCAATTTAAACTAATGCGGCATTATTATTAAACTATTCCTTTGTTTAGGTCAAGCTACTCCTCATGGCCTTCCACAGTCATGTCATCACAAAGCTGAGAGTACACGTTTGTCAACATAAGACAGCACTGTTGAAATAGGCAGAAGTGATTTATCCATTAGTCAGGGAATGCTCTTGCCTGGCTGATGAGTGATAAAATGCTATATTATTTTTGCTTATTGATTTATAATATGTATTGCTTAGGAGAACTTTAGTATGAGTAAGAAACTATTTCGATTTTTTTTTATTTCCACATTAGAAATAAAGACTTACTACAGCATGTGATTTAAAATATGTAGCAAAAAAAAAGCATGGAAGCTTTGGATTTCATCAGCCATTCTGTGGTTTTATAGAGTCATTGAGTAATTTATATTGAAAGGAACCTCATTTGGTCCAGCCTCTAAACTTAACACAATGACAATTTCATTGAAATCCCATAGGATGTCAAATATTGTCCAAAGTGTGTATGTCCCCAAAGAGGTATTATTTTGGCAGGAATGGAGCCCTGAAAGCAAAACAAATATTTCTCCTTTCCTTCAGCCCAAGTCTACTATGTGGTATACATGGTTGTGGTTCATCACCTGCTCAAAATTCAAAGACTTTATTTTCTATTCTGTAAAATGGCAAGGGATGAAAGGTGATCTACCTAGATGACTAATTTTACAAGTAATTGATTCTATGCAACCTATTAATTGTAGATATAAATGTAATACCAAAATATATTACAGGCTTAAGCTACATATTTGTATTTTGAATAGAAACAAATAGCATAGTGTGCTAGAGGATCTGCTGCAGTACCTACGTAATATAAACTAAATGAATTATAAATAATCTGATCTATGTAATACCTAATGTCCTGCATGTTTAAGACAAAATCTTCATTAGGTTCTAAGGATCTGATTCAGTTGTTTTGGCAAATTTGGCAGCAGTGCTCCACAGTTATTAAATTTTATATTGTTAGACTTACTTAGAAACAGATTTAAAGTACAAGTTAACTATGTTAGCAGTTCATTAATTTCATCATTAAAGAAATCATTCTCATTCATAATGGACCTACTTTCTCCCTAAGTTTATTTTCTTTGCTATTTTATTTTTATTCTGGCATGTTTTTAATCATCATTCATCATCATACATGAACTCTTCATGTTTTTATTTCCTGAAGCCTGATTTTCCCCAAAATTTATTTGGGAATTAAATCAAGTCTCTTCCTTCTTCAAGTCTTATCTGCCACTTGCCTGAATACTACCAGCTTTTCTGTGCTCAGATACTCAGCTGGTTTCCTGGTTTGAACATGTATGCTTTTAGGATTTTATATATAACCATCCAAATGAACATGCGTACCTCCCTGAGTTTTCTTTAATTTAAAAGAAGTCTGAAAATTACTTTTAAAAATTTGGTCAATAATATTGATTTGGACTGTTTATCCAGTAAACATGTAATAGAAAAAAGTTTGTTGTTTTTGATGAAATCCATCATTAGAAATATTATGGACCATTTTCTGCTCTTTATGTGTTTTTCCTTCTAATTATGTCAACATTTTATCTTTTCGGTATACTGCTTTTCTTACTTCTTACTCTCAACAATTAAAAAAGTGTAACACAGATATTGGAATTAAGATAGAGTGTTGCATTTAAGAAATGTTGATGAAGCATTTGTATGATACTGGTGCCTGTGTTCTTACACAGTCTCTCTTTGGTTTATTTTGTACTCTAGGTGGTTGTGAATGCCCTCTTAGGAGCGATTCCATCCATTATGAATGTGCTGCTTGTTTGCCTTATATTCTGGCTGATCTTCAGTATCATGGGAGTAAATCTATTTGCTGGAAAATTTTACTACTGTGTTAACACTACAACTGATGAGAGATTTGATATCAGCCAAATTAACAACTACAGTCAATGTGAGGAGCTCATAAAAAACAATGAAACTGCCCGATGGAAGAATGTGAAGGTTAACTTTGATAATGTAGGCCTTGGTTATCTTTCTCTGCTTCAAGTGGTAAGTCACCATTCCTTAATTTCTGTTTCTCTTTCTATACCTCATTTTTCATTGTTTCTTTCATAGAATCATAGAACAGTTTGTGTTGGAAGGGACATCTATGACGTGAAAGGTCATCTAGTCAAACCGCCCTGCAATGAGCAGGGACATCTACAACTATATCAGGTTGCTCAGAGCCCTGTCCAACCTGACCTTGAATGTTTCCAGGGATGGGGCATCTACCACCTCTCTGGGCAACCTGTTCCAGTGTTTTGCCACCCCCATTGTAAGAAATTTCTTCCTTATATCTAGTCTGAAACTACCCTCTTTTAGTTTAAAACCATTACCCATTCTCCTGTCGCAACAAGCCCTGCTAAAAAGTTTGTCCCCATCTTTCTTATAAGCCCCCTTTAACTACTGAGGGGCCACAATAAGGTCTCCCCGGAGCCTTCTCTTCTCCAGGCTGAACAACCCCAGCTCTCTCAGTCTGTCCTCATAGAAGAAGTGCTCCAGCCCTCTCATAACTTTTGTGGCTTTCCTCTGTACCCACTGCAACAGGTCCATGTCTTTCCTGTGTTAAGGGCTCCAGAGCTGGATACAGTAGTCAAGGCGTGGTCCCACCAGGGTGGAGTAAAGGGGCAGAATCACCTTCCTTGCCCTGCTGGACATGCTTCTTTTGATACAGCCCCAGATACGGTTGGCCTCTGGGTGTTGAGCACGCATTGCCAGCTCATGTCCAGTTTCTCTTTCACCAACACCCCCAAATCCTTCATGACAGGGCTACTCTCAATCCCTTCATCCCCCAGCTTGTATTGATAGTGGGGGTTGCCCCAACCCATGCGCAGGACCCTGCACTTGGCCTTGCTGAACCTCATGAGGTTCACATGGGCCCACTTCTTGAGCTTGTCCAGGTCCCTCTGGATGGCATCCCGTCCCTCAGGTGTGTCAAGTGCACCATTCAGCTTGGTGTCATCTGCAAACTTGCTGAGGGTGCACTTGATCCCACTGTCTATGCCACTGATGAAGATACTGGTATCTTCAGCACTGGTACTGCTCCCAGTACAGACCCCTGAGGGACACCACTTATCACTGATCTCCATCTGGACATTGAGCCATTGACCACTACCGTCTGAATGTTACTGTCCAACCAATTCCTCATCCAACAAACAGTCCACCCATCAAATCCATACCTCTCCAATTTAAAGAAAAGGCTATTGTGGGGGACCATGTCAAAGGCCTTACAGAAGTCCAGATAGACAACATCTGTAGCTCTTCCCTTGTCCACTGATGTAGTCAGTCCATCATAGAAGGCCACTAAGTTGGTCAGGCAGGACTTGCCCTCGGTGAAGCCATGCTGACTGTCTCAAATCACCTTGCTGTCCTCCATGTGCCTTAGCATAGCTTCCAAGAGGATCTGTTCCATGATCTTCCCAGGCACAGAGGTGAGGCTGACAAGTCTGTAGTTCCCAGGGTCCTACCCTTTTTAAAAATGGGTGCAATATTTCCCTTTTTCATTCACCAGGGACTTCACCTGACTGCCATGACTTTTCAAATATTATGGAGAGTGGCTTGGCAACTATCCCAGCCAATTCCCTCAGGACTCTAGGGTGCATCTCGTGAGGTCACATAGACTTCTGTATGTTCAGGTTCCTCAGGTGGTCACGAACCTGATCTTCTCTTAAAGTGGAAGGGATTTTGCTCCCTCAGTCCCTGTCTTGTGGTCCATCCACTTGAGTGGTGTGGGAAGAGAGGTTGCCAGTGAAGACTGAGGCAAAATAGTTGTCAGGACTGCGAACTCCACCAGTGCGTGATCACTGCAGCCCAGGCTGCCCCCAATCCTTGATGTCACTGATTAGCTCACTTGCGTTGGTGACCAACAGGTCCAATATTGCATCCCCTCTGGCAGGACTGTCTATTACCTAGCTTAAGAAGTTATCCTCCATGCATTCCAGGAGTCTCCTGGATTGCCTACAGCTCACTGTGTTCCTTTTCCAGCAGCTGTGGGGGTGGTTGAAGTCCCCCAGCAGGACGAGAGCCTGTGAGCGGGATGCTTCCTGTAGCTGGAATAAGAAGGCTCCACCAATAAGCTCCCCTTGATTGGGCAGCCTGTAGTAGACACCAGCCATAAGGTTCCCTTTGTTGCCTCAGTCTCTTATTCTTACCCATAGGCTTTCAACCTGCTTGCGGCTATTCTTCAGAGACAGCTCTTCACACTCTATCCATTTCTTGATGTAGAGGGCAACGCCTCTGTCCCTCCTTCCTCTCTGTCCCTTCTGAACATCCTGTAGCATCAATAGCCACACTCCAGTCATGGGATTCATCCCACCAAGTTTCAGTAATGGCAACTAGGTCGTAGCTTTCTAGCAGCATGGTGGTTTCCAGCTCCTCCTGTTTGTTGGCCATGCTGCGTGCATTGGTGTAGGGGCATTTCATCTGGGCTGTCAAACGTGTCACCTTCTTAGAGGAAAACCCCTTAATTCCTCTGAGGTATTTCACTGGTGTTTCCCCGTTGGCTCCTATTATTTCAGGAGCCCCTGGCTCACCTCTGTAAGACTTCAAGTGTGCTGCAGTGTAGCCAGCACATCTCAGGACAACAGGCTAAGGTCCGTTGCATTTACAAATCTTGTCTCTCACTTCTTGGTTTGGAATTATAAGGTGTGGGATAAATTCATGACTCTACAGAAATAATACAAAGCATAGAGGCTATGCTGATTATGAGAAAAAATACATAATTCAAACCTAATTTACCTTAGCTGCATTGAATCTGTATCAAGTATGCCTACTTTGCTTATACAAAGAAAATAAGTTTTATATCAGGTATTAATCATAATTGATAAAAGTTCTTAACAGATGCTGTGTCTTCTATAGTCAGATACTAGAATTCGCTTACAATTCTCGTATATGAATAAAACATATAATAGAAGGCAAGAGTCACCTATTAACATTGCATTGTGCTGGTGTTTATGATGAGCCCTAAAGACACTTAAGCTCTTAAACAATGTTTCTGACAAGCCATTTTCCAGGAAAAGCATGAGGTAAACACCAGTGTTCTGTTTATAGGCTACATTTAAAGGATGGATGGATATCATGTATGCAGCTGTGGATTCTCGTAATGTAAGTATAGTCCCTTGACTGCATTTGTTTTGACTGTAGAGCTCCAAGATTTAACACTGTAATTTTAACATCTTTCAGAAATAACAGTAAAAATGAGAGAACAAGGTGTTATTATAGTTTTGTATTTAAAGAAGATGGAAACCATAGGAAAAATACAAGAGACAAAGAAAGCAGAGTAGTCCTAAAGGATTCCATGTTCTCCACGGTGCAATAGGGCCAAATTTCCTGTATTTCACAGCAGACTTAACTATTGCCATGAAACGCCTTTTCCTCCTCTAATTTTGCACATTAAGGCATTATTTACATTTGGAAACAGGGACCGATACACAGCTTAGAGATTATTTTCTTTAACATCGATCTTTTCTTTTAAAGTTGAGACTTTCACTGTGGTCTGCAAGCCACCTGACTCCTTTCTTCAGGGCACCGTTCCTATTCTTAACTCGGGCTGTACATTTTCTTACCCTTTTGCCTTCCCCTTGCTCTGTTGGTGCAAGTTGTCCTCTAGTTCTAAGTAGACAACTGAATATACTATACTGGTAAAGCTCCAGCTTTTTTGGTAAGCTACACTCACAGCAGGATGCCTGTTGTAGTATAGTAAATGTGCATAGTTGTACCAAGAAAATATGCTTTATTTTAACGTGGCTTGCATGCCTCTCTTCCGCAATCCAAGGCAGTTTCTTAAGTACCTATAGGAGTGAAAGCTCTAGAAGCCCACATCAGGAGCCTCCTGCAAGATATACAGAAAAGTTTGCAGCTTTACAAGCTGGTGTTTCTGGTTGTCTGTACACTCAGACGGATGGTACTATACTAGTTTAAACCAATTGTTTCTTCAGTATTTACTCTACGCTCATATAGGCCAGTTAAATTTTATAAAATGAAATATCAAGTTTGATAGCAAAGTCCTTTTTCGAGAATGTAACTTCATAGATTGAAGATCAGTGGGATGGCTATGTGGGAACTTTACCATAAGAAGCAAAGATCAGAGTGAGAGCGCCATAAATTCTGTCTACCAGATATTTGATTCTGTGCTCACCATCAAACTAGGGCTTAGTTTCTGTGCCTTTTTTGCAGGTTTTGGATCAGCCTAAGTATGAAGATAACCTGTACATGTATCTTTACTTTGTCATCTTTATCATCTTTGGATCATTCTTTACCTTGAACCTTTTCATTGGTGTCATCATAGACAATTTCAACCAGCAGAAAAAGAAGATAAGTACTTCACCATTATTCTGAAAAGAAAGCTAAAAAAGTGCTTATTTTTGGTCCACACACAATAACTTTATTCATAAAATACTATTTTTTCATTTTATGATAAATTAATATGTTCTCTGCATATTAAATACATTAAATTATTAAAGCTTACTATTTGGCTTTATGTGGGTTTGACAGACAAGCGACAGCATACATCTGTCTGTGGTTAGTGAAATACCCAATGTCATCTTTGTAAAGATGTGGATTTGGTGCTGGAGTCTCTAATAGACTTATGAAAAGGCTAACCACTGAAATAGCTAAAAGTAGCTATAAAAACTCTTAGCTATCTACCTTCATGCCTCAGAGCTTAGCAGTGTAGATCTCTGCACTCTAGTAATAAACATTGTATTATCTTTATTTGAACTCTTTAGTCTTTGTATTTTGTCAACACTGCCTCAAAATGTGTCAGTCTTTCAGCTGCAGAACTTACCTAAGTATCTGGCCACACAAAGTGTTATTGGAGTGGTGGAAGTGCTGTTGGATCCATGTGCTGAAATGGGTTGAGATGGAGAGAAATTGGCTTTTATTCTCTACTCCACATAGTAGTTCCAGGATCTCCTGCTTCAAGTCCTGCCCCAGTGGAGGGAGAAGAAGAGTTTGTGAAATATGACCGTCTGGATACCTTCTAATTCTGCTTTGGTATCATAGATGTCAGTTCTGAAATTTTGCCAAAATTTACTCTAGAGGAAAAACAAGAGAAGGGGATTGCAATATTTTATTAGTTTGTGCCTCTGTAATAAGTGATGGAATTTAGTAGAACAAAGAAAAAGCCCCTCTCCTTCCTCTGTACCTCCCCTCTCCCCAGTGAAAAACAGAAGTCTGCTACAAACAGTGCAAATTCAAGAGCCTCTCAATAAAACATCGTAAACATTGAGTGCAATATGTAAAGCAATTCTGCTGTTACCCAAGTGCTGATAATCATGATAAAGGGGAATTTTATGTCTGTACTAACTTTTCCCACAGATGAGAATGTGAACAAGAGCGATTATTACTATTCAGCATCTTTGTTTATAAGTAATTGAGATATGTGATTGTAACCAGTTTTTGTCTATTTGGTTTACTTTGGAGGTCAAGACATTTTTATGACAGAAGAACAAAAGAAATACTACAATGCAATGAAAAAATTGGGTTCAAAGAAACCACAAAAGCCTATACCTCGACCAGCAGTAAGAATAAGTCTTTTATGTTATTTTTACATTTGTTTAAAAATGGGATTGTTTCAAATATGTCTTAGGCTGAATTAAGTTGTAAGCTAAAAAAACAAGTGATATAAGAAAACCCTTATTCATCTGAAATATATTTTTTTCTCTTTTGTAGTCTGAATATGGAGGACTCTTCCCCTGCTTCCCACCCCCCACCCCCCATTTTCTCTCTGCTGATGGCAATGACATTTTATGTGACTTTTTTTCAAAGCACTGGTTTGACTAGAACAATTAAATATGGCTATGTATATGTCAAAATATGTGAAAGCCTTAGGGCACAGGCTTTTTAAGTCATCGAGGAAGACTCTGAAACTGCTGTATGGGGGCAAGTTACTGTATCATTGCCTGAAAAAAAAAGTCCTTTTGACCCTCACATTGCTGTTGCACAATCCACACAATGGTTTGCTCTCCTGAGCAGAGCTACCCTAGCACTACAGAGCAGGGTTTGGCTGGGGCAGAGAGTGATTCCAGCTCTGCAGTTCTACTTTGGATGGTGGAAGCTGCTCAGTGGCCGGTCCAGCCATCAGTAAATTCTCTATAGCTGAAAAATGGAAGATACTGTTTTAAAGGTTATTTTGGTGGCATGAGGAGCACTGAACTTAGGGCTTGAAAACTTTACAAGTTTTGGGGCAAATGAAGTGCTATTAACTCTCAGCCTGCTCACCCCCACCCCACTTAGTTTTTTTTCAAATTTTGCCAAATAAGCATTCCGTTAATAGTCTGTGTCACAAAAGGTTACAGTGAGCTGGTTCAGGGTGGCAAAGTCACCTCTGCAACTTTAGAAAAAATGCACCATGCATATTTTGAAATCATCCCTTTAATGCTTATAATCATAGTAGTTGCATTTCTATTTAATTTGTGTTTACATGTACAAACTGGAAAATTCATACAAATAGAAGGCTTCATGGAAGACATGAAATCCCCTTCATACTTGATTTAAATAATTCATAGCAACTTCAAAAAAGAAATTTTACCCAATGCATATTGTAATTAATCTTATTTTTTCCCCCCCTCAGAACAAATTCCAAGGCATGGTCTTTGATTTTGTAACAAAACAAGCATTTGATATCAGTATCATGATACTCATCTGCCTTAACATGGTCACAATGATGGTAGAAACAGATGATCAGAGTGAAGACATGGAGAACATTTTATATTGGATTAACCTGGTGTTTATTGTACTTTTCACTGGAGAATGTGTCCTGAAATTGATTTCACTTCGCCATTACTATTTTACTATAGGCTGGAATATTTTTGATTTTGTGGTTGTCATTCTCTCCATAGTAGGTAAGAAAAATTTTTATGAAATGTCTGATTCTGTGGAAACTGAATTGGCATGTAAAGTCTATATATATTTTGGTTCAACATTGTCACAGAAAGTCTGACCACAATTTTTCTTTCTTCTGATTTCTTATTTTCCATAAAATAACTGAACAGTATAGTAAGAAATTTTATAGCAATAGGTTTCATACACTCTCACATTTCTATTAGTTGAAATTAGATCTTTATTCAAAATTCAGTAGAAATTGCTCAGCATAGAAACAAACCCATAGATGAAAGGCAATTTTGATATAAACTAACACTGGCAGTTGCAGGAAAAGAGTCCAGCAATCCAAAATCCAAGAGCAAAGTCTGTGTGGGACTGTTTTTAGGCTAGCAAGCAAGCACCCCGGACAGCAGGGTGAAACCCTCAGCTTACTTCAGAATTTTGTTTCATCCTGGGAGGTTTTATGCCTGAGCTACAGTGAACAACCAGAGAAACAGAACTGAAGCAGATGTAGTAAAAAATACATGGCTCCGCTAATCTTTGCTTTATCTAGAGCAGAAAACCTGAAAGAACTTGACTAAAAATTCTGTCATTCTGACTTCTCAGAACTCCTTAACATGCAAATTGGTTTTGCTATTTTTGTACGGAAGCAGGACGTAGTTATTTTTCTGCTTTGAGGCGCATAATATAATGCTCAATTTTTCTACTCTTCAGTGAGTTCTAAGAAGCCTTTTTATTATCAGTTTGTTTATGTTTGGAATTGCTGTGTCATTAATGCTAAACTTGTGGTCACATTGATGCAGTTTTTTATATTGGGTTTTATGGGTTTCCAAAGCATACCAAACTGTAAAGGTTTTGTAAAAATGACTGAAGGGCTAATTTCTAAAATGTGTTTAAATATCCTGTTCTTCTTAAGTTCTACAATGTTTGTAGTATAAATATTTAGCAGTGTTTTTTAAAATGTAATAATATTCTTTACTAATTTAACTTTTTTTTCTCTAGGTATGTTCTTAGCTGAGATGATTGAGAAATATTTTGTATCCCCCACACTATTCAGAGTGATCCGACTTGCCAGAATTGGTCGAATCCTGCGTCTCATTAAAGGCGCGAAGGGAATCCGCACTCTGCTTTTTGCTTTGATGATGTCTCTTCCTGCTTTGTTCAACATTGGTCTGCTTCTGTTCCTGGTCATGTTTATCTATGCGATATTTGGCATGTCCAACTTTGCCTATGTTAAAAGGGAAGTTGGGATTGATGATATGTTCAACTTTGAAACGTTTGGCAACAGCATGATCTGCCTATTTCAAATCACCACATCTGCTGGCTGGGATGGTCTGCTAGCCCCAATTCTTAACAGTGGGGAGCCAGACTGTGACCCCCATAAAGATCATCCGGGGAGCTCTGTGAAAGGCGACTGCGGCAACCCTTCTGTTGGGATTTTCTTCTTTGTCAGCTACATTATCATATCATTTCTGGTAGTGGTGAACATGTACATTGCCGTGATTTTGGAGAACTTCAGTGTTGCTACTGAAGAAAGCGCTGAACCCTTGAGCGAGGATGACTTTGAGATGTTCTACGAAGTCTGGGAGAAGTTTGATCCTGATGCAACACAATTCATAGAGTTCAGTAAGCTATCGGATTTTGCAGCTTCGTTAGATCCTCCTCTTCTTATAGCAAAACCAAACAAAGTCCAGCTTATTGCAATGGATCTGCCCATGGTAAGCGGCGACAGAATTCACTGCCTTGACATCTTGTTTGCTTTCACAAAGCGTGTGTTGGGGGAAAGTGGGGAGATGGACGCCCTCAGAATACAGATGGAAGATCGTTTTATGGCAGCCAATCCTTCAAAAGTTTCCTATGAACCAATTACAACCACATTAAAACGGAAACAGGAGGAAGTATCTGCTGTCATTATTCAGCGTGCTTTCAGACGTCACCTTTTAAGGCAAAAAGTTAAAAAAGTTTCATGTATATTTAATCAGGAAAAAGGTAAAGATGAGGATGATCTGCCCATGAAAGAAGATATGATTATGGATAAACTAAATGAGAACTCTACTCCAGAAAAAACAGATATGACCCCATCCACAACCTCCCCACCATCCTATGATAGTGTAACAAAGCCAGACAAGGATAAATATGAAAAAGACAAATCAGAAAAAGAAGATAAAGGTAAAGACAGCAGGGAAAGTAAAAAGTAACACAGAATTCTGTTTGCGATAAACTGTTTACAGCCTGAAAAAGTATGTATTTGTGTCAACAGGACTCCTGTAGGAGGTATATGCCAAACCGACAGTTTTTACATATATAAATATATATATAATTATATATATATATAAAAGGTCAGTGCCTATAACAAGACAGTGACCCCTCGTCATCAAACTGCAACTCTGTAAAACAGGGTAACATCTTGACAGGAGGTTGTTGTTTTTATTACCAGCTGACACTGCTGAAGAGAAGATAAATTGGCCAATCAGACTGTAGGGACCAGTTAAAAAAAAAGGTGCGAGCCTATGAATCTCTGTGTTTAACATGAAACACGCAGTACAAAAGTTGTATCCACTGTTTGCATTTCAACAGCCACATTTGCCATATTTTTACAAAAATCAGTGTTGGTGAACTTATCATTTTTTAATTCACAGGTTGTTTACTATTATATGTGACTATTTTTGTAAATGGGTTTTATGTTGGGGAAGGGGGTATGAGAACCAGGTGTTCTGCTCTCGGATTCTCTATAATGTACAGACAGAAGTGATTTGCATGAAGGCATGCTGCACTTGTAGTTCATGCATGGAAAAACATGACGTCGCACAAAGCAGCAGAGTCTGACTACTTCCATGTTTCAGGGTGGCTCTATATTTTGAGGTGCTTAATAACAGTATCCATCTAGTATCTCATCCAGACAAATCTTAATGTGCCTGTAAAGTCCCATAGAGTCTACAATAATAGAACAGATGTTTTATTTTTTCATAAGTCATTTAACAATAGTTGAACGAACTCTGCATAAAAAAAGAAATTACTGAGGGGCGTAGAGTCCATTTTTAAGTATTCTTCTGTAGAAAACAGCTTACCTGAACTCGGGAAATTGAATTTACCAAAAACCCGCAAAAATTAAGGATTATGAAGTTGTTCTGCTTCACCCTGCAGTATCGTTTAGCCATCTTCTGCTCTCAGCAAGGTTGACATTGTATGTGTTGATTAAAAAAGTACCGTCTATGTAAATAGTTATTTTATCCCGTGGTGCATGTTTGAGCAAACAAATAATGACCTGTGCACAATATTTATTGCATCAAATATGTACCACAGTAAGTGTAGTTTGCAAGCTTTCAACAGCTAATATGAAGTATTCCGTACCATTATAGATAGTTTGGAAGCTATCACTGATGCATGTTTATCTTGCCTTTGCTGCTGTAATTTTACTCCTTCCACTGTTAAAAGTCTAATATGGGAAGCCATATCTCAGTGGTTAAGTGAAACAAATTGTTCAATTGGTCATCATTCTTTCATGACATCAAGCAATAGTTTGCAGCTATTTAAGAGCTTCTTGCTTTGCATTCTAAAATTTTAAGTGACTACTGTACGGTGTATAGTCAGACTGTACAGGATATGTTGCAAACTGCTTAATCTGTTGACAAATACATGGATAGAATTTTCTAAGAAAATATAAATATTGTAAAAAATACCATTTTATTTTATTTTTCAGCGTTTTGTACATAAAATAAGAAATGAGAATTATCTTCAGGTTGATGTCACTGTCACTTTTGTTACTTTCTATCCATAGCACTTTTTAATTCAAGAACTTCACAAAATAAGAAACAAAGGAACGAATGGGGTAGCTTTAGGTTTCTGCTTTTTTATTAGTACTGTATTTTTGCACACATTTTAATGTGAAATAAGTTTCAAACTGAGTCCAAAATGCACTTGCTTCCAAATAGATATAACTTGTAATTGAAATGTGGTGGGGAAGATTTGTTTAAAATTCTAGCACTGCCTGCATCAGAAGTTTCAAGGTAGTCTTTTTATTCATGAAATCTTTACCAGTGTTTGTTTACATAGACTATTCTTATTCTTGTCGATTCATGCTGCACTAGAACTGTTCTAAATATAATATGGGATCCACGATGTTTTTTTTCCACAGGAATTAAATAGCAAACTTGTATAATTGATCACATCAGGACATTTTGTGTTTCTTACACAAACAAAAATTCAATGTTGACTCCTCCTTTTACAAAAATATTGACTTGTGTGTCGGTGAACTGCATGCAGGAAAATGCTATTACCATAAAGAACAGTAAACCACATTACAGTTGAGCCAAAAGAATAAAGACTTTCGTTTTTTATTGTATTTAATTGTTCTGTCTTTGTTTTCATCACTAAAAACTATTGACTATCAAGAGGTGCTACAAAAATAAAATATGAAGATATAAAATGTTAGAAATAAGGAGCAGTGATTAAAACTCATAATAATAGATTTGTGAAAAGTAAAAAATTGAAGCCGTATGCCTTTGGAAAGATCTTTACTATGATCTTCAGGTTATTAATCCTAGTTAAAGCTATTCTATAGTAGGATAATGCTTATGCGTACATGATGCTTAAACCCTTTTTCCATGTCAGGTATTCTAAGACAACTAGAAAAATATATGTTAAAAAAAGCTATGTAGCTATCAAGGCTGCGAACCAGTATGTATAATTTCAATGATACTTTACATTTGAAGTGAAGAATTATCTTTGTGTTATAAGAAAAATTTTGTTTGATACATAATTTAAAAAACATTTATAACTTATTTTGCTTTAAGACATGAGGGGTAGAAGTCAGCAGAAACTTTGCTAGAAGTTTTGGTAAAACGTCAAATTCATAGGGTTTTTTTAAACTTAGGGTGCTGAATGCAATTATAATGTGAAAAATACTATCATTTTAAACACCTGTGGTGCATTTACAGACAGTACTTTTCTCCGTCAGGGAGCTGGCACACACACTGAGTAATGTGTGCATACCCATGGAAGTGCTGATACCAGAATACAGGAGGTAGGTGTAGAAAGGGCATTGCAAGAGTGGTGGCAGTGGAACTGAGAAGAATTTTGAATTTGAGGGGAAATAACATAAATAAGTATTTCTTGTGTCAGTCTTGTCATGCAAATGACCTGATCTATCTCCACTTTACAGAATCCCTCATGAGTGGCTTGGAAAACGTGTTGGAAAAATGCTGGGTATCAAAGTATTTCTTTTCCTCCTACCAGGGTTTCCTATACTTTGAGACATAAAGCAGTTTCCTGAAAAATGGAGGGACAAGAAGCTGGCATTAGGCTTTCTTTTGACTATGACACATGACAATCTTCTCAATGCATTACAATGCAATTTCATTTACATTGTTGCAAAATCATCTCTGATCCTGTAAAACATACTAAAATTGGTTCTGAATAAAATAGCATTTTGATACTGAAAGCAGTAGAGCCAAATTTTTAGGTAGCGATCACATTTGAGTGCTATTTGTAGAAATTGTTGTAAAGTAATGCATGCATTGAAGGTAGGATACACTGTACAAATCAAAAGCTGAGGAAAACACGCACCGACTCTAGTAATGATCATGGATGTGCAGACATACAGCTCTGTAGAGTATCAGGAAAACCAGATATACCCGACCACGTATGTGATGTTTAAGTCCTACCTTTGGGTGTGGACCCCCAGACTTGCAGGAACTTCCCAGCAGAGCAATAGGATGGTGCCCTTCATCTCTTCTCTCCAGTTTTCAACCACTAATGGTGTGTTGAGATTGTTTACTCCAAAATGAGTATTGTTATACTAATGTAGCAAGCTCTTATGCCGCAGTGTTGCAATTAGATATTTTTTTTTTACCTCTGCTTATGAAAAGACAGTTGTTAGGGTAGGCTCTAAGGTAGGAAGAGATGAGAGAATCTGAAATTCTGTCATTTAAGGACCAGAGTTACAGCTGGTGGGTTGGTTTTGTGGAGGGAAAGGTATTACAGAAAATGCAGATAGATATATTTGTATGAATCAGACCATTCAAAATATAATCAATATGCTTCTCGCAGGGATTTATACTTAACAGCAGACTAGTGCAAATAATAATAATAAAAATATAATACCTCAAAACAGACAAGAAGGTATGGTTTTGCTTTTTTTTTTTTTAACATATCCGTAGATTTATTAAAAACAGCTGCTAATACACTGGAAAGCAATTATGCACAGGTTTATTTAATCACCACAGCAGCCTCCTGCGTTTTACCCGCTCGGTTACACGAAGTACCCCCCGCGGCACTGGGCGCCGGGCTGAGGTACGCGCTCCAGTAGCTGCCCCCGCCTCGCCCTCGGCCCTTGCTGCTGCTTGTGGAGCCGCGGCGGACGCTCCGTGAAGCTGAGTCTCCCCAGGCCCCCTTGTGCCGCTCGCCTCACCGGGGGCCCCTCTCCCTCAGCTCTGGCCCCCGGTGAGACGACCAGCGCAGCCCGGCCCGCGGCCCCCGCGCTCTCCTCCCCGCGGGGACGCGCCTCCC
>NW_009646928.1:5203412-5212065 GCF_000708025.1 Charadrius vociferus | reverse complement strand
CCCTCCCGTTGCTTGTGCTCTTCGTCAGGGCCAGGGCGGGCCTGGCCCACCTCGGCGGCGGCAGGGTTAGCGGAAATGCCCGTTTTTCAGGTGAGGAGTGTTAAGCGTTGGGTGTTTCTAATGGCAGAGGAGGCTGTGGAGCAAAGGTGCACCCGTTGTTAGCCCAACAGCGAGGAAGAGAACAAACCGCGCTCGTATGTGGGTTTTTAAGTCGCCTAGAGAGAGCGATTGTCCACATAAAAAATTTACTGGATCTTGGCCTATAAAACTGCCCTTCTGGGTGTTTCTGGCACCTGAGGCGTACAGGGGCGAGGCGAGGTGGCCTATGGCACCCCTGTACGGCTCCCTGGCTTTTAGCCATTCCCCGGGCGCTGCAGGTGCACCAGCACCGTTGCTCCCGGCTGCGCCGCGCGGCTCCGCAGCCCCTTGGTGGGGGTGGGTCTGCTGTGCTGGTCAGACTGGGGAATGGGAGCGCTGGCGTGCAGGCGGGTGTCCAGGCCTGCCCTCCTGCCCGCCTCACCACACAGGTGGTGGCACAGCAGCCTGAGGGTGGCTGGTGATAGCCGGTGTAGCCACAGCTGCCCGCTGTGGTAGCGGAATAAATGGGAAGCATTTCACGGTGTTTCTGTGTATTCTGTGGTTCTGGATAAATCCTGTGCTGCTGTATGACTGTGCTTAGTCCTGTGTGAGAAAATACGTTCTGGATCCGCTTAGTGCAGCAAACTCTGGAGCAACAGATACCGCTGGTTCTTTCTTTGCCTGAAACACCTTCTGGTCTAAGTAGGCAGGAAAGACAAAGTGTTGGGTTGGGGCAGTGGCTGGCACAGACTAGTAGAGCTAAAGAATAAGAAGGTCGCTTCAGGATGAAAGATGTGCTGGGATTCCTGTGGTCTTTCACTCGTACTGGTGAATTGTACCCACCTGATTTTGCGGTGTTCTGAACAAGGATGTGTTTTACTGGGGGGAAGATTTGTTGACTAAAGTGCACCACAAATGATTGCACATCCATGTTGGTCGCCTTTGTTTCATCAGTGTGCAAATTGGAGAAATAGTATGAGTGGGGAAAAAAAATAAAGCTGTGAGAAGTTTGTAAATTTTAATATATTTACTCTGAGAAAGAGTAATGTAAATAAAGACACAAGGGCAAAGATACTAGAGTGGCATACCCTAGAGTGACTCCAGGATGACTTCTGTGCTGTTTAGTCTTGTTGAAGGAAAGCAAGCTATAGTAATTGTGATCTCTAAAATACAGCTTTTAAAAATTGGCTATAAGGAAAGGTCTGCCCTTTCTGTATGGCTGTTCCTAACTGGTTTTTGTTTTAACATGTTATTTTTGCATTTGTTGTATGATGCATAGTCCAGGCTAGCCCAGCAACATACCTCACTAGTTGAGGGCGAGTCACTTAAAATCTTATTTATTTTTTTTTAAGATAGAGCATGCAATAAAGAGCAGGAAAACCAGAGAACTCGGAGGTTGTTTCTATTCATGTGTGTTTGTGGCTAAGCGTCCTTTATTTTAAGATGTTCTTAGATGGATCTCTTTAGATCTATCTAGCTTTTATCATGAAATAAACAGAACTTTCTGCAGTATGTGGTGTAAGTTTGGTTGAACCTAGTCTCAGATTTCTGGAATATAAAGCAGTCGAATGTAGGCTGCCTTCATTCTGTGGGGACCCTTACTTGCATAATAGACTGAGCAGTGTTTGCAGCATGCAGTGTTACCTTACTGTGAATTTATTGGTTTTATGTCTTGTGCCTTACTATTTAGATTTTGGATCCTTTTAGGTCGCTCTAACGGCAGTTTAAAATTATTTTCTCCCTTTGTGATTGCATAGCAACAGCTGGGGAGTAAATAAGCAATAAGCAACTGCAGGAGACTGTAATTGTGGTGTTAAAACACGCATCCACTGTTGTAAATTGTTGTACTTTGGAAACAAATGGCCTTGCAGAGAGGCTACAGATGAGAATACCGCCTGGTTTGGTATTTGTCACACTGATGGTACAGTAGTAGAAGTAGCAGCTTACTTTAACCACGGACAGATGTTCCAGCACTGATGCAATACATCGTTCTGTTTGTTCCAAGTTGAGAGAAGGGTGAATGGCGCTGAACTGTGGTTTGGTTTTGCGTCTAAACAGCTAAATATAAATATAAATAGGGGACTCTTCTACAGGTGCTTGTTGGTGACTAATTTAGAGGAACTGCTGCCAGGCACATCCAACCCTCCTTTTCCTCTGGCTTGCCAAGGTATCTGCCTCACATTTGTTTGAATCTGAGAAATGCAGAGCATCTGTATTATTGAAATAACGACTCATCAGATAGTCCTTCACTTAACACTACCTGATATGTGCAGACCAAATGATCTAGACGATGAAATATTTTCCTGTGGTTTTTTACTATTTGGAGTATACTTTGTTGTATTATATTAGTTACTTTCTTAGTACACGACCCTTTTTCCTTACCAGTCACCTCTGAGGAAAAGACACTTGTATTTTTGCAAATTTTAAAAACTTATAAAATGAGTACTGCCACACTGCTAGGAATATAAAACTTTACCTTAAAAGTATTGCACACTTAACTGTTTCACTTTGGGGCTGTAATTGTAATTCTTGAGTGCAATTTAAATTAACTTGCAATTTTTGCAAGTCATAATAAAGATCCAGCTGTCGTATACACCACACACATCCCAACCACCATCATCCTGTTTATTGTATGGCTTTGGCAGGTAAGAAAAGAAACAGCCTGTTGCATTTCCCAGGTGAGTACGCTTTCCATTGACAGTGCCTTCCGCTACTCTGAATATCCTCAGTTATTTGATGATTTGCCAAAGTGTTTCACAAGACCTGTGCAGCTCTCTGCCAGGGTGTGCAGGTAGGGCATAAAAAAAAAAAAAAAGGGAGTGGGCATGGCTAAATCATAGGTAGCTGCCCTGTTCTGTGCTCTGGGGAGGGTGACAAAATGAAGAGTTAATCAAAACTAATTGGTTTCAGTGATACGATGTTCTGTATAATGTGCTGTCTGATAAGTAAGTGTTGTTCGAACAGATAAAATAGTATGTATTTAAGAACACATAAAAAGAATGTGTTTCCTAATTAACGGTCCCGCAGAGCCATCTGGAATAGTGAACCAGTCTGCAGATAAGACTTGTACTTGGTTTCCAAGGTTTCTTTTTAAAGTAGTTTGTCATAATCTGATACTTAGAGTAGTTACAATGTTAAAATAAAAATGTATTTATATGTTGAGACTGCTTTGACGTGCAAAAGCAATTTTTGCAGATACTGTTCTGCAAAACAGAACAAAGGGGTTCTTCCCAACTTCACTGTCGTGTTACAAATCAGCTTATGGTCTAGAGGTCACATCCTTTTAACAGCGTTTCTGTGTAGTACTCTTCACGTGATGTTCTCAAGACTTGTTAGATCATATGCATATTTGACAGGAAAATAAATCTAGCACCTCTATAAGATTATAATGGGGTTCTGAAAAGGTTACGTTTGATAGTATGAATTCCATGTTATTACATGGATCCTTTGATCAGCGTGTTGGTTTTCTTTATTCACACTTCTGGGAACTGTTTGTGTTCAAGTGGGAATTGCATGACTCTAGGTTTGACACTGATTTTTTTCACTTTGCTTTGAAGTGCCAGCTGCCTTCTCAAAAGGCATGATATTCTATTTTAGGAATCAAACATTGATTTTTGTTACCTGGTGAAAACACAGATACAAAGGGCAAATTGCATGTATAACTAAGCTTGAAATATTGTTTTAAACAATTGCATTATAAAACTTGCTTTATACAGTCTGACTTATGCAATATTCTTTTTTTTGTGTGTGCTTCTTATAAAGTGCTTTAGTCTTTTTTTTCCTAAAGATCTGTGTATTGTCCTGTGTGTAGATGGACTGAGCGCTGTAAATCCTTAGTGTGCGCTTTGTATATATCTTTTCTAGATATACTTGGTACACATTGGTGTTCTTGCATTGTATATAGTACATTTAAAATACTAATTTTCTTACTTTATTTTGTATAAACAATATATATTTGTGAGCAGGTTTCAGAGAAAATTTTTTGTTTTTTTTTTTCAGAGAAAATTTACAAAATATTTGTGTTTTGAGTGTTTGGAAGTAAGATTTGAGGAAGTGTTTTGTTTTCAGATTGAAAATACCCAAGCACTTTTGATATGAAAACCTGGACTACTGCTAATTTCCCAGCAGACATGTTTCTGTTATAGCCTTGCTATGTCATGACTGGCATTTTTTGCAGTTCCCATGGCAACAAGGATTTTTGAGCTGTGAACCAGAATACTGTATATGGTTTGAGGGAGTATAAATTTTCTTTATTACAGAAGAAACTTTGATCCATGAAAGCTGATCAGGCACCCTGCTGTTGTCCCCCCCATCCCTCCTCTTAATAATCTGTGCTTTGCCCATAAGATTACACATAAATGTGAATTCCTGTTTGACAAGAATACAGTTACCAGTTCTAATTTTTGATGCAGTATGAGATGGTGGAAAGCTTGTAAAGGGTTACTGTAGTGATAACATGGAAAACGTATCATTTTCCAGTTGGAGTCTTGACAAACAGAAGGCCATTGTGTATGCATACAAATTTGTATATATTTGTGAACATTGTATATGTGTATAAAAAGTAATGAGTTTAGGTTGCTCAGGATTTGCACTGGTTTCTGCTCGTGTTAACTTTGGCTTGGACTTGTTTCCAAGATGTATTCATAAAATACTTTTTAAATGGACTTACACATTTTTAACTCCAGAATCTCGAAAATACTGTACCTGATTAACAAACTAAAATTTGTTAACAGTGCAATAATCTGGTGTGGTTTTGTGTGTGTCTATCCCTTGCCTTCTCGGATAAATGCATGGGTGTTATGGGATGTTTAGGATGTATCCTGAACCAAATATTTATAGGAGAAGCCTTGATAGAGGAACTATGCTTAGAGCATGGGTCATTTTTTTTCTAAATTAGGTAGCTTTTCTGTGGTGGTGGTGTTCTTTTTGAGCACTCATTCAAAAAAAAAAAAAAAGCCACTTCACATTTGTTGTTCAGGGTTTGTTGTTTGTTTCGTAAACTGGTAAAAAAAAAAAGGGAATGATGTAGTTACTGAAGCAAACAGCATAGGTAAGCTAGGCAGTTACTGTTTATGTTCTAAAAGCCTCTGAATAGTACAAGATATCTTAGGGAAGATATCTTCATGACATCTGAAAGGCAATTTAGAGAAGAAACATTAAAACAAATTTGGAAAGTAAAGTCTGCTGCCAGTGGCATGCTGGTCTTCCTGTGGTTTGGGCTGGCGGACCTCTGTCTCCCCCTGCCACCAACACCGCATACACATGTAGGATTATTATGGAATCATGAAAATGAAAAAACACAACATTGATCTGTGCAACTGAAGCTACTCCTCCAAAGATAAGCAGTTCTGCTGTAGAAATATTGACAGGAGTAGGGCAACTTAGTACTTAAGTAATAACTTCATCCAAATACCCATTTGTAAAAGATTTTTAGCTAGTGCTGTCACCTGTATATGTCATAGCTGTGACAAAAGAACTTGCATCTACATGAGAGAGAAACTGAGCTCCACACCCATACCCAGGCATGAAAACCCTGGATGCATTGAAGTATGCGACACTATCTTTTTTTTTTTCAAGTGAAGCTAGAAGCTCTGAAATGACTAATTTTTATTCCCCTCCTCACCCCACCCCCAATGGCCTTCTAGGAGATGGACTGAACGCAGTAGGTGTGTGTAGTTTAGGCCTCTGTGTCACCCTTCTCATGAAAAACAACTTTCAAATCATTTCAGTGCTAATGTTGAAAAAAGCTTATAGCCTCCACTAGTGTATCATTCAGAAGGCTGTATGTGATTTTTGGGGCATCCGTATGATTGGGAATTCCAGAAAGTTGGGGTATGAAAATTAGTTTTGAACATGGGTCTGCAAAGATTTACAGCAACTGATAGCATCTGGCAGTGTGCTGCGTACCACCTCCTCCTCCACCTCCCAACATAACCTCAACCCATTTGTAGGAGCTTGAAGGTTTATTTTGATACTTGTCTTTCTGGCTTTGCTTGTAATATTAGGCAGTGTGGTTTTTCACTGAACAATTTGCCCAGTGCTCCCTGAAAATTCAAGAGAAAAGATAGTTGCTAGCTTGGGCTTTATGCTTAAAAATGGGCTAAGTTTAGGGGAAGGGATGCCTTAAATGCAGTCAAAGAATAAGAGGAGTTGTGAGTTGCGATGTCAGATGTTTCCCATCGTATGTAGCAAGGATGTGGGGCCGCTGATGTGGCATGAAGCTGGATGAATAGGCCAAACAGCTAGCTTCTGCATCTCTGTTGAGGCGCATTAGGAGGAGTGACAGTGCGATGACATAATCTGACCCCAGATTGTTCTCAGCTATAAATCCTCTGGTTGCAGTCTCCGCTGTTCCGCAGCATGTGCCGTTCACGTTTAAGGGCTTTTCAGATCATCTCTATCACCATCTGCTACATAATGGAAACAAAACAATTGTGCTGTGTGTGGAGCCAGCTGATTCCCTGAGCGGAGATACAGATTTGAAAAGTAGATCTCATCTCTAAGAACTTGTTTGTCTTGTTGGTCTCATTGACATACTGTGCACTAGTCACTAGGCTGTCATTATGGATGAAAAATCAAACGTGGTACTGACTCATTTACAGGAACATACACATTTTTCAAGCAGATCCGATACTGCATACTATACGTGTGTTCTCATGCTTGTGTACAAGACATACTGCTTATCCTAATGTCTCTCTAATTAGAAGAAGGGAAATATACTCCATGTGGGAACATCTTGTCAGCGTGAATATATTGGTGACATTGGTCCTGCACGGGCAATAAGAAGATAAGCGACAGGATTTCTTAACCACGAGTACTCACTAGGTGTCAGTGCACCATCACACTGAACTGATGTTCTTGCTGAGAAGTTCTTTGGTGATCGTGGTACCTCCCTTATGAATACGGATTTAAAAGAAAATTCCTACTTTTGTCTCCAGAATGTAGTGTGGATTAAATTTAAGAATAAATAATGATTAAAAGTAATTAATCCAGTGTTGTTTTTAGGAGCAGTCTGATAAAAGTGCTGATTTAAAAAACCACAACAACTTTTGTACTACATAAAGGTAATTTAAGGTCTTAGAACAGCCCCTGTCTTCATCATTATGGAGCTTTCTTGTCAATATCTGGTGTATTACTGATCAAACACTCCACGTGATACTGCTGCTCATCCTGGCTGTGACCAAAATTCCTACTAAGATGAGGAAAAATTACAGTTTTCATAGCAATACGTTGTCTGTAACGCAAAATCGTTTACTTAATAATTTGCAAAACTATTGTTTTCCTTAAGGGATGTAAAAGATCAAGTCTGTAAATGTCAGTTGAAGTGGAGGAAAATTCCATGAATATAGCTAAAATTGCCGGCTTTCTGTAAGAAAATCTCTTTGTTCTCTTGCCATATCATGCCACTAGAATGAAATGTCCTGCTTATTAGAATATCTTGTATTACTTGCATTTCAATATTATTTCTAAGCAGATTTAAATTCATAATATTTAGCCTAGTCTTAGTGATAGGTAATTAGGGAATGTATCTTTTCAATCTGTATAGAGCGATCAGCATTCATCTAGAATTTTAAATTGTTGCAAAATGTTTTTTATTGTCTTGTGTGTAAAAGTATTTGGCGAGAACTGTACATTAGTACGTTAAAATAGCAAAAACAGTCATTCACTTGATAAATGCAAATACTGAAATGGCTCTCCTTTATCTTCCAGTTTGTACTGAACTTTTCTTGTTGTATTTTAATCCATAGCACTTAGCGACTGGTAAAAATATTTACATGTTACCCTTTTATATCTAATCTATTTAAAAGTGAGGCCTTTTTTGGCACTATTCCCTGGTACCCCAAGGGAAGTGTTAATACTAATGCTAATAGATAACAGAAGTTAGTTTGGTTACAAATACATGTTTTTTTTCACTCATGCTTAATGTTGCAGTGCTACATATTCAGTATAGAGCAGAAACACTGATGTGATTGTTCGATGGCCTACCTTCAGTATCTTCCCTATTGTTGTAGCTGTATAAGCGTATCTTTGGTGCCATCTTTGTTTATTCAACCTTTTGTTTATTCATACCACATAACTGTCAGATAGAAGCTATGTGATCATCAGACAAAGGCATATTTCTTCTGCCCTGGTGTCCCTCCAGTTATGTCATGCAATGACATTTAAGGACTGCATCTCTCATGGTGGGACACAGCTATTTGCCTGCCCAGATTTTAAGATAAATTCTGGTCGAGCTTGTGTAAGAAGGTCCATAAGAGACACTGTAGGAAGACTGCGGAGGTTAAAAGAGACCATTGTCTAACATACACCTCTCCCTTACACAAACATACTGAATATAAACACAAATAACAAGTTCTAAATAGACGACAGCTTGAGTGACTTCTCATTGCATATGACTCTGACTGTGTCTCTGAACATGGAATGAAAGCCCATTCTCCAGCTCCAATTGCTCGTTAACTTCACCAGAATTATTATCTATTCACAATGATGCAAAAGAGAGCAGATTCTGTCACTGTCTTAACAATTGTTCCTAACTAAGGCTTAACAATTTATGTACAAGAAATGCTGTTTTTTG
>NW_009646928.1:5174826-5203364 GCF_000708025.1 Charadrius vociferus | reverse complement strand
CGGTCTGAAAAGAGATCTCTCTGCCCAGTGGCAAAATTTTTATCTTCCCTTATTTGACATGTCTTGAGAAATTTGTTGAAAATAATTCCTGGTGCTTTCTTTCTACTGTCCTGCTTTTCATTGCCAACTGTGACATTCTGTTGGTATGGTTCCTTTGAAGTTCATGATTCTGCTAAGCATTTTCTTGCAGGCCTACTGCTGTACTGAAGGCGATTAAAACAGCATTTGCAACTCGGGAAATCAATTTGATGGTTCTCTGCAGCTGCAACTTTTAAAGTAATACATACTGTGTTTTTAGCATAGAAAATAAAGCTTCTGCCTACGCAAAGAGAAGTTTGGTCACCCTGCATTTCAGTGGGGTTTCCACCTTGCTGAAATGGACATACTAGCACAGTCGGATGTCTGAATTTCTGAGCTTCTTTAGAATGTAGGCAGCTGTGTGCACTGAGAATCCAAAGCACTGATCCCTCTTGTATGGGCGGACTCTGAACATAATAGGATTTTCTTTTACTTGTTTATTGTAGTTGAGAGTGCTTCGTAAGAAAGTGAGAGACTTGGTTACTGTTCTTGCCTCAGCCTGAAAGTGTTCAAATCCACACCTGCATCTTCCAGAAATGCACCATAATTGACAAGCTATAAAATAATTTGGGGAAGATAGCGCTAAGCAGGGGTCTGTCTTTTCTTTTGGGTGATACTGGACAAAAAGGGGCATAACTCTCTAACCTGATAATGGGTCATTCGGTTGTGTGGAGGGATGTCAGGGCTTTTTGACATGTACAAGATTGTTCTGCAAATAGCGACTAGACTCCTGTTCCCTCCCAAATGAGTGTTCTCTTGTGGAATTTTTTTGCAAATCTGTATGTGAAGACCCAGGTGGATTGTTTGCAGAACAATGTTCTCTTTGGTGTGGCTGAATTTCATGTCACTTGGGGAACGAGTACACGTCAACGCATAGTTTTGCTGATAAAGTGAAGTTTTCAACTCCACCTTAGCTATGACAGAGCAAAAAGGTGAATAATGACCTTTCTTGTTGCAAGGAGCATGACAAATCAGACACCTGCTGAATTTCTGAAAAGGCAACTGATCTTTCATATAATTTCTTTAGAGTTTTTCCCCTCCTTTTTTTAACAGGTCTGCTGCTTACAAGCTTTATATTTGCTTACTTTTCATTCAATAGCTTAATTTAGTGCTATGCTGGTCATCTGTTAAGATTAAAGATTTTTAACATTTGTTGCATGTACAATGATGATTTTTACCTTAAAGAGACAATTATCATTTAAAAAAAAAAAAAAACCAAAACAAAAAAAACCCCAAAAATAAACCCACAAACAAACAAACCCCCCCAAGAAACCAAACTAGAAAAAACATAAATGGAATTAGGAGAAAGAATGGCTCCCAGAAAGCAGTAGTATTGAAAGGCTGGTAAGTACCTGGTTAGTTACATGTCGTCATGGACTGGACACAATTTCCTCAGATGCCGTCTTTCCCTGTCTGTTTTGGTGAGCTGTGCATTGGCAGCACTGGGGAAAAACAGTGAGAACGATCAATAGCAACAGTGCACAGCGTCTCTTAAAAGTATGCATAGGGAAAAGGAGGAACTCCTTCAAAGACTTCTGGAACTAAGTTTTGCGCAAGTGTATTAAAAAATGTAGTACTTGTATTGGTAGAAATGTACATGTTATGTTTTTTTTAACCAGAAATTATGAGACAAATGTTTTATGCTTTTCTAATGTACTTGAGGACCAGATTCACCATTTGGTCCCTTCTCTTTGATCACTGGTTGGCATACGGATGTGCAGAAAATCCAAAGTCTGGGACAGAAGAAGGGTGACTTTCAGATATTAGTGTAGCCTCATGAGCTCTCTAGTAATGTATGTGGACTGATTGCGGGCCATCCCCCAATATTGACCGTGCCTGAGTATAAGGCTGCTTTTAACTGAATGTGAGCCATATGTGAGGCTGAGGACAGGGTAGCTGTAGAGTCATGCATGAAGCTGGGCTGGGTGGAGAGATCAGAAAGTTGTGGGGAAAAACCAAATTAAGAGGGCTAGGATGCTGTGCATACGGTTGAAATGAGGGTACTAGCACACAGGGCAAAACTTATCAAATGAATAATTAAGTTGATTTTTAGTTTTGTTCTTTGAAAAATGAGAAATGCGCACAATTTCAGCATCAAATGTTTGGAGAAAATGTATTTTGGTATTATCCCTGTTATTAATGTTTTTCCACCTTTGCTGTCTGAATTAGATGTTTATAACTACGTGCAGGATAGCTGCTTAGGCTTAGAGTGTTTGCTTCACATGTTAATGTTCTTGGACTTTTTTACTATGTTCTATTACTCTCTGCAATGAAGATTTCTGAAAGGCCTACCAAAGTCTGTCAAAAAAGGGAAAATATTATACTTGTTGTTTAACAAACTTTCAAGAATGTTTGAATACACACACATGCACATATGATCTCAAATCAAATTTCAAGCATTTTCTCTAAACACAGGTTCAGTAACAACATCTGTGGGAATCAATTACCATGAGCAGTCCACGTAAACCATGCTTGCTTTTAAATAGGACCTTTGATCCCATGACAGAAATATAGGTTTTAACGACTGATGTTCCGTCATCAATAAAATCCCTTATTCATGGCCCTAAAAGAGAGGGGGGATAGATCTTATACTTTCCATGTATGGTCTTTGGTATTTATTAAAGTAATTATTAATAAAATAATTAAAATCTCCAGGCAACCTGGGACATGTGGAAGCATTATTTTTTTGTCATCTTTATGCATAATTGCGATCTAGGTCAGAGCTGGCTTGACTCAAAATCAGCTTAAAGGTTTCATCAAGTTGGTGCATTAGTAAAGGAAGAAGGAATATAAATAAAAGAAGCTCGTCTAACCTGCAAAATAAGCAGAAGGAAAAAGAACCTTTATTAATCTTTCAGGTACTCAGCTGTGGTGACTAAGTAAGATCGCATAAGGCGGCTGTCACAGCAATAAAAAGTGGTATTCCTCCCTGACCTAGCTGTCAGTCCATGTCTGTATTCCTTCCAAAAGAGGTAGTACCTCATCTTTTTTCTTAGAGCTGTGCCAGCATTATGCTCCTCACTGGAGCAGATATGGCTGAAAACCAAGGATTTTTTTTTTTTTTACAGCTAATAAAAACTGGGTTAGTAAACCTGTTCAGGTTTGCTTAATTTTGCTTTTCAGTCATGAAGTCTAGATTAGGGTTCAAAAGAAACTTGTTTTTAAAGTCTGATGTTTTTAGGCTTGTGTACTGTTACTTATTTATGAGAAGTCGATTCCCCAATTTTTGGGAAGAACTTACTTGACTTAGTTTTTGGTATGCAAATAATTAGAATGGGAAATAATTTCTGTGCTAGAAAGCTGCTTTTTAAGATAGTCACAGATGAATTAATGGAAATCTATGTATACTTTTGTGCAGAAGATCTTTGCTCACCTTCTCTCTCTTTTGTGTCATGTATTGTACCACTTTTGATTTCACTGAAGGCAGATGACTATTCTTGAGTTGATGGAAGGAATATAAATGGATGTGGGTAAGTGGGTGGGAGTCTGAGGAAGTTGCAGTTTATGTAACTTGCATTTCGAAGAGGTGAAAATTAGTCTGCTTTAAATGCATTTCTCAATTTTGCCCTGAGATTTGTTCCCGCATGGCGCTATTTTCCTGGAGGTTTCTGGTGTTTTTTACGCAAACTGTTTTTTTTGGTTTTTTTTTTTTTTAGAGTAAAGGAGAATTTGTTTTGGTTTTGCTTATCAAGGAGTAGAGATAAACTTACCTATTATAACAGAAGTGCTGCAGTACTGTTTCCTCTTAAAACTAAGGAAGGAACTAACACACTCTGCTTTCTGCATTCTGCTACAGAACAAGCAGTGCTGTGTTCTTTTTTTCTTTTTTTTTTTTTTTTCTTTTCCCCTCACCATCTTAGAATATTTTGTACAGCTCCTTGGTAGATAATTCCTTCTAAAGTAACATGTATTCGGGTGTCAGATCCACTGACCAGTATGGTCACTTTCTAGCATCCTCGTGCCATATAAAAAGGGCTGGAACTGGAACAAACACTGTTCAGCACAGCTACTTCAAAGACAGCAGAGTCTTCTAGGTTCTATTGAAGAGTAAAAACGTACGAGTGCTGAGGTAAAGTAATCCTATTCTTCTTTCCTGAAGCAGTTTCGATTTTCAAACTATAGGGTGATGTGTTTTCACTGTGCATCGCCCATAATTATCCAGCTGCTTCTCCAACCTGAACAGTCATCCCTTCAGGCTTCATTAAATGCAGTCAGTAGGGCATTGAAGCCAATATAGCTTGTTGTATGGCTTCTGCATTTTAATATGTTGCTATTTCTGACTGTGGAGTTCTGGTTTGTTCAGAGACTCATGGAAACTGTATCGCACACATCCTATTAGATAGCTTCTCGCTATTTAAACCTCTAACTACTGCCTTGAGAATCCTACATGCCTTGAGAGATTTCTGAGGCTAGTGGATGATGGCATCTGTCCACCATTTGTGAGAAAGAAACCTCAATTCTCCACTTGTTTTTGGTCATAAATCGTAAGTAATTTCCTTGCAATGGCAGCAGCTTCAAATTAAGGAAACCTTGGCCTTGATTCTGTAATCAAACATCAGTGGGTTCCAGTTCTTTTGATCATGCAGGATTTTTCCAGGCAGCAGCCCTGAGTGCCAACCAGTAAATCATACATAGTTCATTCATCACTTTCTTCTTTTTTTCTCTGTCAGGGTTCACTTTACTTGGAGACCATGCTGGCACATTTCTTAATGATACTGGATGCTAAGTTGCCGCATGGAATTGGCAATGGCTGTGAAATTCGGATAGTCTTGTTGCTGCCTTGCAATCTTGCTCCATCCATCTTCAAGGATCTTTCTGCAAACATGTAGGATACTGAGAAACAAGGTGTTACAATGTGTCTCTCCATTCAGGAAATATAGTAGGTCTAATGCGTGGAATGTGACATATTTTCCTTGGATCTTGCAGAATGGTGAATAAGATCCTTATTTCTAGACTATGTGTGAGAAATTCATTCTGACGTCCTAGTAGCAATCTTCCAGGAGAGTGATGATGCTGTAGGAGATTTGACCTCTTCCAGCTTTAATAGGTGAGGCGATAGCTCTTGTGCTCCCAAGCTGGACAGTCACTGCTATTTTTCTTAGGCAAATGCCTGATCCTGCGGTCAGTAGCCTGGTGAACAAACTGCTACCAGTCTCAAATATCTGCCTGTAGCTTTCTCTAAATATCAAGCTCCACCAATGTCTTCGTTAAGCAGTGTGTTAGAGCCGATCCCCATGCTTGACAGCAGAGATTTACAGTAATTGGTTTCTAATGAAGGGCTATGTGATCAACTCTCACAAAGTTACATAACCTGAGGATAGCTGCTGGGAGTCACGCACTGGGTGGATTCCTGTGTAGGTTATCAGTGGAGAATGAGGGATGTTACTTACCAGCAATCATAGTTCTTTGAGATATGTAAGTCTACAAGTACCTTTTACCCCCTGGCCATCGTTTCCCTTTCCTTCTCTCCTACTTGCAGGGATTTGCATTTCAAAGAGACTGAAAAGGTGCAGAAGGTGCTACTCAGTATCCTAAACATGAGAGTGGGTGGGAAGCCCACACATCCTGTACTAGATTGCAGAAAGAAAAAGTGGTCTAGTTTTGAAGTGAACATACACTTGAACGTGAACCGTAGGCAACTTTAGTTACTGATAAGCTCTTATCCTTATGTCACTGTGTACCTTGTTTGGTTTTTGTTTTGTTTTTCAAAAACATGAAATAAAGGCCCAAACCAGAAAACTGGACGCAGAACTTAACAAATCGAGGATCCTCTTTGATCTTGAACAAAAGAATTTTAACTGCTCTGTCCCTAATTAAGTAAATCCATCATGGTTCTAGGAAGGAAACTGGTATATGCACTAAAGTAGCAAGTATGGACCAGATATGGCATAGAATAAAGGAGAGAGAGGGGAAAATAATCTGATAAAAAAGAACAGCTGCAAATATTTTTTTATTAAAAAAGAGTAAAAAAAGCGTAAGGCCTAAAAAGAAAGATGACTGGACTACAGATAAAGCCTGCCGAGGGAGGGGATTGGAACAATTAGCTCTGCTAAAGGAAGAGACTGAAAGCAGAAATCGTAGAAAGGATCATGTTTAGTTTTAGCAGTGTATGTTATGAAATAGCAGAGATTTGTTTGAGGTTGTAATTATTTACTAAGCTGTATCAGTTCATCTTTACAATCAGGGTTGTCTAGAGTGTTAAGATAAACAGGGGTTTTATTTGGTTTTTTTTTTCCAGTATCCATGAGTGTGAAAGTGTTGTGACGTCATCATCATAAATGACTTGTACTATATGAGCATCATTTTGATTGTCTCCAGTGTGTCTGAAGACAACTTGTGTCCAGCATAGCTTATCATTAACTCTGGAGTGGGAAGTAAAAAATCTTGACTGATAAGCCTGATGTTACAAAGAACTGTGAGTTGCAAGTGAAACCTGAACTGGGATCCATTGAATGGTTTGTAATGAAGCAAACCCAGTTAGGAACTGCCTTCAGCCCTGATGGCATAGCTACAGAGATTTAGTGAAAGGATACCGGCAGCCTCGCAGTTTCTGATTTCAACTTGCTTATATTATTTTAATTTACTCGATCAGTACCATTCTATGGTAAGGCAGAATGGATTACTGAGGTGTAATTTATGTATACTTTCTAAAATTTTTCTCAGAAGTTTTCTTCAGGAAGGAGGTGATCCTGTAGCATATTATCCTTCCATAAAGGGATGGCCAAAAGCAACTTCATTCTTTGTGCAGTCAGAGGAAATGGAAGAAAATATTTTAGTAGCAATGGACATAATCAGGGAAAGGAGAAGTGAGGAAAGTCTTTGCAGGAATCTGCTTCCTGATGAAGCCTTCCTTTTGTCCAGTGTAATAGCTCTGGAGAAAAAAATCAAAATGTATGTTGTAGGAGTATTAAATATAGAGAAGTTAAAAAGAAAAAAAAAAGCTGAAATAGCCAAATGAATATAAGCACACCCACTAATCACTTGAATCGCAGCAGGGACTAGGTACAAACCTGGATGCAAAAAGGACCCAATTTCCCGTTCTCCATCTCTGTGTATATGTGATTAATTAGTCCATTGACAGAGCTTTGGAGCCGGAAAGCATTGCTAAGACTTTGCAGGTGCTGGCTCTGGAAAGGGGCAGTGGGGTCCAGGCGCTGTGCTGGGGGGTGCCTTGGGGAGGTCAGGGGACCCAAAAGCTGAGGGCAGCCCAACAGTGCTGAGGCATGGCTGCCAGGCCAAGTCAGGAGCCCGGTAGTCAGCCTGTAGCAGAGAGGCAGGTCTGATGTCCCCCTGAGGCCGTCAGGTCTATGGCCAGCCCCTCTGGGTCAAGGGGATGTCTGGCCAGGTCCAGGCATGGCTGTGGCAGGGTGGTAGTGTAGCTCGGGCAGTGGGCAAGGGCAGGAGGCTGAATTTAAAAGCAGCATCATGGCAAAGGGAGAGCAGGCCCACAGTGGGGCTGCTGGTCCCGTACCCTTTGGAGGCCACCAGCTGTGCTGACTGGAAGTTTGCCTCGTGGCCAGGCAGCCAAACCCCTCCCACCCCACACCCAGGGATGCCTGGCCACGAGGCCAACTTCCCACTCTCTGACATGCTAGCAGAAGTGAATTTTGTATAAGTAAAATGCATTTATGAAGTACATGGCTTAATTTTTGATGCCCAAAGCAGGGCAAATTTCACAAGGGCTGTCTGCTTGCTCTGTAGGATTCTGAGGAAATGGGCAAGTGTGAGTGACGGACATTGCACAGACATTGCAGCGCTTGTAAAGTGCCGGGGGGGAAACATCAGCCTACTTAATGATAATCATTTCTTGTATCAAGGCTATTTCTGTTTTATTTTGGAAACACTGGCTGTATTAGAGTTGCTTCATTCTGTGACTATTTTAGAGGTGTTGGGTTTTTTGTTGTTAATAGCCTCCTTTTTTCATAGTAGATTTTGCAAGGTGTTCTGATTTACTTGTTTATACTGCTCATTTCTTTGTGATTAGTTATTCTAACAGTGCCTCAGGACTGGAACAGCATTGTGCCTTGCATCTGTATTGCAAAGATTTTTATTAAATCCAGTTATGAGACTACAGCTCTGTATGTCCATGTGTCTCCCTCAGCAGTTGGGCTGGTTGAGAGATGAAGCCTTGGTAGTCAACTCCAAACTTCTTTCTGCAGATTAAAAAGAAAATAAAGTTGAAGATGTCTTCCAGCTAGTTGCTTACAAGGGCAAAATGTCTTTTTAGATTTTCCTCAGTGTTCTCTGCAGTTCCTTCCCACTAAAGAAAATTGTGTTGATTGTCTGGATTTGAAACCTAATAGTTAGTTTAGGGTTTTTTTTAACACTTGCAGGAATGGATTTCCATTTTTTTAGGCATCTGGTAAGACGTTTTATGTTAAACTGAGTAATTTGGTTAAAAAGACACCTACTTTACTTGTTAAGACAGAATCTGAATGTTATGCACAGGATCCACTGGTAGTTTGTTATAAGACTGACAGCTAATTTTTTCAGAAGCTAAAACAGCTGTTACTTTATAGTGAAAGCATGGTAGTTGTTATAGTCTTGCTGTTGTTAAAGATCAATAATTCAGTGAAGAGGATAGATGCTCTTATTTAAAGGAATTCACTGTTAATTTTATTGGAAAGCCATAGCTGAAGATTGAAATTTGTAAACACAAAGGTATTTGTTGGCTTCTGCTATGTAACATTTTTCTTTCAAGGGGAAATCCTGGCGTACAAGTGCTTTGACGTGGCAGTAAATGTTACCTTAGCTAAAACTGAAGACTTAATCTTGATCTTAATTAAACTGTCATAAAATAAATCTGATGCTGTTGTCTTTAGCTGAGCTGATACCTGATTTATACGTGTATATATAGAAAATAAAAATTCCCTGATCTTGGAAAACATTTTTTCAACTAGATTTAAATGTCTACAAATAGACTTAATAGTATATTTGAGGCATGCGAATTTAAAATTTTTCAGTCATTTTTTGCATTTGAATTCTTATTTAGATATAAAGTTTTATGTGGACAAAGTTCACTCAGCACATTGGATTTTGGCCTCTATTATAAATACAGTAAAATAAATGCATGTGTGCCGATAATACAGGTAGAGCTTAACTTTCTCTTGGAGTTCTACGCCTGTGTATCTCGTAACTATTCTCTTTCAGGTATTTTACAAATACTGCTTCAACCGGAGAGAAAATATATTTAGTGGGAAATTGCTGGCATCCATCTCTAAATGACTCTAATTTGCATTGAGATTTCAGATTCTTACTTTCTATAAAAGCACCACTGTTACTTTGCTAATCACAAAATTTCTTAAATACACAGCAGCAATCTTCACTGAAGATCTGGATATCCGAGTCAGTCTCAAAGAACGTATGCAGTCAGTAACTAGGTTCCTATAGCTGTTTGCTTGTTTTTTCCTTACAAAAAGGAGCTGAAAAGGAGAATTGCTATTCACTAGTGTAACTGAAGGTTATTAATAGACAGACTTATTTTTTTCTTGTCTTTAAATTTTGTCATTACCTTCCACTACAGAGCGCCCTCGGTGATTATGAAGTAGCTCATTAAAGCTGGTTTTTAGATGTGCTGTTTTGTTTTGTTCTTGCTGTTTTCCTATTTTGCTAGCATGCAGATGGGGGTGGGGAGTGGGAAATCAGGGAGAGAGCATGTTCCAGAGGATGCCAGGATGACTTCAGTTATTGGATGACTGCTGTCTGATGGATGGAAAAAGGAGGAGTAAACCTTTCAGTCTGTACTGACGGAAGCTGAAACACAGAAACCCGATTTACAGGTAAGGGTGGAAAACAAAAAATCCTGTTCTGAATAGCTATTCTTGATCCTTGCCACAACATTTCTTGGATGTAAAAAATGTCTGTGCAAGCATCTTATTGTTTGTTTCTCATTAATGACTTAGAAGCAGCTTTTCAGGTTATTATTTCTCCTGCCTAGCAGGTTTCGACTGATGTGAGATCCATAGACAGTGAAAGCATTGGCATGCCTGATGCTATCTGACAATTTTCTCATGTGACAGTATAGGCATTGCATCTCATTGATGCTGAAGTAAGCTGTAAGAAGAGAGGTCTTTCATGTGATGGAAATACTCGCTGTTGGAAATACAGTGTATGCTACCAGCAGGAAAATAGCACTGGAAGATCTAAAAATGTTTTCTTTGAGTTTGGATAGGAAAAGGACTTATAAATGAACTGCTTCTAAAACCGCATGTGTTTAAATTTATTTAGTGTTTAACATACAGTAAGAATAGCTCCTCGGAACAACTCTTAAAGGGTGTTTTGTGGATTTTTGCATTATTTTTAGGTTTGGAATGTGGTTTATAATTCAGTCATATCTTTGTCATAAAGAAAAAAACATGATGCATTTAATTAAATTATGTGTACAAGACGGATAAATCTTGTAGTATGTACAGCAGTTACATACCAGTTTTAATGAACTGTTGAAATAGCTTGTATGAAACCTCTTCTGTCGAGTTTACATGTTATCAGCAGCTGTTAGTTCACAGACACTGGGGATGGCAAGTGGCAAATAACTTGCTTGGTACAGAGAATTGATTTGTTTATCAGGCCACATTATTTAAGGATATAGGACTACAGGCAGAAGTCCTTGCCCTGATGAAAGTACTGGAGGTTTTGATACTGGCCTCACTGGGGCAAGGATTTCCATGTGTCAGCTCTCTATTGACTTATTTCTATGTCTTACATGTAGCAAATAATTGTTATACTACTGGACCCAGTTTTGCTGGTTTGAAGCAGAAATCTTCATTTAAATAAATGAATTGTAGTTATAAATTGCTGCTAATGCTATAGGTGTGTGGTGTTTTTGTTTTTAAAGTAATCAGACATTTGCATTACTATACATTAGTGATGGAAATAGCACTGTGGGGGAAGTAATTTGTTTTAGATAATGATATATTTGCTGTATTTAATCTCTTGAGTATCTGCAGTAGCTCCTTTAAGATAACTAAGTAACCAATATATATTTCTAATACGACCTTTTTTCTGGAATTTCTTGAAGTTAATTATAATACGTTATTAAGAAATATCTAATCTATAAGCAGTTATCAGTATATATGTTTTATGGAAGAGGCTCCTTTTTAAAATAATATAAAGCAGTTTTTAATTCTTGTGACACTTGTCCATGTCTTTTGAATACTGTATTCTAAATTAATCCATTGATAGAAAACCTGGGAATGTTATTTTGAGAACAAATAGTTTTTCATTAGTTAATTGCTCATCTTGTACTGCATTGAAAATATAATTATGGGATTATTTAGTTGTCACAGTCCATTTATATAGCACTGAAATAAAGGAAAATAGTAGAAACTTTCTGCTTGGTTTGAGAGTATATAGTCATAAAATATACTTATAAAGCTAAAATACCAGAATTTAGTTTTAATAGATTTCAGATTAAAATCAGTAAAGCTGTGTATCCATTTTTGTTGTATTCATGGAGAGTGAATTCCCTTGGAATACACCTGAAATTATTAAAAAGTGATGTTGGTAAAGAAAAACTGGACAAAGTCAATAAAACTCTTACTGAGTATTAAAAAGGACTGGAAAAAGCTTTTTTCTCTGTCTACTTGTTTATACACCTAACCAGCTGCAAGCATCTGGATTTCTCCTACCTGTTTCTTCAGAGAATGGAGCCCGATATATTTGCTAAACAAATGGTCAATCAAAAAAATTAATAACTTACAGCAAATGTCAGTGATTCACTAAAAGACTGACGAACTGTATCATTTTTATACTGGAATGTGAACACTGGCAAATAATACTGACAGAAGAATAAATGAGTTGCATCCTAACATTTGTTATTTGTAGCAAATGGATACGTATCTGAAAGCATAAGCACAACTGTTAAATTACAATCTCAAATCTGTATATTCCAATCACTTTTCTTTTCCCCTCAAATGAGAGATCTGACTCAAAGCAGCTCCAGTAACAGAGAGGAGTTGATGAAAACAGAGATCTAGTTCCACATGTATTTAAATTATTCTGTCTCCTTGGAAACGCCGCTGCTGCAGATGGATTTGGCTTTTGGGGGCTAAAAATATCTACTGCTTAATAATGACAGCATGAAAGATACTGCATAAAGCTACTGTGTTGTCACTCGTCTTAAAGTTCCCTAATGATTCAGGTGTTCTATGTGAACTACAGATTTGCATTTTCAGTCCAATATTCCCTATCAACTGCCGCCAGCACTCACCGGCTCAGTAGAAATGAGATGAGCTCATTAGCCTTGGTTGCAGACCCTACTGCGAGGGAAGGATGTGAGTGGGAGGTAGGATAGCCAAAGAGTTTGAAAGCAGGTAGAAAGTTTGGGGGGGGTGGGGGGGTGGGAAGAGAGTTTGTGGTGGTTGTATGTATGTGTTGTGTAACACTTGGGGACACAGGCTTATTCCCAGTGAAGTCAATGGTAGGAACAGTATACGTAAGCCCTGCCTCTGTAAGTTAACAATTTGTAAATAAAAGAATGCCTTTTTCTTTTATTTATTGCAGAATCTTTAGTGAATGTTTCCTTATCAGTTGTATGTGTAGGTGATTGAAATATCACACAAACCATTTTAAGTCAAATATTAAATTACCTTAAACAAAAGTCAAACCCTAAATTACTAAAGAACTTGTTGTAAGCAAGAAATAGCATTACATTGCTTAGCATTACGAAGAAAATTAATCCTTTATAGAATTAATTCTTTTCAATTAAGAAAATGTAGTCACTACTCTTTTTTTTTTTTATCCAATTCTTTATTATTTATTCCCTCCCTATGTCACAACTTCTTTTGTTGTTAGCTGGTGTTCAGTATATATGAAAAATACTGCTTCTATTTTTTGATCTCTCCTTCATTTCCATTGGATGGCTTCCTGCTTGTGCCCAGAAAAAAGAACAAGGGACAAAAATTTCCTCAGTGCTGCCTTGTGGGCTAAAGATGCCTCGTTTATTCTTTTATTTTGTTAGTATATATGGGATTTGTTGTAGCATAGATCAAAATTGCTGATTAATTTTCCATTATCAAATGAGGCATTTCACCTGTTCTGCACTGTCTCAAAGGCAACGTTAAAATATTACAAGGTATTGTTATACATATAAATAACTAATCCTCTGCAAATTAATACTAAAATCCATTTTTAGCTGACAACATGAGTACCAAAGGTAATTTAAAGTAAAAGTTGAATACTTGGTTTTGATTAATTGAAATGAGTAAGAGGAAAGGATCTGGTATCTTTTATTATATAAGAGACTATTAACATATTAATAAGGCAGATTAGTAGGTGGATTATAGAAACTTTTCTTTGAGGACAATAAAATTTAATCATAGCAGGCCTTCTTATTGAGAATAATTTGTTTTATATTAAGATGAGCAAACACGGGTTGCTTAAATTTTAAAAAGCCCTTTCCTATAGTATGTAATTTAAGATTCTGTGGAGATAAGTAAACCTAAACATTATTTCACAAAGTAAAGATGTGACAAGTTGCTGGAAGTAGCATCTGTGTGTTTTACAGCAGTAGTTAAGTTGTGCCAATTTGACACGAATCCCTTGATTTCTGGATATAGAAGCAGAAGTTCTCATCTGCTGAAAATAATGAGAAAATTTGTTGCACGTTGCCTGTCATTATGTCTAGGTTGCAGAAGATAGTGATAATAACATGGAGAAAGTACTGCTTTTTTTGTTTTGGTTTGTTTTTTTATAACAAGTTGAAGGCATATGAGCTGAGGTTTGTTCCAGGCTAGGTTTTTCCAGCAATCTTCAGCATTATGTGTTCATGCCTGATGAAAGGGTTCTGTGCCATACAGCTAATATCAGACCACGTGTGTGAAGACAGACTATCTTACCACATTTGCCACTCTCAACCCACGCCCAAACTATCCATTCATCTTGTCTCTAAACTCTAATCTCCTAAAATTAGACATTTTAATCTTGTCACATATAAGTAGTACCATTATTGTCAATAATTATGGCAAGAGCAAGGTATGAAGCATTTGGTTCTTTGTTATCTAAAATTTGCATGTACATTCCCCTGGCCCTCCTCAGACACCCCCCATGTAAATTGTTAAACTGGAAGAGTTTGCTCCTCTCTTTTTCAGATAAAAGAGGAAAACTGAGTTCAGAGTTACTTTTGCAAGTATGTTCCAGTACCTTTTTGTGTCACAAGTTTGCATTGCAGTAATTGGAGTTCAGATATTCTGGGTTTGGGGACGTTGGGGGTTTTTGTGGACTTTTTGTGGTTTGGTGGTTGTTGTTGTTGTGGGTGTTCTTGTTTGTTTGTTTTTTGAGAAACTCTGTTAATCACTACAGATTTCGGAGGCGAGAATGGCTAACCTGTGTCAAGATGCAGAGATCATGGGGCAGAAGAGGGGAGGCTGTTGAATTCATGCTCTCTCTGCTGGCTTTGATGGCAGTGGTGAATGAGCAGCCAGGCTGTGTGTTAAATAGCGTGCAACGGGGAGATAAGTAGTGTATATCAGGGCTGTAGAGGTGTGAAGGCCCCTTTGTCTTGACCACGCTGTACTTCGGCAGGAGCATACTGAGATATACAAGATATCCTACCATGTTGTGCAGTTCCTCTGCAGGCAGTGCACAAGATTGATGTTCATGAAAGAACAGTGTGGAAGATCAGTACTGAAATAGTAAGAAGGCGGGTTGCAGTGTGCCAATTAATATTATTACCTGGGCTAACCTTATTTCCGGTGCTCTGTAAGTTGATGGCATTTCCAACCTGCACTACAGAGCTGTACCCTACTGTCATTCTTGTAGCCAGGAGAAGCATAATGCAAAGCTGCTGTGCCAAAACCATGCTGAAAACACTACTGCCAGTCTCAGAACCTTGCTCCCGTTGCTGGGGAGGGGCTAAGCAAGCCAAATGTTCACTGTCATTTTGCAAAGAGGTGCAACAGGGATGTGTTGTTAGTCTGCAGTTTCCTATATAGCAGATGGATCAGTTTTCCCCATCACCTGCATGCTTACTCTTCTCTGCATCTGTAGAAGTCAATAGGAGTGGTGACAGTGTTCTTCTGTTTTCACACTTCCGTTTTATGAGGAGTTATGACATCTCTGGGCCAGAGCGCTGCTGTAAGCAGTCCTGCAATACAGTAATAAGTCTTTTCTGGGAGCCCACACACAAACTTAAAAATTTCTTCTGGAATACAGATAATTCTGTTGTGGAGGCCAAACACACGGCACTCTGTTTTTGGTTTTCTTTGAACAGAAGCAAGAGAAAAGCTTCCACAGAGATTTTGGGTGAAGAGATTTTAATTGATGAAATTTCATCATCACAGCTTAAAAGCTAAAAGAGAAGTGGCCAATACTAGGTCTTCAGCAGTGTTACCTGAAGGCTTTGGAAAGGACTTCATGATAGGCACAGCTAAAAGTGTTCTAGATGGCTTAGATGGAGATTAGGTTTGCTTGTGACCCAGCTTCAGCATGACTTTCTCCTGAATCTCCTTTTTGTTTCTAGGACTCAGTGTCATTTATGCATCTTTCACTCTTGTAGGAGCAGTTCTTGCTGCAGCAATCTTAGAAAATTGTTATAAATGAAACACAAACTCAAACAGCTTGTGTGGGAAAATCTCATCTTGACAGGAAAGCCCTCTTGCTGAGTGCCTCTGAATCCCCTTCTACCAGGTTGCACCTTCATCACTGGAGACCTGAATGCTAAGCTTCTGGATGCCTGGTTGAATTATCATTGCCTCTTACTGATCTCATTTTGCTCTCTGGGGAACATGCCGAGGGAGGGTGTAAGAGAATTTTATTCTATTGGCCGAATTATATGAGCGTGTCATTTGACTGTAGACATCAGTTGATGTGGCTAGGAATTTAACTTGGGCATCAGAAGGCTGTTTCACTGCTGCTTTATGTGGGAGTTTTATATTTGGATGATGGAGAAGGGAATATTTGCAGGCTTGGTGCATGTAGGACCTTATGAGATGCTTCTGGAGGACTCAGCCAGAGCGAGATCTGCCACCACTGCATCTTTACTGCATGTAGAGACAGGAGGCGAGCATATGCCAACATCCTTTCTGCATTCTAAATTCATTGCCAGTGGAGCTAGCTGGTGTGTGTTAGTGTACAACAATGTGTAGGCAGTCTAGAAGATTAGTGGATTAGCACTCAAGTGTGAAATCAGGAGTGCTGTAAAGCGATGGTATAGAAACCCTGCAAAGAGCAGACTTGGCAGGATTTGGCTTGCAATGCCAGAACAGATTCCCCAGGTTGAATGGCGCAGCCTTATCCTGCAGGATTTGCTTAGTGCGATGGATTTAGCTAGCCTGAAGCAAATGAGCAGAGAAAGACTTTTCCTAGTTTGTCTGTGTAACTTGACCACTGCTGTAAACACAAATTTATGAGTAAGATTATACCAATGGTGTTCCCAGTGCCTATACAGAGCAGTCTCTTAAGTGGAATTATCTTGCTATGTGTTTTTAATTTTTACAGATTGTAGTAGTGAAACTATCAGAGCCTACCTCTGGCAACTGGTAGTTGTGATTAGAGCTGCCAAATACAGCAAAACATGTATTGCAAACATTAATTTGAATTCTGAACAGCTGTTTGATTCATGTTCATGTACCTCTGTTGTTCACTGTTTGCAAGCATTCATGCAAATGGCTTTTTGTCTGCATTAATGCAGTCCTTTACATGAATAGTCATTTTCACAAGCAAATGATATTCTTTGTGTGAGTGATGTTGTCACTGTAGATGCTTTTGGGTTTGACTGTTCCCCCCCTAACCCCCCCATTTAAAACTGTCAGTTACACAAAGAGCAAAATAATTAAGTGCGATATCTGGAACCAAACAAACACCTTGATTAGTTCGTGACCATCTACACTTATTCAGCAGGTAAGAAAAATGTCTTTAAAAAAATCAAGCTTTGTTTGCAAGCTAAGAAGAAGACCTAAATTCAAAAAGAATATTAATCACAACAAATAATCCAAACATCTCTGCTTGTGAGCATCAATATTCATGATTTAACTGTGAAATTATTTGCCAAGTCTCCCTAGCATGTTACAGTACATGCTGACTGGCCAGTGGGTGGGAGTTGTTTGTGATGAGTACTTTGCAGTAATGTTTTATGTGTAACATCTGTTTTCTGCATCCTCCTGTTCAGTTTGCAGTCACTTACGTAGAAGTGTCTTTTTGGTTTGGAAGCAATACAGATTTGCTACTACAGACTTTGTCTAAATTTTTCTTTACTTTCAGTTGATATATTTGAGACAAAGCAAAATGCAGTGTGACTGACAGGTCAAGTCTTTGTTTGATCCCTGCCTTTTTATTTTTGTTTTTATTTTCAGATAAGAATTTTTATCCAGGTAGATTTTATCATGGTATGTGATCAGCTCTCAAGAAGGAATCAGTACAAAATAAGGTTTCATAAATGAATGAAAGAAGCAATTAATTGTATTTTTTTCCCCCCTAAATGCCAGTGTGTTCTTGGACTTTTTCTCTTGTTTTTCCTGAGCTTTAGTCAATAACTGATTCCTGTATTAAGGCTTTGCTCTAAATTATGAGGATATATAATTTGAGGCAGGGTCCTATTTTATTATTTCATATCTGTTTTGTTTACCACATTCGGCACATACTTGATGTTTATGTCTTCATCGGTATGTTCCCATACCTGTTTAATTTCCCATATGACGTTGGATCAGCTGTATACTATAATGCTGGATTTTGAAAAACAGTAATTTATTTGAAGATTTTGACTAGGATGGAAATGTCTTTGGATTTGTTTTTGTCACTGCACAGAGATTTTGTCAATTCCCTATTTCCATATTGCAGCTTGTTGTCTGTGTTATTAGTGTCTTTTAGCACATTTCAAAGCAATAGCTGAATTTGGGAGAAGTGCTTTTACCTCTCCCTATAGTGCGTACCTAATGTGGACCTGGCACTTTTGTGGATTTTTTTTTTTTTTGTTTTACTTTTTCTGTCCACGGATGTTAGTGAAACACCGAGGATATGGCAACTGAAAGTTAGGTTTTGTAGAGTATGTTTGGCAGTGTATGTTCTGGAGAAGACGCTTCTCCTGGGAGCGCAGGTGATGCACTGTCACCCTGCCCCTCCACTCAGTAATTCTAACACTGCTCTTCTCGGGCTTTTCACTGGGATTTGGAGATACCTGCTTTCTAAAGGACTGCTGCAATGAGATTGTTACTATGGTTTTTCTAAAAAATTTCAGCCTTTTCAGGTACAAGAGAAAAATCAATCTAGCCAGGCTTTTACATTATTTTACTTTATAGATTCCAGGTAGCATTGTGACTGTTTTAAATATATTCCCCACATTTACATGGGATTTTTGTCTTCTAGTAATAACACGTTGCCTCTAACTTTTTAAATGCGAGGTGCCTGCCAATTATCTGGCATCGTAGCAAGGCAAAGCCGGTTGCCATGGAGCTTTGAGGAGGACTTGCTTCGCCAGTCAGTGTACCTGCAGCTAGAGAACTGGTTAAACAATCTCTTTGTGGGAGTAGTTTCTTTGGAGTGGAGGAAAACTGGGGAAAAAAAGGAGGAAAAATGGATAAGGGGGTGTTTAAGAAAGATATGTCCTTCTCCCAGCCCGCATCTATCATAGGCTTCTGCTGTGCCAAGTTGCCATTTTCTTGAAGAATCCTTAACTGTCTCAGACAAGTGGTGTTTGACCTCACAACAATGTGTGGCTGATTTTCCTTGCTTTAATACTGTTCCCTCTGTTTCAACTTTGTTTCGCTTTGCTGTAGATGAATGCCACGTTAGCATGGTGAGGAGCATGGCAGAGCATGATGTATCACATCACTGTGTGAGGACTTTTTTTTGTTGTGAAGGAAACATCAACAAACAGGAAAGCTTCCAGTGCTTGCTTGTTACTCAGTTGTGTGAATCAGCAGGATGCTGCTCCAAATCAATCTTAGCTACTGGGCAGCTATTTAATAATGATCCTGAAAGGTCTGTTTCTAGTTGAACTTTTCATGCCAACTTTATCCCTTTTTCACCTAAACTAACAGTTTGATGTAGCAGATCTTTAACTGTAGTGAGTAGTTGGTTTTTCAGTGTTTGCCTCTGAAGGCTGGACCTCATTGGTGTCGAACAAAAAGTCCAAGAATACTGACTTACCGCTCTCTGCATTTGTTTTTCTTAGTCATGTGATGTTGTTTGTTTCCTATAGTCAGTCATGGACTTTTGTGTACTGGATTCTATTCAGAAATACGCACATTTGCTCATTTTTCTACAGAATATGCATCTTGCTATAGTACTTCCCTGTGTTTGAGATTATTCCCATCCTATATAATATACTGTCTTGCATGCCATAGGTGATTTCTGTGCTAGCAAAATTGTACTATTGTGTAGTTATATTACCCTTATGATTGCTGTTATCGGATGGGGGGTGTATTTATAGTTTTACTTTCAATTCATGTATTGAAAATTTGACTTGTGTATGTCTTTTGGTGCCTTCTCTCCTAAACCTCTAGAGTCTTCAGTTCAGAATGAGGTGGGATTCAGATTTCTCTGTGACTGCAGTTGCTTCAGTTTGAGTCCCAAAAATCTGAAATTACTGATTCAGTCATTGCTATGGTGCAGGATAAAGAATGACAAGTCAGTTTCAGTTCCCTGTTCTGGTTCCCTGATTCTGGGTGTAAGGAACCTGTAGAGATATCACAAACTTTGTGGCCTCATTACTGTTAGAAGTTTGGCTGTTGTTTATTGCTGCTGTTCTGTCTTCCACTGGGATATATTGCATCATCAACAGAGTGTGCGAAACAATGCTTTTGTAAACAGTATTGGGTTGTGTGTCACCATGCTTATCTCCTGGTTCCTGGAGATGTGGATCTCGCTCAGGTACTATAGGGTGCCAATGTAAACAAGGTGTGGGTTAAATGTATCAGATGAACGTGCCTCATGTGCTACTGTGCAGATGTGCCTCTTTCTGAAGAATATTGGCTTATGGAGCAGCAGCTGTTAATACAGATGTTATTCTAAAGGGATTTCCTGCTGGTACATAGTGTGTACAAACAGTTTTAGATACTCTTTAATCTATCTCTGTGATAGCCAAGCTCTTGAGTAATGGAAGTGTCTCCTTTCCCCTGTGTAGCATTTTCCTGGGGAGACTTGATAACAGAGAGACTCGAATCAACAGATCTCGGGCAAGTGGCAACGCCTGAATTTTATCATGACTACTTGGTCAAACAACCTTCTTGATAATCTGCGAAGAGATTCGGAACAAAAATTGGGCAACAGTGATACTAAATATATATATAATGGATAGCTATGCCTTCTCTAGGTGTTGGGGTGATACTCAGGTTCTGCAGTATTCCCATACCTCTTGGCCTACCTTGATCGGCTAGCTGGGTGGAGAGCTAACCTGTATGCCACTTCCAAGGATCCTGGGAATCACTTGTTAAGTGATTACATAAATCTTCTGAAATCAAATGGCTTTGCTGCTACCAGGTCATGACACTTGATACAAATGTAGGCTATGCTAAATGCAAGCAAATTTAAAACACTTTGGTGTGAAAAATACTTGTTTCTGCTACTAGCTGTAAACAGTTCTGGCTATTTAGACTCTCACTATCTGAAATGACTTTACTGATGTTGAAGATGCTCGATAGTCATCCAGTCACTCTTTGGTATACTTGTAGAAGACGATGCCGGACAAAGGGGCTTTTGTCTGGAAATCATCTAAGGCTATGAAATTAGTTCTTGCTCTCTGGCAGTCTGCACACTAGTGATGATTGCAGCGATTAGGTTTGCCTTGCAGTGCAGTTATGACTGAGGTTCTTTGGACCTGTAACTTTACAACTCCTGTAGCCACAATTTCAATGGGCTTAGACATGTATTTGACCTAGGTCTCACTTGTATGATAAACTCTTTGTCAGCCCATTTATCACTCTTTTCACTGAGATGTTTGAGTGTAAGCGTTTTCTTTCTCACACTCCAGCTGCTTCTTTACCCTCTTCTGCAGTCAAGCTATAATCCTGTGGTTTTGATATTGCAGGCTGTTGCCATGGAAATAATGGTGATTTCACAATTTCAGTGCTATAAGCACTGCAGGAGGCAGTGGAAAAGGTGGTTGGCAAGAGATACAGTGAGGATGTGGGGGACAATTCATAAGAGTGTTTTTTGGGAGGGTCTGCCCCCTCTCTATTATTGTGGGTTTTCAGTGTGTGTGTATTGTTCTTTTCTCTCTTACATTTTTTTTTTTTAAGTGATGCTAAATGCTCCTTTCCTTGTTCTCAGAATAAAAATGCAGTGCTTTCTTTGCAGTTTATAGCAATTCCTTTCTGGATAAAAGGGCAAAGGTTGAGATCTAAGCACATTCTTTTTTTAAGTCGTGTCTTTTGCCTGAAGAAATCCCTTTCAGGAAAACAATTTTTTCATAAATAGTAAAACAAGCTGAGAACATCATGACAGGCATATGCATTTAAAGCTGTCTGTGACTGACAGTATTAAAACCTAATATATTTGTTATTTAATTTTTATTTAATTAATACTTAATTTTATTGTGCTCTGCATACAAACAAGTTTGGTACTGAAGATCATCTTATGCAGCATCTGTTCTTAGCATTATTTGGTGATTTTACTTCTATACTGAAATATTTTCTGTAAATTAGACACATCCATAAAGGTAGACTGAAACTTACTGGAGGAAATCAACTTAGTTATAAAATGAATTGAATTGGCAGCTTAAAAAGCTGAAGGCAAGTGGCATTCCAAAGAATGAGAATTTTTGATACTATACGCTTGAAAGCATCAAACAGCAGCCTTTTTTCCCCAGCTGTTTACAGCAACGCTCCACTGATTAGAGTAGTCAGAGAGTAGATATTATCTGTAACTTTTAAATTAAGATCTTAGAATTAATTTTCAGTCTTCAGTAGGATGTAATCAGTAACGATGTGACAGTAAACTTTAAGATCTTTTTTAATTAAAGATAGAGGAAAAAATTGTTTCAGCCTATCCGATGCATTAAAATGATCTAGGAATTGCTTTCAAAATATTTTGATTTTTTTTTTCTACTTGGTATTCTATAAAAGGCGGTAAGAAGATCAGCTGTTATATATGAAAGGGAAACACTAAGGAATGTTGAACATGACTCTGGCTTTGTTTAGCAGTGTTATTAGGAAGCCAAATTCATAAGGATGGATTCAGTCCCTTGATGCTTTACTTGTGTGAATGGGAATAGCCTATGTGTGTGCCAGTACTCGTATCTGAATTTCACAAAAGCTCTGCAAGAAACTTCTGCATAAATTAAAATGACAAAATGAGCCAGAACTGTATTTGCAGGACCTGGCCTGAAAAGATGCTAAGTATCTCATGCTCTCAAATCTAATTGAGAATGCGGGCATTTGATAGTAGAGTGTTACATAGACCAGACCTTTAAAATAAATCAAAAGAGAGAACACTTTGTTTCTGAACTATATTTATTAGTGAACACTGATTTTTGTCATGTAATGTTTCTTGGTGTCACGTAGGTTTTTTAAGTATTGTATAAAGATGCATTTCTACTGAATTATTTTGGATTATATATATTTCATACTTGGCCCAAATTTGCTGCATAACAGAAATATTTTTTTTTTTTGTGCATGAGATTGGCTATAGAATTTCGTCTGCAGTGGTAGAACACAGCACTTGCCTTCTGCCTTAAGAAAAGACTGTCTGTAAGAAACTCAGTGAGATGATTAATATACTGATAAGTATGTTTGACTCCTTCCTGGAAAAGTTGTTTAAAATTCTTGGTAAGGAGCCATTTAGCTACAGGTAGTAGTATCTGATTGATATGTTAACTCCTTCCTGATGAATGAGTTTGAAGACCTGGACAGCAGGCAGGTGTTTTAGCGCTTCATTGCCTCTGTTCCTGTTACAGGTGCATGTGACAACATTGTAGTGATGAGCGGGATTTTAAAGAGGAAGTTTGAAGAAGTTGATGGCACCTCACCTTGTCCCTGTGTGTGGGAATCAGATGATGACATTTCTAGCAGTGAAAGTGCTGACAGTGGAAGTAATGTCCATCCATCCACTTCTACTCATTTTACTCGTAAGTACTAAACTGATGTGTAAGGCATGATACTTGTTTTTATACAAGCTAAGAAAGGTTCATTTTACTTGGAAGAAATACAATGTAGGCTATTTGCTTTTATTTTGAAGCATTTTTCTATTTTATTAAATTTAAATGCTGATACTGTGAGGAAGTACTTTTTTTAAAAAAAAGAAGTATTTCCTCTGGTGATAATTGTTTATGTAAAAAATGTGTATGTCAGAGTGAGTTTCAGAGGAAACTCCACTTTTACACTGTATCATTTATACCTAGATTGTGTGAAATGTTTTTAAGTATATGGGAGACCATCCTCCATTTTGGGTGATGATTTGGGGGGAGAGGGAAAATCAAGAGTAACAAAGCTTGAAGGCCAGTGCTTCTGCTTCACCCTGTCTGTTCAGAGTTGAGAGTAGCCTGCGCAATCTGACAGAATAGCTGATCCTGCTGATCATTCGTCCTGCCACCTGAGCCAATGCAACCACGCAGTCCTCAGTCCTTTTCTTCCCCTCATTACAGGAGTAAATGGACGAAGAAATGTGTAATTCTCCCTGAGAAGATGCTAGATTACATTTGATGTATCCATGAGACACCTGAACAGAAATCCTTTTCTTGTTCCCACTCAACCAACTGAACACGGATAGTTGACTTACAGTATATTTTTCTTTTGACTTCTGAGGTTGAGGTTACCAGTTACTAAACTCATATAACTTCTGGAATCTACATAAAGCCTCATATCTGCGATAAACTATGTGTGTAAATGAGTAGCAATAAGTGATCTGGACTTTATCTGACAATTCATATGTAGCAACCAGAAGGGTATTTCCATTTTCTTTTTTTATGGTCGGTGTAATAAAGCTAGGCTAGAGCTATTTGTGAATTACAGCTGGCAATAGGGTTAGTGTAGTTCCTTATCTGAAAAGGAAAAAAGCCCTACTGGGTAGAGGACTTGGATGTTCAGCTGAGGGTGGTGGTGAAGGGGTTGTAGTCTACCTTGGGGAGGCACCACAGGAGTTTGTCCTGAAACCTGTCCTGCTTAACGTTATTATTGATCACTTGAAGGAGGTGACACAGTGACTTGCATCAAGTTTGCAGAGAACCTCACTGAGGGGAATAGTTGATGCCTTTAAGGGAAAAGCAGCCATTCAGAGTGACCTAGGCATGCTGGAGAAACGGGCTGAAAGGAGACAGACAAAATTGGGCAAATACAAATGCAGAGTTGTGTTACCTGGGAAGGAAGACCTGGTGGGCTGGGCAGCAGCTCTGCAGAAAAGGCGCTGGGGGTCTTAGCAGACAGGCAGCACAGCTAGCAGAGCAAGGGAAGCGACTATCCCCCTCAGCTCAGCACTTGTTAGACTGTACCTAGAATAGATTGTACCTAGAATATTGTGTCCAGGTTTGGCTGCCTCAGTGGCCTCAATGCAACAAAGATGTTGATCAAAGTGGAGCAAGTTCAGCAGAGGGTCACCAAGGTGATGAGGGGACTGGAGCATTCGCCCTGTGAGGAAGGACTGAGGGACCTGACCTTGTTCAGCCTGGAGAAGGGGAGGCGGGGGGGCTTGATAGAAACAACTGTGCAGTAGCTATGAGGAGCTAATGCAAAATGTAGGCAGGCTTTCCCAGTGGTCCGTGATGGGAGCGTGAGAGACAATGGATGTAGATTGAAACAAGAGATATTCTGGCTGAATGTAAGGAGAAACTTTTCACCATGAGGACAGCCGGGCACTGGAACAGGTTCCCTAGAGAGGCTGTGTAGTCTCTGTCCTTGCAGGTTCTCAAGACAGACCTGAGTGGCTAAAGCTGTGAGCAGCCTGGTCTAATATCCTAGCTGACCGTGATTTGAGCAGGAGGCTGGACTACAGACCTGCTGAAGTCCTTTCCAGCTGGAATTATTTTGTGGTTTTATGGCTTGTGTGCATCAGAGATTGAGAGAACTGAAGTAGCACTGCTTGTTCTTGTTCCAGAACCAAGTTCACTGGTAAGCAGAGAGTGGTAGCAGCAAGTATGTGTCCAGAAGCAGTTTGTACAGTGCTGTGAAACTTGATGAGACTGTTTTTTGGGCCTGTTCTGATAAGTCTATAGGGAACTGTGTTCTGCTTCATCAATTTACTAGCTCAGGTCTCTGCTAGCTTTGGGATCTATTTGCCATGTTTTGCTGCCAAGTGTGTGTGTGTACATCCCATGTTCTGATTTGATACTTTCAGTTCTGCTGCCTCACCTCTGTGAGTGCAGATAGCAGCCAGTACCGAGTGGTTTTGAAAAGCCCAGATTTTCTGTAGGCTTCTTGCTAAATTTAGAGTTCTAGTGGGGAGAACAAAGACTGTGATGATTTGAGACACAGGTAGATGTGAGATGTCCTCTTCCCCTCCCCAGTTCATTACCCTGCTTTGATTGTGTTTGAGGCTCTTGCTGTTGGCTCTTGAACTTGAACTCTTCAAATTTAGCGATAGGATTTTCAGCCTGGAACTTCTTCCACTTGGCAGGCTGCCAGTGCTTTTGTCTACTGACTGGGCTTCAGGACATGATGCAGATACATTTATTTTGCTTAGCTTTCATTTGTTTTCCATTTTTATGTGTTCTTTGGTTTTGGGGTGGTTTTTTGGTGGGTTTTTTTTTTTCCCCCCACTTTCATTGTTTCATTCTTGACAAAGCCACAACCTATTTGTTCATGTTTCTGTAGGCAATGGCAGTACTTTTCTAATGCAATCGTCTAGGTAAGTACTTTGTAAGAATTTTGTGGAGGAAAAAAACCACAACCAAACACAAAAACAACCCCAAAGCATCCCTGACTGCTGCAACAGCAGACTTATAAATCACAAAGTAAATACACCAGTTCAAGTGTTGTTGTAAAGTGGAAATAACAAAGATTGAATTTAAGGAGTTTGGCTCTCCATAGTTGAATCTCGTACAATTTAGCGGTGTCAACATAGAAGCCACATCTTCTTTTTACACTGGTGTTTATATAGGGTGGTGAAGAATTAGACCTGTAGCCCAAGAAAATGTAGTATTTCATGGAACTTCTGGCTATTTTCCTGTTTGTTAGCTCAAAGAAAATTTGACAATTCCTATATAACAGTTTTATTTTCCCAATTTTACTTGCATCCATTGTTTTTCCGGAGTATACTTTATATTTTTCTGGGGAGAATTGGAGGTGATATTGGGGTGATTACTGCAACAGATTACTACTTACTAAAGGTTTTTCAGAGTATCTGGAATTGCATATTTTGTATCAGAACTTGCTTCTCAATCAGATACTGGTAGTAGTGGCTTTCAGATTCCTGTCCTCTGTTGTTATTTTCTATTAGTCATCAGCTTCTGCAGAACCCAAATGACAAAGTCATTAACAGTCCAAGATCTCTAGATGCAAAATGGAGAACAATAAGAATGTGTTCAAGTAAAGATTATTCATGTGAGAATATTGCAGGATTGGGTTGCATAATGTTTGAATACAGGGCAAAACACGAAAATGCATCTTTCTGTTGCAGACAACTCTGTCCTCACTAGCATATGTTATACGCATAACAGCAGGGTTTCAGAATATGTAAGACATGTTTGCTCTAGCCTGATCTGAGATCACTGTCAGATTCTTTCCTCCTCAGCCCACTTTATGCAGTAATGTGTTTATTCTGTACACATGTTCCCTGAAGTCTGGGCTCCTACTGTGTGCCCACAGCTACTCTGCTGTTCAGAAAAATCTAAAAAGGTTCATATAAATTCTTCGTACTCTTCTTTTTCAGTACGTGTGCAGATTCATTGCTTCTCCAAGGGACTGCTGAGACACACAACAGCAATCTAAAAAGATCCTCTATTATGCCATGAGCTCCAGTAATCCCTGTCAGTACACAGTACTTCTTTGTGATAGGGGAATGTAGTATTATAACAGTATTTTATAAGATGCATATAGATTAAGACTGTTAATAATTAATACTCAACATTCTGCATTAATCTTTATATTTCTTTTCCTGTGGTAGCATGTCTTATTGAAAAAGAAATGTTGGGAATATCCAAATCAGTTATATGATTACGGAAGCATTATATTGTTTTCATTTCCCGAATGACATCCATGGCAATGAATGTGCCTTTTTCACTAAATAAAGGTCTGTGTGTATGTGTACGCATGTGTGCATATATTTAGAGCTTGAAAAAAGCATAACTATGTATGTGTGTGTATATAATTTGAAAAAGCATATATATATGTTTGTGTACTTATATATGCACAAATGCAGTAAATGTGGTAATGGCATACAGAAATGTTGAATGATAATTTGAAAAAGCATATATATATGTTTATGTACTTATATATAAGTACAAATGCAGTAAATGTGGTTAATGGCATACAGAAATGTTGAATGTTATTTTAAATGTAAAGCTTGTGACAGAATGCCACAGAACGGACGAGAAGAGTGAAAATCTACAGGGTTTTATACATGTTGTTGACTAGGTTCCTGATCACAGTAACTGAAGAAATGTATCTGTCTCTCCCCCTAAGGTTTATGGATTTGTGTAAATCAGGCACTTCTTTTCTAGTAAGAAGCCTGCAAGATATATGCAGGAAACAAATTAATTCATGCCATTCTTGTTAAGGAGAGGTGACTTGTGGTTGTTTCTTTGTTCCTTGAAGAAAGTTTACTCTTTCACTCATGGATTATTTGCAAGTCGTTTTACTGGAATCAGCATTTCACTTTGATTTAAATCAAAACTTTTTTCTAAATTCATGGCTAGGGAAGTTGACAAGTGAATTTGTGCTGGCCCACACTTTCTCAGGTGCAACTGGAAAGTTTCTCTAATTTATGTCAGTTAACCTCTGTGAATTACAGACCAGCTATGCTCACCCCTGCCATTAAATAATAGTTCTTAAGCAAGGGGGGGGGACGGGGGACGGACAGGGACTGTTAGTGAAATTGTTCAACAGGGGTGGAAACTGCCAAATGCAAACATGATAAAATAGAATTTCGTATTTAAGGTAACTAGGAAAGCATAGGGAACACCAGTACCTGTTTGCTCTCTATTCAAAATATGCGTACCTAGTTATTTGAAAGAATAAATTAAAGCTACAGTGTGAAAAATATGTCTTAAAGAAACTAGCTGAAAACCAAAAGAAGTCTCTTAAGTTTTTCCATAAAGCTTAGTTCAAGGCTTCTGAGATTTTTTTTTTTTTAATTAAAGATCTGAATATTTCCACATTCACATTGCTGCTTTTCATATTATTCATGGTTAAGCTACCCAGTTTGCTCACCTGCAGTGAGGACAGCCCAACAATGTTCCTGTGTATGATGGTTATTTTCTTTTCAGTAGGATGACCTCTGCTTAAATGGCAAATGGTTTGCAGTAAGGCAGTCGTGTCACTTAGGAAGTGTCAAGTGGTTCCAGTAAAAGGCAGACCAGCTCCACACAGCCGAGTTCTTCCTGTGCTTTGGCTCTGCAAGATGGACAGTGAAAGGCTCTTGTAGCCTTTGTTAGTCAAGGG
>NW_009646928.1:5172481-5174787 GCF_000708025.1 Charadrius vociferus | reverse complement strand
ACAATGTTTGCTTTGGAGCTGGACCACCTTGGGTTGGGGCAGGGGCCTGCAGATTATAATTCTTTTTCTGAGCAGCATATGTAAGAGACAAAAACTAATGGCAATATGGATTTTTAAAGTGATCTGCCTCAGTTTAAAATGCCAAAAATGGGATCTCGGGAATGCTGAGAACACTGACCAAAAGTTCCTCCAGGGTATCTCAGGCCTGTAATCAAAGAAATTCATTCCCCTTAAGCAGAGGCTTGTACTGAATGTTCTGGGAAGAGTCTGTCTGTTGTTAATATAGCCAATGTGTAGAGCAGGAGTAATAAATACTATTACTTCCCAGACTCTGACCAGATTATTAAAAACAATAATCACACCTGTTATAAGAGTGTTTGTTAGATTTGGGGAACTGCTTGATTCCCTGGTTAAATTCACTGAGGCATTTCCAGCATGAAAACCTGAGCCAGCAGACATTTTCCATTATCCTGTTATGTCATGACTGACTTCAGTTTTTACAGTTTCTATGGCAACTGTGATTTTTGATTGGTACAGAATAAAGTGCTAAAAGATTTTTTTGGACTGTACAGTATTTTTCCATCAAAGGAGTAGAGTGAAAACATCAAGATGCTTTTTGCTAATCAGTATTGTAATTGAATTGCTGCCTAAATGTGGATACCTGTTTGTGGCAGACTCCACATACACTAATTTTTCAGATAGAACAGACGGGAAAAGAGCCCTATTACAGTTGCCAAATAAATTTCTGGAAAACTAATGATAATTTATATTTACAATTTAAAACATTCTTATTTTTCAGATCATGTAGATATTTACATTCCCGTGTTAACCCTTAAAGAAATGTACTTATCAAGACACAGCTCAAAGCAACACACCAGGTTATTTTGTGAGGTTCTCTGGCAATTTTTGCAAATCATCAGTAAAATGGTACTTGGGAGCTAATGATGGAATTTCATAAGGTGGGAGTCAAAAAGAGAGAGAGAGGAACAAGAATATGACTTGCTGGATTATAAGAGAACAGAGACGGGTCAGAATGCACAGTTGAACAATTAGTAATTACTGCGCGGGTCAGAATGCACAGTTGAACAATTAATTACTGCAAAAATACAGAGAGGAGCTAATAAAGAGCTGGTTAGGGTGGGAGGATGGCTTGTTGACCGTGTCATATATGAAGGCAAAGAGAGAAGGAGATTCCCTGAGACAAGAGGAGCTTGACAAGCAGCAGGGTGTTTTTCAGTAAGAGCAAGAAAGCAGTGGTAACAGATTTTACTTAGTAAATATGTCAGTTTGCAGAAAGGACTACAGATTGGCTGGCTCATAACTGGGAAAAGAGGGAGGGCTAATGAACAGAATGAGAATGAGCCAGCTTATCAAGATCAAAGGAATTTAATGCTCCAGCAGTTTGCAAATTCTTAGTCAGTGAAAGTGACTCATCCTTTTTCACTACATTGATGCGTGTGGAACATATTTCAAAAACACATTAGACAATTGCTGGGAAATGTTGATTGCGATTCTATAGCACTTCCGTATCTGTTGTACATTTATTAGTTAGAGAAAAGCACCCTGCACTAGGAATGTATGTATAAATCCTGGTCTGCATTCAGCGCTACGTACTGTCAGTGAGTCTGGAACCATCTCTTGCAGGGATCCCAAGTTTAGTATGATGCTAACACAATGTATGAAATGGTATTTGCTGATAGGCTCGTCTCTGTGAGATTTGCTAAAACATTAAACATGATGGTTGGATTTTGTCCTTGATTTGTAATGCAGAATAAAAATTAGATTCACAATTGGAATAGTGTACCAGGTTGAGTCTTAGCTGCTAGTTTTAGAATTTTTATAGCAGTTGATGTCTCTAGATGCTATTACAATATGCAAAATGATTTTAATAATTTTACAGTCTAATTTATAGACCTGGAATGTGAAGTTTCTTTTTTCTCACCTGTGACATGTGCATGCAATTTTAGAAACAGAAAATCATGATGACCATGGCTTTCTTGTTAAATTGGAATGTACCTAAGCCCACAGTCTCTAACATCCTTTCAGAAGTTCTTCCTTTTAGCTACCTTCTAGCTTGGATTTGAACTAGTCTTATCCAACATCCTTTTCCAGAGAAACCGTAGGGCTCTGATGTAGATGGACTTTATTTTAGTGAAGACTTGCTCCATGGTCTTTGGCAAATAATAACAGAATTTTAAAATGTGTTTCTAAGTGTGAAAACCTTAGATGTCTTGGGTACTAAAAGTAGCTGTCCTGGTCTTCAGACAGGAACAAGCATTATGACAGCATTTGGATATCAGTGAAAG
>NW_009646928.1:5147003-5172439 GCF_000708025.1 Charadrius vociferus | reverse complement strand
AATGATTTAAATCACAAAGAGGGGAAAATGGATTTTTCTGTTACCAGTTTATAACTTCTAGTAGGTTCATTTTTGTCTGAAAAATTTTCTTTATGCTTGCTTTCTCAAGACTGCTCTAACACTAGCTTTTATTCCTAGTGAGAGTCCCAATGGCCCTTCAGCAGCTTTCTTTGAATTTTCTTTGTGCTCTTACAAAGCAGATGAAGCTTCAGAAAGACTCCTACAATATCCTGTCTTCTTATCTAGTGCCATGTTTTGTTTCATACGTTTAGTACATACTTGCGTTTTATACTGGTTTGTAGCTTTTACTACCAGTCTTAAAAGCACTAATTCTTACTTGGCTTTAAATTAAAAAAAAAAAAAAATTATCTTTAAACTATATTGTCTTATTGTCCATTACTATAAACTTTATAATTAACTTCAGTATGTACCACCCTCAATACATGAGCCATTGGGTAGTGCGTTCTCCTTGCTCAATACTGCTCTGCTGTCCTTTGCTCATACAACAATTGATTTAGCAGTAGGCACAACCCAGGGCAGTTAACACCAGCAGGACAGCGACATAAAGGTGCAGTTTCTACTGGTAGTAGATCTTCTTTTAGAGGTTCTGTCCATCCAGTGGCATGTTCCTGCTCCTCCCCTATCACTTGTTACAGCTTCCAAAACTGTTGTTTGTATGACTATGCTATAAGAGATCTTAAGTCTTTAGCAGTGAGCTGGGAACAGCCTTCTGTGTGGTTTTTGTTTGTTTTGGTTTTGTTTTCTTTGATGTTTTTTTTTAACAGACTATCAGTTGTGCTTGCAAAGCAGAATTAACAAGCAGATGAACTTAAGAGCTTTATCTTTTCTTGGTGCTTCCTGATGAAACTGTTCTAATGCTTACAAGAAAGATAGAACTGTATATTCTTATATGTGTTTTCAGTATTATCAGCCTTCTGATTTTTTTTTTTGTCATTTGTATTTTACTAGGACTTTTTGACCCTAGTGGGCCTAGACTTAGACCTGCTTAAGATGAAGGCCTGTATCTGCATACAGACAATACAGACTTCCTCAGATACCTTAGAGTCTTAGAGGAACAGCAAGCATATAGAAAAAATGTAGAACTGAAGGGAGGAATGGATCCATGGAAATTACTGACCTGAGAGCAAAAAATTAAAGAACTTTGATTGAAACATTAGGGAAAAAGAAAACTATTCTGCCTTCTAGAGGCTGTATTGGCTTCTTGCTTTTTTTTCTTCTCTAGACCAGCTTCATCTCCTGCATGTATTATAGTCTTGCTGTTTGCTGAGATGTCCTGGTGCTTATGGCAGTCCACTGGTGTGCACCAAGCATGAAGTATATTGAAGATCCTAATCCTTACAGGAATATAAAGAAACCAAATATCTATTAATCCTCCCCAAAATACCATGGTGACATTTTTAGCTCCAGTTATGGGAACATATACAAACTATTATTTCTTTGGAATTTGTCAATTCCGTGAAGTAAAAAGTTACACGGATTGTTTGGTTTTTGCTAAGGCTCTGATGGAAACCAAACAGCTGTCTCCAAAATTTTCCATGACAGCTTGTCTGTTTGGCTTCCCAGCAATCTTGCTGTGGTGTCTTGTGTTCACCTACCAGTGGTTTTGAGCTTGCAAGAGTTTAAAGCAAGCGAGGGGATGTGATTCTTCATTGATGCTATTCAACACTATTGATTATCATTTTTCTGCTCACTAAATATGATAGAATCATAAGATTGTTATGGTTGGAAGAGACATCGTTGGTGTTTTGTGTATGTGAATACTGATGCTACCCAACCACAATGTATTTGTAGCACTAACAGCATTAAGGCATGTGGGTAGCCTCCAGGCCTTGAAGCTTACATTTTAAAGTTTTCATTATACCTAGGGGAAAAAAAAAAAAAAAGAGAGAGAAAGGAAAAAAAGTAAGTAGTTGGTTTAGCCTGTACTCACATAATAGTGACATGATTCTGTTCTAAAGGGGAAAACCAGTTAGCGGTTGTCAAGGACATTGACTTGTCCTGTTATTTTCCAGTTCACTATCAAAGCCTATTAGAATCTTTTTGTAACGTGGAGTCTTTTGTATTTTAATGACTTCATCATCAACTATGTATCCCCCAGACTAATAATGGTGAGAAAGGGATTTTCACCATCAGACTGACTGAAGACTATGCCACTTCCTCCCAAGTGAGGCTCTAACTGTTATTATCTATGGCTCCAGCCTTGTTACATGACTGGGTTTCACTGTGTGCTTGTGTGCAAAATAGTAATATGCCAACCCATTAACTCCCACTTGCAATGAATGTACTGAATACACCACCGCAGAACTTGCTGTGTGCTTATCAAAGACAGCTTAACCTGATGCGAGTGCTTTCTGAACTTCTGTATTACTGATGTTTAGTGGGTTGCTCTGAATAAACAGAAATATTTTTTTCTTATTTGCAACTTCTTGTAAAGTTGATTGTCTTCGTTTTTGGAGACTCCACGCTTGATGTGCAGACAAAGAGTGGATTTGTAGTACTGAAAATTAGTTTTTATGTGTTTCTAACTGGTTAGCCGAGTAGTTTACCTACGCGAGCATATTAGGGGATAATTTTGAAAATGTTAAAGCAGGAGTTATATTTAGAAGTAAACTAATGACAATTCCAAGCAGTTCTTTAGCTCTTTCTTATTTTAACTGAGGCATGGCTGTATTTGTACATCACCTGCTAGCAAAGAAAGGAGCCATAGGCAGTGGTCATCTGTAGAGCTATAGTTCAGCAGTAGTTACTATGGAAACCGTACATGACCTACATTTTACCAAAAAGTGATAAAGTTTCTGTGATATTTTTTTTTTTTTTAAATGAAGCGCACCTATTTATTTAAACTACTGTTTTTCATCTCTTACACATTGTTTTACTCAAGTAGTATTCTTAGTTTTGAGTGATTAGTGTGGAATGGACACAAAAATCTTGGAGCAGAGATACCATTTCATTGTTAAGCTACTATTTAAAATTGGAAATTGTTACCTTTGCTGTCATGTCCAATTGTAAGTTCTTAGGAAGAAGGTAACACAATTTAATTATAGTGTGCATTATACTAATGGCATTATTTAGATAGCTGCCAGTGTATGATCTATAATGGCTTGCAGTAGAAAGATAAATTCACCAGAATTAACCTATTTGACTAACATTACAAGTCAGTAGGTTACTGTATGAATAAAGTTACTCAAACTGTTGGACTTTGAGTAAGCATCAAAAATGCTTCTGGCTTTAGTAAATTCAGCTTGTTGTTGCCTTTAAGGAAGCAAGAATTTTCTCAAAAAATGAGAATATACTGCAGACACAGCTAGAGAAAAGAGCAGCCAGAAGCTACTAACTTATTTGTTTGCATATCTCAAAAACCAAAACATTTTTTTTGTTACCTGCTTTGTTGGTCTAGAAAGCTCAAGTTGTATGCACTGTGTCCATCTGTCTACACTGTGATACGTGCAAACGGCAGCAGTAGTACTGGTGAGAAATATTAATTACTTTTGTAAAACAGCCAGTACTAATGCTTTTGGGAATTGATATAGTTTGCCTTTATGATGCAGACTTTAATTATCACCTGAACTTCCTGTATCATGATCAAAAACTGTTTTCCCAAATTATTTTGATCCTGAAAAATATTAAGCATGCCTTAAATAGAGAACGGCGCAATAGCAAGCGTTGCACCACTGATGCTCAAGATCATAGCAAAGACAGTGTGTAGGAGTTCTGTGCCCAGAGCGTGATAGCCTGTGTTGAAGAAGGCTATGAAAATCACCAGAGGTCTAACTGGAGTCTGTACCAAAGCTTCCTCATAATTGCGTTGTTACGAACTAGCTGTGAGCACAAAATACCTTCCAGGCACATTCGAAGTGTCTCTCTTTTGCTTCTGGCCATGAGCCTGTCTCCAGCTGTGCTCAATCTTCAGTGCCACAGAAAAAGGTGAAAAATGATCAATAAAACTGTAGAAACCAGATTCTACATTCAGAAGTGTTGAAATGAATATTCCTTTCTGATCATCTGCAAGTTGAGCTGCAATACTGAACCAAGATAAAATCCTGATGTTATTTTAAAGCAGGATCACAAGTGTTAGGGCCAGAATGGGAAGTGACACAAACAGGCAAAAGTAATGGCAAAGCCAGAACTGTCGCTGGATTGTGCCACCAGTCCCTTTTCCTTTTACTACAGCCCAAGTGTGCAGTATGGATCAAATGTGGGTTGTTTGTTTTTGGTTTTTTTTTTTTCAAAAACTATACCCAAAACTGTCTTTTAGAAAGACATCAAACCTTGCTTTAAGGACTTCAACAGATGGCAAGTCTGTCACCTGCCTTGGTAAGCAGGATTAATGTTTAATTGTCCTTGCTGTTACTGAATTTTGTTCTGTTCCGTGAAATACAGGCAGGTTTTCAGACTCCCTGTTGTGTCGGAGCAGAAGTAGCTCATGTGTATCAGAAACCAAATGTGCATACTGGCTATGTGCTCAAAGGTTGTATGTTCATTTATACTAAAAAGTCAGGTCTGCTTTTCTGAAATATAAAATATTTTATGTTAGTCAATAAGTGTTTGCAATAATTAAATACTTTGGTAAAATAACTTCTGTGGCTTACTCATACATGACTCACATGCTGTTCTGACTTTTTTCCCCCCTAATATGGTAATTGGTTTCATTGCAAACAAGCTGAATTTTGTTTATTCTGTGAGTGTGCATAAGGCATCGCTAATACTTTGATAGAAATTCTGAAAGTTTGTTGGTATCATTTTAACAGTAATGAGACACGAATTTCATTTTTTTAAGGACAGATTAAGGAAATGTCTACAGACTGAAAACATGATTTCAGAGGTCTAAAAATCTCCTGAGAGAAACTGGCGTTCTTTGAGATCACAAGGTCAGTAGTACAGTAGCAGTTATTCACGTACATATATCTATACAATTATACAGGTCCCATTTCAATTTTGTACTGTTTGATGGTACAAAACATGATGTTATATTTTACATCTCTGCAGAGATTTTATTAGCAATTTTGAAACGACATTAGTAAAAAATTCCGATTTCCAGCTGCAACTTAATGTTTAAAAATGCTTAAAATTAGTGCTAAAAGCTATTGGATTAGTATACATCATCAGCTTCCAATGTAATTAGATTTATATGAGAAAAACATTCCTAACTTGTTGCCTGTGTTTGTACATGAATTAATTATTGCATATTTGCATCTTTCTTCACTTGCTTGCAAAAGTATAAGCTGCCTAATATTTTGGAAAAGGAAACGCAAAGTTATCTGAGGAGGTACTTTTAAAGCTTGTATTTTAATTTGTCACATCAAGATGTGACTTATTTTTTCCAAAGACTGGAAGTAATAGATATGATTTATTCAGCCACAAAGAGCTAGCCAACACATCTCAAGTAGTAAATGTATTCCAAGAACTGTGTGCAATCAGTGTAATATTTTAATAACATCATGAAATAATTTAAAATGCTTGATAAATAGCAAGAAAATGATGATAGCATCTTCTCTTGGATAACGTGTTTGTAATTTGTTGTAAGCTTTGCTTGGATACTGGAAAACGTGTATAAATTATCTTTTAGGGGTTGTTACTAGAATGTTATTTTTAAATGCTACGTGTACTGATGAAGGAAAAATCAGAAAGCATGAGTTTAGCTAACTCTTATCCTGAAGGGTCTGTTTGAATTATGGGTTAACCATAATATGAATGCAGACCTTAAACCTGGCTTTTCGTGAATGACTGTGGGTCTAAACGTAGTAGTATGCTGCTTATCCACAGAATCGTGTGGACATGCACATGCAGGGCAATAGTCCGTGACCACAGAGTTACTGATCTCCTTTTCCTCTTTACCTTGTTGAATGTTTTTATAGCCTGACTCAAATGAACTTTTTCTATGAATTTTTTACCTTATCTGGATTACCCTTATCAGACATTACTGAAGGCAGTTGGCAGTTGATCCTCTTTCAGTAGCTTAAGCCTTATATTATGTTGTGTCTGATTTTGACTATCTGATGAGTTTCTACAGTGAAGAGGAGGACGCATGCCCCTTAATGAAGGCTCGCTTGGCCTAACTTTCCTCGTCTTTAGTGCATAAGTGAAGATGAATTCATTAGAATTTTTGCATAATGTTCACTTAAAGAATAACACTTTCAATATTGAAATATTTTTCTTTTGCTATACTCATGTGATGTGAAGCATGTTTCTCTTATTTGTGTGCGTAGCATGCAGTAAGGTGGAACTACAATGAAGAAGAAAACCCTGAAATCAGTACTACTGACTTAAGAGGTGCTTCATTAAGTTAGAGTGGTAAATGCTGCAGGAAAAAATCCCAAATGATTCTTGGTGTTACCATTGTTCCACTGCTGGGTGCAATTAAAAGTGTGATTTAGAAAGGTAATAGACCAATATTCCTTTAGTGGCTGCATCAGAGGTGGGGGTTGTGAGGAATTTTCACATACTGAGTAATTTACATTAAGGCAACCTGAATAGCTCACTGTTAATTTGTGCCCTTCTCTAGACAGACAGGATATATGTGTAAAATTTCAGGGAAAATCTTCAGAAGCATGTTATGTTTGTGTTGCAGTATAGTAACTTCAACTGGTTTTGAATGAAGGTGTATAAATAAGTCTTGCAATGTAAGGCTTAATCACACAGTCATTATTGAAGAAAAATTTTTGAAAATGAGCCTTAGTATCTACATGATAATGCTGTGTGTGTAACTTTCTTTTCAGGGTTCTGGTGATTTTTTTTTTTTTTTTTCTTCTTCCTCCCCCTCTGTGACTTCATTAACTCTTAATGGGTTTTAGGGATCAGAGGAGGCTTGGACAGGACTCAGGAGCAATAACAAATCTGTAAGGAGGTTTGGCAATCAACAGATGTTGCAAACGTATAGAATCCTTTGCATCATTCCTCCAGAGCGTAATGCTGGTAGTCACCCAGACCAATGCACTAAGTTCTGTCAACAAACTAACACAATTTTGTATTAAAATGCATTTTACTTCAAATCTTTAATATTTATGTAAAAGGAAAAATGTGTTAGAATTTCTTAAAAGTACATGGTTTAGGAATCCAAGCCTCATTTTTAATAGAATGAAGGCTTGTCATTCAGTTGTGTACTTTTATCAAATTTCCGTAAAGTCACAGTATGTCACACTGTTCAATCTTTTCTTGGTAAGAGTAATATTTCAGAGCTCAAAGGTACTGTAAAAGAACCAGTGTCTAACATAACGTCAGTTTACTAGATAATACTTGCCCTGATCTTGCTTATCATATTTTAGCTTTTATTGTTTTGTTGAAAATAGAAGTAAGAAAAAAAAAAATCCTGCAAAGCAACCTAGACCAAATGCAAACAGTAGAATTGTTTGTGAAATGCAGTTGCTCCTGATAGGTAGGCCCCATGCTACCATTTTATGTGGAAAAATCTGTGTTGCAGAGTCAGTGAGTTGAACTTTTGGAGTCACTTGCAATACATTTACAAAGAAGAAAGATTGTGATCTGCTTTTGTACAGGTAATACCCAGGAGAGCCTTTCACTCGCTGCAAAATCTGTGGATAAAGCAAAGGACCTTAAGCAGCCCCGATTCCTGTAGCAGTCCGGACTCCCAGTCTGGACTGCCTGTGCGTAACACGCAGCCACTGGGTATAGGAGTTTGTGTTCTCATTCATCACCATGGGTAAACTTTTAGATGAGAAGACAGCTTTCTCACTCTTGTTTTTCTGATTCTCACAATAATACATATAAGAGGAGAGCATGTGATTCTTGACTTACCGTGTGATTTAAAAGGAATCTTAGACTTCTTTAAAAATTGTCTTTTTAATAAACAAAATGCTTCATTTATTTCAGTAAGCATGAAAACATACATCAGACTTGTGGAATTAATTTCTTAGATGCCTAAATGTTACTGAACTTGTAAAGCCTGTTAATACAATTGTACCTAATTCTGGGTCATCATCAGACACTGGAAGACAGTTACTGCTTACTACTAATTCCTGGTTATATCTACTATGTTAATCCTGCAGTGTAAAGCCAAGCTTTTGTCATGTTGTTCTGATTTGAGACATAAAGAAAGGATAAGAGTTGCCACCCCCTCCCTGCTTCTCCCTCTGGTACTTGGAATTAGGTTTCTGGACTGTGTAAGAGATCAGTTGAAAGGGGTTTTCTTTCTCAGGCTTTATTTAGTAAATAACATAAGTAACCTGTCTAATACATGAGATAATAGCATAAATAAATAACATGATAACAGAAGTTATCCATTTTTTTGGATGTTTTTTCTCCTTGCCCTTCCTTTTGTGAAGGGGAATTTTGTTCTATGTGCTTTTTAAACAGCATGTTAACTGCTGTAGTTAATTCACAGGAAAAGCAAACTCCAAAGCAAGGACAAGCTGGGAAAATTAATAATTTAACCTCAGATAGGTGAGATCTGCACAGAATTACAATGAAAAGTTTTTGCAAAGGCTTTTGTGTTAACCAGTTAAGTTTAGAGGAGCTTTAGATGTGCTTATTCTGCAGTTGTTTCATGACAGACTACAGTCTGCCAGTTCAAGTGTCTTGTCACTTCTGTGCCTTAGGCAGTAACCTATCTTTTCCACACTTTGTGGACACCCCCTCTACACACCTCTTCTGATACAACAACCTCTTCTGTCTTCACGACACCCTCTACTTAATTTCTTCCTGTGGATCAGCCCTCCTGAAAGCAGGGGGGAGGGGGGGAACAAAAACAAACTGAAAAAAACCCCGAACAATCGAAGAAAAAACCCCAACCATAAAAACTCCTAAACCAACAAACAAACCCCCAAACAAAAACCACACCAAAACCAATCTATGACTCTTGAAATGACTCTGCATTTACAAGGCCTGAATGGTGATGGGGATGAAAAATGTATATACTCAAATCTCCATCCACTCTTTTAAATGGGGGAAGTGGAGAGACAGCATAAATCACTAATCTAATTGTGCTGGAACAGCTGCCCAGATACAGCAACTGTGAAATCTGTAGTGGAAACTTGATTAAGTTGTTTTTTAACCACTGTGTCATCTAACTTAGCTCGCTGTGCTGTATCACAGTATCTGAATCCAGTGGCTGCTTTGAGGCATTTTGACTGCTGGGGATATGCCCTGGGAAGAGTTACTGTGCAAGTGCAGTATATAGCATCCTCTTCAGTGGTGCTGGCTTGGTGCTAGCACGTGTACTTACTTAGTACAGGATAGATGCGAGACATGCAGAGATTTACCAAAGGCTATATGTTTCCAAAGGGGATCCCTGCTATCACTAATACAAGAGTTTCCCCACGCCAGGATCTAAAAAACTGCAGGACAACTAACTGAACAGCGGATATTTCATGAACAAATGGCATAGTCTTATTTTTAAGAAGGACATAACTTAATTTTATGTGATGGTGCCTGCATTTTAATGTATAGCATAATAAAGCCTGAACCCTTTGGCTGAGGTCAGCCTATCTACTAGTGTCGTCTTTTAGGAATAGTTAAGCATATAAAGAAAAATTCTTCTCTTCCCTTAAGCATTTTCCAGTGGTTCAGTACAGGAGTTTTTAATCAGAAATCATAATATATGGGAACTTGGAAGATTTAGGTGACTATAAATTCACTTATAGCACTTTTCTTCCTAGAAGTTAGAAATACAGAATAAAAAGACAAAAAGGCGTGTGTCCCATGTTCCAACTCGGAGAACAACTGCTGCAAAATTTCTCTCATAGTTGTATTGCAAATTGTGGGGCTGTGGTTTCCTTTCTGAGAGTCTTGGTGAGATATGAGTATTAGCTAAAAAAATATTTATTAGGGATGGCAAAACCCAGTATTTAGAGGTAAGCTATAAAATGCATGAGTTGTGCATTTCCGGACTGGGGACCAGTTTAAAAATTCTAATTCCACTAGAGGTGGTGTGTATTATGTAAAGAAAAAGCAGTTTTGTAGTATCTCTACCCTTTTGTTGGTGAAGATGCATATTTTGTTGGCAATATGATGTAGTGTTCGAAATGAGATACAGGGACTTCAGAGACTTGTATTCTAGGCTCTAGAGTTCTCTTCCTTTGGGAATTTGAAGAATTCATTAAATAAATCTGGCCAGGAGAGATTAAAGCCCTCTTTTAGCAAGGTGTTTCAGTTATATTCATGCTTAATGAAAATAACTGTGCTGGGACCATTGTTTTTTCATATCTCTTTTCACTCAAATGGGACCTTAAAAATCCAACCATCTAAGATTACAACAGAATAAATGGTTAAGGATACTGATGAACAATTTCAAAACATATTATTCACACTTAAATATTTTAACAATCTGTTTCTCCCTACCTCTGTTTCTTAATCATCCCTGTTATCACTTTGATTGTTTGAAAAGCAGCATAATTCAGGGGTCCTGTTTAGTACTTAAGTAAGTCCTAGACACATTCTTGTTATTTCTAATCCATCGAGAGAACCCAGCAGCTCCTTTATTTTCTTTGTAGCAGTCTAATGAGGGCAGAAAGGTCAAAAGAAACTAGCAAGAAAGGTCGGAACGGCTCATGCATGGGTCTTTTTCTGTAGGCTGATTTTCAGCATGCTGGGAATGGGTCAGGCTGTACTGTTTGGGTTGTGCAGCGAAATAATGACATGACCAATTTGACAAGTAGTCTTCATTATCCTTTCCCACAGAATGTATTTCCACAACTAGAGCAATTAGTAGGGATTATCTTTCAGAAGAGAAATAAATGGCTTTTAACTACTTTGTGTGTACTAAAATAAAGCTAGATGGTTTAAATTTTTTCTCTGAAGAATTTTTTTTTTCTTTTTGTAAATTCAAGTGACAGGATATCACCCTGAATCAGACGAAACAGTACTTTCCCATCCACTTACTGCTATTACTTAGAAATAGAATTGTAAGGTTCATATCAGGCTTAAATTTTCAGTCTTACTACTAGAATTTTCCTTTTTTTGTTTTACTTTGTTATTGACAATAACGCAAAATAACTCCTGATTGATTTTCTTCCTCTAATTATTTTGACTTGCTCAATGAGACATATTCTGTCTAACTGATGGTCTTGAACCACACCTTTTACTTCTAGTCACTGAGACCACAATTGTGGGATAAGTAACAATATAAGAAGTTGTTTGAAAATATTTTTTTTTCATATGGAGAAGGTAGGCATGGAATAGTTAAATTGCTTGAGGTCTCAAAATTACTCATTAAAAATGGCTTTCAGAGTTTTAATTGTTTATGGAAACTAATTTCAGGTGTCTGCTGCCAGTCCAATGCTAGCAGTTAGATAGTTTCTCCATTTTACAATCCAGAGAAATGTTTTTTGAAATATAAGCATTAGTTAAAGTATTAATAACACCTATATAGTGAGAATAACAGTTGGGTTTGCTACATGCTAACTGCTTGGCAGTTTCTTTGTAATATCTCTCTGATAAGAACATGTGCTCTTTGTTGCTCATTTTTATTCCTACCGTTGGAATTGTACACCATCAGGCTATGGCTTGAGAGTCCTCATTGGTTACCCACTGTCTGGTAAAAATTCCTCTACGTGGCATTTGACACTTAATGTATACATGGGCCTCTGAATTTTTAGCTTTGTTTTCTGAAGATTTGGCTTTGGCCATTGGGTTTTGGATAGAGAATTCCAGTGCTCCTGCCACTGGCAGAGCCACCTTGTTTGTATGCCTAGATTGAACAAAACACTGGGTGTGTGGACAGGCAGGATTTTTCACTCCAGTTCTAGTTCAGGCTAGATTTGACTCAGCTGTCGGCCTGTCTAGTATTTTGGGTTTTGGCTTTCCCCACCGCCATCTGTAGTAGTCTAAGGCCATTGGTATATTTTCACCAAATTTTCTGATTCTTTTGTATTCAAGTGATACCTTCCATATCTAACACTGTTTGCTCAGTGCATGTTACGCTTTGTGAAATTTTCATCTGAGTTTGTTGGAGGGTTTGGAATTGCTTTTTATTACTTTTTCTTTTTTAATGGATAAATTATGTTCCTAAAAAATGTTGGCAGTCAGTGTCAGAGTATGGTATTTCTGATATTCTCATTCATTTACTTCGTCATTCAGTTACTTTAGGACCCATGCGCCTTATTTGCTGCATATATACATTAGATAGAAATGTATTCCGTAGATCTCAAAATAAACATTTCGACCTCATCTTCTACAACCCATCTTCAAGTGTTTACTATATTTCATCTTCTGAAATGTTGGCTTGCCAGTGCTTTTTTTCCCCACTTCTTGGTTCTTCCATTCCTATAATTGCTACTCAGTTTATTTTTGAAAAAGCACTTTGTTTTTTCCTTCCCCATCCTACAACTTTCTATACAGTTACATTTTTAGTGGCCTTTTCATTTCCATCTGTACTTTTTCTGGCTAATCAAAAAAAAAGTAAGTTCATTTATGATGTCTATGCTAACAATAGATGTATCCCTCTCAGATAAGATCATTTTCCAGTGAGCAGTTTGTCTCTCCTCCAGGGTAATTAACTGAACTCAGCTGTGAAGCAAAAAAATCTTATGCAAAGTTTTTAGCACTTTTTTTTATCTCAAGTATCACAAAATCCTGGCCTTAACAAATGCATTCTTATTGTGTTGTGATGTATATCTAACGCTGCATCAGAGATGATGTTCCTTTGATGTGCCGATGCATCTCTTTGTATCCCCCTTTTTACTGTCATAAATGTATATTCTGTGCTTCTTGAAATAGAGGTAAGTTCTTCTTGGTCTTTTCCTCTCCACTTACCTGTCAGTCTTCATTAATATTGGTAACTTTTAAAATTTTTTACTCCCACGCTGTTTCTAATGTTTTGGAGCAGTTCCTGCAAATGTATTTCATTGTTTTGTAAATTCTTTTGTAAAATTCATCTTTGTCATTATGTGTACAAAATTTTTGTTGGCATGTAAAAATAACTGTTATGCGATAAGTGATACCTCTTTGTTTGCAGCCCTAGCTCTTTGAATTCACCTTTGCTTCCTGCTTGACATTTAAGATATTTAGCTTCTAAAGGTATATATCAGAGAACCTTTTAAGGCTATATGTCAGGCTATATATGACTTTTAAGTCTCTTAATGCTGTCATTATTGTGGTATGATAATCTAAGGATAACTACCGGGCAAGGTTTGTGGGGAAATTAGAATTTTTTAGTTAGATTAACTTCTACGGTTAGAAAAATAGCCAGGCTTTTTTTCTGTATCACCCCCTTCTTATGTCCTTAAAGGGTTCAGTTTTTCTAGTTGTCTCAGGTTGTCTACTTAAAGATACTGCTTTTGTCTGCAAACTCTGCCTGTGTCATTGCTTGACACGCTGAATGCCGTGACAAGGCTAGCAATTGTTGATCATTGTCTGTTCCAGTATGATTATGAATGTAATTTTTTAAGAGTTGTTCGCAACTGCAGAAAAAGAACAAGATCAGCACAGAGTATGTACCAGTTTGCTGTTTTAAGTATTTTACAAGCTAAATATGACAACTTTTCAGGAATTTTCACAGTACTGGAGATAATAAGAAAACTACAGGATACACAATGCACAGTTATGAACTCATTGCCATTGTAAATGATAAGAAGTATGTTTTCTGCATGCCACTATTGTCTCTCAATCTGAGACATCCAGGACAGTGAGAATTTTGCTCTGGAAAGTAGAACAGTTGGCCCTGGTAAATCTTTATACTACTTGAAGTCTTAAATGGCTAAAGTCTGCATTTACGATCCTGTATCCTGGAGACCTACATAACTGCTACCAACAGCAGACTTAGGGCAGAAGCAGAGCAGTTCCAGGCAGGTAGCTAGAGCAGCGTTAGGGTCACTGAAATCCGCGCACCCCAGGAGATGGATCCCCCAGGAGATGGAATGAGACAGCCAAGGACCTTAACTTCCTGCTCTTTAGTCACAAAACTGGTGAGTTCCTCTGTGAGCTCAGAGCTGTTGATCTGGTAAGAGTCTCTTAACAGCAAATGACAGCAGGTGCTGACAGCTTGCACTGTTGCTGTAACCTGGAAGGTCAAAACAGACACGTTAACTACACTCTTTCTAAATATCTGGCAAGACTAGTATTGTCTCCACTTATTGTAGCTGAAATAAATAGGATCCTCGTGGTCCTAAAAAGAATACTGTGTCAGAGACAATATTATCTTCAGTGCTTAAAGATGCTGGGCCAAAGGGATAACTCCAGTTGAGAAACCACATTCATTGCAGGGATGCCAAAAAGTCACCCTGAGGTAGTAATCGCTTCTTTTCTGCCACATGGGAAACTGTCAAATGATGCAGCTTCCTATCAGGTTATATCAGTGGTCCCTACAGTCCAAGTTTTGTCTGTGCCATACGTTGGTGAATCTTACTTAAAGTATTTGAATATAATCCTGGTTGGAAGTCTTACTTATTTTTATAATCTATTCATTGGAAAAGAATGTAACACAACATAAGAGGCTGAATAAACTGACATAATCAGCCCATGGCTGTTGTACCTCAGTCAGGGTGTCTACTTAATACTATGAACAAAATTCTGACTGGAATGTTAAGTCCTGCAGCTGGTAGGTATGTAACAGTTCAATAAAAAAAAAAAAATATCACGAAGGTTTCTGAAATGGTGAAATCTTGAAAGACATTTGGGCTATAAAAATGCTCTAATGAAAGTCTTTATTTAGTCCTGATGCCTTTTAGGTAGAACTCTTAGATAAAGCAGTCACTTGATTACTGCTTCTACAAAATTAAAAAGTGTTCCTTTAAGAAGGTGACATGGCTGACAGCCCAGCTGAAGTGCCTCTGCACCAATGCACTCAGCATGGGCAACAAACAGGAGGAGTTGGAAGCCACCATGCTGCTAGAAAACCACGACCTAATTGCCGTTACTGAAACTTCCACCCCTTTATTAGACAGGGGTGGAAACATAGTGGCCAAGGATGAGGAGAGGCTGATGTACTTAATGCCGCCTTTGCCTCAGTCTTTAATAGTAAGACCAGTTGTTCTTTGGGTACCCAGCTCCCTGAGCTGGAAGACAAGGACGGGGAGCAGATTGGAGCCCCATAATCCAAGGGGAAATAGTTAGCGACCTGCTACAACACTTAGACACACACAAGTGTATGGGACCAGATGGGATCCACCCGAGGGTACTGAGGGAGCTTGCAGAAGTGCTCACCAAGCCACTTTCCATCATTTATCAGCAGTCAGCTAACCAGAAAGCTCCCAGTTGACTAGAGCTTAGCAAATGTGACACCCATCCACAAGAAGGGCTGGGAGGAGGATCTGGGGAACTATAGGCCTGTCAGCCTGACCTCGGTGGCAGGAAGGTTATGGAGCAGATCATCTCGAGTGCCATTATGTGACACATGCAGGACAACCAGGTGATCAGGCCCAGTCTGCATGGGTCTATGAAAGGCAGGTCCTGCTTGACAAACCTGATCTCCTCCTATGATAAGGTGACCTGCTTAGTGGATGAGGGAAAGGCTGTGGATGTTGTCTACCTAGACTTTAGTAAAGCCTTTGACACTGTTTCCTATAGCATTCTCCTGGAGAAACTGGCTGCTCATGGCTTGGATGGGCATACTCTTCGCCAGGTAAAAAACTTGCTGGGTGGCCGGGCCCAAAGAGTGGTGGTGAATGGAGTTAAATCCAGTTGGCAGCTGGTCACAAGTAGAGTTCCCCAGGGCTCAGTACTGGGGCCAGTTCTGTTTAATATCTTTATCAATGATCTGGATGAGGGGATTGAGTGCACCCTCAGTAAGTTCGTAGACAACACCAAGTTGGGTGGGAGTGTTGATCTGCTTGAGGGTGGGGTGACTCTACAGAGGGATCTGGACAGGCTGGATCGATGGGCCAAGGCCAATGGTATGAGGTTCAACAAGGCCAAGTGCCAGGTCCTGCCCTTGGGTCACAACAGCCCCATGCAGTGCTACATACAGGCTTGGGGAAGAGTGGCTGGAAAGCTGCCTGGCAGAAAAGGACCTGGGGATGTTGGTGGACAGCTGGCTTAATATGAGCCAGCAGTGTGCCCAGGTGGCCAAGGCGGCCAACAGCATCCTGGCCTGTATCAGGATTAGTGTGGCCAGCAGGACTAGGGAAGTGATTGTACCTCTTTACTTGGCACTGGTGAGGCCGCACCTCGAATACTGTGTTCAGTTTTGGGCCCTTCACTACAAGAAAGACGTTGAGGTGCTGGAGCGTGTCCAGAGAAGGGCAACAAAGCTGGTGAGAGGTCTAGAGCACAAGTCTTATGAGGAGCAGCTGAGGGAACTGGGGTTGTTTAGCCTGGAGAAAAGGAGGCTGAGGGGGGTGACCATATAGCTCTCTACAACTACCTGTAAAGAAGGTTATAGAGAGGTGGGGGTTGGTCTCTTCTCCCAAGTAACAGGTGATAGGACAAGAGGAAATGGCTTCAAGTGGCACCAGGGGAGATCTAGATTGGATATTAGGGAAAAATTCTTCACTGAAAGTGTTGTCAAGCATTGGAAGAGGCTGCCCAGAGAAGTGGTTGAGTCACCATCCCTGGAGGTATTTAAAAGACAAGTAAATGTGGTGTGTAGGGACATGGTTTTGTGGTGGACTTGGCAGCGTTAGGTTAACAGTTGAACTTGATGATCTTAAAGGTCTTTTCCAAACTAAACTATTCTGTCTTTCTATGATTCTACAAAAGAACTTCCAAACTTGAGCATGTTGTAGAAATGCTGATTCTTGCACAGTTTCAGGGCATATGACTACTGCAGTTATCCTTTGTATTCTTGGCAATTTAGACTGAAAACATAGTGTGTCTTTGAACAGCTGTTGAAAACTGTGTAATCAAATTGTAAATCGGCAATCCATTTTGATCACCGACGTCATGGATTTATACCGGTGCATCCTAGAACTGTCCACTGATTTACTAATACGAATGTGGTTATTTAAATATTGCTAATGCATCTCTTTCCTATATGAAAGAAATGGCAGTCAGTATTTCTTAGAAAGCGAATTTCTGAATTGGAGGGGCTTACTTTCTGAAGCTTTAGAACATTAGAATGACATAGTAAAAGGTTTGCTGTAAGAATATGGTGGTTCAGGTTTTAACTTGATGAAAATCTTCTATATATGCTATGAAATTTATTTTGGATGCGAAAATATGTGATAGGAATTTTTATTTAATTTCTTCAACATTGATTGCAGGGAAAGTGAAATCATTACCATGATTTTAAAGTATGAGGAGAGCAATCTCCTGCAAAATATTTTTACTTTCTTAATGTAGTCTGCTGTCACAGAACATAGCGGGAGGGGGGATGTGTTGTGCTCTGCTGGTAGAGGAGACTCAACATAAGCAATAGAATTCCTGGTGCTGTGCTATTATCAGTAATGCTGATACACAAACCAAGAAGTAAATAAAAATTATTTTCAAGCTCTGCTGGGTACACATTTGGGAAAGAAATCAATGCTGGCCAAATGGAAATGGACAGAATTATTAAAGGAGAATCAGTTCCTAGGCTTTAAAGGTTATTTGAAACGGTGAAAAGTTACCATACAACCTAGAAGTCACTGTCCTCTTAAGCTTTAAATGACAGATCTAAGGTGGTATGTGGGGTGTACGAAGGTGGGTAGAAGTGTTGCAGTAGATAAACTTCCCGTGGAATGAGATCCTAAACTGATGTTTAGCAGTTCAAGGCAGACACCTTATTTTAGAGTTTAGATATCTTCTTGTCTATAAGATTAAAAGTCCACTACATATTTTATTCTAAGTAGTACATTGAGTATGTCTTGTGTTGTAAGATGGGATGCTTCATAAACTGCGAACTACTATAAAATGTAAAAAATTGTTTGCATTGTTGCTTAGATCTGTCTGTGTGTCTGTTATATTTTTTTTCTGTCTCTGCTCAAGTTAAAATACTTGTGTTTATGGTAGACAGGAACAAATTCAAAGATTGTAACAATGAAAGATTCGTCTTCTGGTTGAAATAAAAACTAAAGAGCTTGTCTGCTCTACTATGGAAATTGTGAAAGCGAGGAATGAGGCAATGTTGCTGGTTTAGCAACAGTGGTGCTTTATAAAAGTTCTGTTGATGACAAATCCAGTAAAGAAAGATGGTCTGCTTCCTCCTGACAGGGTTTTACACCTATTTCAATTGCGTTGACTCAGTAAACTTATTTTTGGTTTACTGCGGTATAAGGGGGACTCAAAGAACCAAATGGAGAAAAAGGAAAAGAGAAAATACTAGCTATCATGCCTACTTCAAATACCCCTTAATTTTATTTACTTTTAAACTTTTTGCTGGTCAACAACCAAGTGAAATTTGGAAGTTGGAAAAATGATACTATGAGAAAAGGCGTGCTTAGTAACCAAGCAAGAGAAAAGGGATGGAGTAGGGAGTATGTCAGTTAATTAAAAACGAAAAAGCACCTTTGTTTCTTCTGTTTATGTCTTGCAATTTCTAACCGCACCAAGCATGGCTCTGTGTAGTCCTGAATTACTCCCCGGCACAGATCATGTTGCTATGTCTGAGCTGTCATGGAAACTGGCTGGAGCAAAGCTGGCTTATGAAGCGCATACAAGACAGCACAGACAATCTCTCTTTTTAAAGTATCTGCCTTCTTCTAAGTCTTTTTTTTTTCTTTTTTTTTTTTAGCAAGATAACAAGCAGTGTGTTCTTTAAAATAGAACTTCATTTTATTTCAGAAACTGTGCTCTGCTGGTGTTTTGGATATTGACTGTATCACGCATTACAGCAACACAAAATTAATTGCCTTGATTATTCACATCATCTAGTGCAAAAGCATCAAGAAATTCTTTTGCCGCTTGGCTATACACCTCTCAGTACGTTAATTTGCCTTCCAAAGTTAGTATGTTCTTTGATTTTGGTAGTTAACCAACAGTATTGAGAAAGGTTGTGAAAGAAGAAAGAAACCGTGTATGTTTACTACAGGGGAGTTGGTGTTGGGGTTTTTTTTTGCATATAGTAGCTCTTCTAATGTGTAGCACCATTGTCATGGTTTAAGCCCAGTCAGCAAGTAGGACCCCATTTGTGATGGGGAAGAGAATCAGAAGTGTAAAAGTGAGGGGAAAAAACTTGTGGGTTGAGATAAGAACAGTTTAACAGGTAGAGCAAAAGCTGTGCATGCAAGCAAAGCAAACCAAGGAATTCATTCACTGCTTCCCATTGGCAGGCAGGTGTTGCCATCTCCAGGAAAGCAGGGCTCCATCACACATAATGGTTATTTGGGAAGACAGACACCATAACTATGAAGTTATGAAGAAGACACCATAACCCCTTCCTCCTTCTTCCCCCATCTTTATTTGCTAAGCATGGCATCATGTGGCATGGAATATTTCTTTGGTCAGTTGGGGTCAGCTGTCCCAGCTGTGCCTGCCCTCAACTTTTTGTGCACTCCAGCTTCTCGCTGGTGGGGCGGTATGAGGAGCAGAAAAGGCCTTGACTGCTAGCAACAACCAAAAACATTAGTGAGCTATCAACACCATTCTCATCCCAAATCCAAAACATGGCACTATACCAGCTGCTAGTAAGAAAGTGAACTTTATCCCAGCCAAAACCATGACATCGTTCAGTAGTATTTTCTGAAAGGAAGTGCACTTTCCTCTGAGATATCACCCTGGTGAGAAGGTTTGGTTTATCTTAGAAAATTGCAGGTATTGTAAGATGTAGCAAGAATGTATCATTAACAGCAAGGTTGTTTTCAAGAGCTGTTGTGCTAACAATCATTAGGAAGTGGTATGCTGTTGTGTATCTCATAGTATGTGTAAAGAGAATTCACTGTCACTCTGTGCCGGCTTTGCACCACATGATTTAGGAAGTTGCTCCTGGTCAAGGAGGTACGAGTCAGAAAGAAAGGGAACTATGCATGGTGTCCTTCAAATTGACATAACAGGGCAAATGGGCCAGAAGTAGGAGTGAAGGGTGGTGCTGGCAGCCTTACACTGACATGCTAGGGGTTTGGAGGTGAGATTGCTAAGGTGCCAGAAACCAGAACAGCTTCTCACAGGCCTATTTTTCAGTTATAAGCTGCTTTCTCCATCCATCTGTTGAGCTGAGGATGTCGTCTTACCTTTCAAACAGATTTTGTCTGTTTTCCTGCACTTCACTGACCAGACTCCTATTTCAAAATATGGTTGTACTTCTTTGTTGAAAATGTCATTTAAAAATGAGGAAGTCTTTCATATTTGTGTAATTCAGGAACCCAAAGTATGTTATTCTTTCTGGCAGGCTACTGAAATCCATCAAGCTCCAGTATTTGGAGCTGAGTAGTTAACGTGGCACTACTTGAAAATAGTTTATCTGTGACTGTGATGTATCCAGAGAAAGCAAGACATTTGGGGCCAGGGTGAGGAAATCTATTTCTGGAAAGAAATATGTAGAATTTATACTTAAGATTGTCCTACCCTAGTGTTACTGACAGTAACTTCAGATGGAGAGCTTTAATTAATATTACGCCGTTTTCTCTTAGATGTGCATTTTTAATTCTATAGAACAACTCCTGTAATGGCAGAGTTCCATGGGAAGTGTGCGGCTGTGCTTCGTCCGTATAGCTCAAATGAGAGTTTGCATGTGCAAGGTTTATAGAACTTACCAAAGGGAGTGATCACAAACCATCTACTTCTAAACCTGAAAGCCAATGGTGAGGCATTTGGAGTAGCTGCCGCTGTAGCTCATACAATACAAACCATGGCATGCTGTTCGTAAGAGCTGGAGTAGAACATGTATGGTCCACCATACACTGTTCATAAATCCTGGACTTCAGATCTTTTTTGGCACTAGACTGCAAAAGAGACTTGCAGCAAAACCCTCTTTTTCTCAGCTGGTGTGGAAGTTGTTGCATTTCTGGTGTACTTGGAGAAACAGGAGCTCTTGCGTTTTATTGCAAGGTACAGGATTTCAGCCCTTTAGAACATCAGGGCTTTGAGTGCAAGTTGCCCCTTTTTGTTCCATGAAATTGAATGGTGCTGTCCTGATAATTGTTTTGATTCATATCTGATTCATCCAATGCAATGTGGTATACTGAACAGCAGATTAAGCTCAATACCTGACAAAATAATTTAGTTGTGTAAGGTGGGAATGATTTGAAGTTTAAATCATAGGCTTAGTCTGTTTTGTGATATATGGCTGGTCTTGGGTTGTTGTGATGTTTTTTTTTTTGTTTGGGCTTTTTTTGGTGGTTGTTTTTAAATTATGTGCAAGACTTGTATTTCAGTGCATATAACCTGTGTAAAAGTACTCAAGTTTAAATGCATATAGAGTAGAATAAACCAGGCTTTACGTAATTATTCCTTACTAATGATGGAGATGATTCAGAGTCTGAATTTCCTTAGCAGTTCCCTTTTGCTGGAGCTTCTGTAGAATGGAAAAGCATAAGAATGTTCCTGTGAATTGATTCTCCTACAAAACAGATGTGGGATCTGACAGTTTATCCTTATTTACAATTTGTCAGCGGGTTCTTGATTCAGTTTTCATTTGGATTCACAAAGAACCTTTTATTACAGAAGAGAGCTTGGGTCGAAGAGGCTGCTAAGCATTTGCATATCATTCTCCCACTATTGTTTCAGAGAGGTGAATTTGGATTCTCCTGAAGAAGTCCTGTCTGTTACAGGAGGGGTACTAGAAAGTATTGCCTCATTTGGAGCTCTTCCTACTAAGCAATGACAATGGAGGACTGGGTTCTGGCTACTGTGAAACTCTTGGGTGATCTTTAACTCCTTTCGTGGTGACAAAAAGGCACTTCCTCAATAGTATGTTTGGGCAGAAATTCAACAAAATGGCTCTGACAAAGGCTTCTTTCTATTTAGTAAACCTGTAAGAAGAGAGTATGGGATGGAATATAATGTAGCTAAATTTAAAAATGTTAAGTTAGAATTAGGAAATCCCAAATTCCACTATGGAGGATTGAAGCTTCCCTCCTCCCCTTCAGCCCCCCTTCCCTCCCAACCTTGAAGAACTGATTAACTGAGGCTGCCTTTCATACAGCACGAAGGCTGCTTGCTGCTATTGTCTCTTGCAGAAACAGCACTTTCCTGTTAACTGGTTTAACTGTATCGTGTCCTCAAACATGTTTTCCTCTAATGTCCTTTCAGGATCTGAGAAGTGCTCCATAGTGTATGTAATGACCCCCGGAAAATGTGACAATAGTACTCTTTCCTGATCAGATTTTGTTCTTTCCATCTGTCAAACATTTGGTTTTTTTCTTTTTTCCCCTACTGCTACTGCAGCAAAAATGCCTGCCTTTTGTTTATGTCTTCCTACACTAGCATCGTGACATCATCAATGATATCGCCAGGGGAAAAAAATATGCATAGCTGTAGCTAAAGCAGCTGTTCGTTAGCAACCCATCTAGTCTGCTTTCATTTCTTCTCATTAATGTATACGTGGTAGTGTTTCCTGCTTAAAAGATGTAGAAGGCTCTCAGCCACGAACCATCTGCTCGGTCCGTGTCTTTGGGTAGATAAAAATGGTGGCATTTTAAAATACACTTATTCTTGATAATGGAATTTTTTATTAAACGAAATGAATGTGAGAGTCTAAAAGATATTCATCAGTGGATTTAGTAGTGGATAATTCTGAATCCTTTTTACCCATCTTTTATAATTCAGGGTAATCAATAGAGACTGCATATCAACTGTTAGAAAACCTCAGTAATACACAATGAGCAAGATGCTAAGAACAATAAGAAATGGGGAGTTTTGTCACTGATTTGCATGACGACACAGTAAAGCGCATGAATCTGCGTTCATCACGCTTGTCCCTTCTTCCATGCAAATCAGTGGCAAAACTTCCACTGACTTCCAGAGGACCAGAATAATGTCAACAATGAGCAACAAGCTGTCATTTATTCTAATGAGGGAGATCTTAAATAGAATCAGTAGGTATTTCATTTGTGGAATGTTAATGAGAAAACAGTTTCTTTTTGCCGTCTTATGTTTTCAAAATGCTATGAATTATTCCAAAGATAATTGACTATTTCAAAGAATAGCTGCATCTTTGCAATTTTAATATTATGGTTAATTATATGTTCAGTACCCGTTTTTGGGGTGGAGAAGAGATGTTCATTTATTATCACTAGCTGTACGTTAAGAGTTTTAAATTAGAATATTCTGGGAATTCACTCTGCAGTAGGAGTTAAGCTATTCCTGAATATTCCAAAATGGATCCCCAATACTGATAATGTATCAGTGAAAAAATCATTAAATATTTATCTTTTAATGTAAGTGCGTTTGCATTTTGAATGTAGATGTTCACTTATTCCAGTATAAAATGGTTAGGTAAATATTAAGTTTTTAACCAATATAAAATGTTATTTCAGTTCAGAATTTTGTGTTTAAAAAACCCCAACAAAATCCAAACCAAACAAACACAGCCCCCCCCCCCAAAAAAAAAAAAACAACCCCCAACCTCAGAAATCTTCAAGGAAAATCAAAACAAAGCTCACAGGCAAATCAAAATGACAAGTTCAAAACAAAAGCACATTAAAGCTTAAAGAAAAAAAATAGATCTATCTCCTTAACCTACAAAACTGAACCGTGAGTATCACCCACCAGCTATTACCAAGAAGAGATTAGACTTCATTGTACTATATAATTTGTCATTTGGATTTGAGACTAATCCTTGCTCAAATGGCCAATTCTTATTCACCTGAGTAGTCTCTCTGAAACCAACAAAACTAATTTTATGACCAAAGATTACAGGATAATGCCCTTGACTGATGAGACAAATTTAAATAAAGGGGCTGCTATTTAGGAACAATTTTTCATTCAGAAGCTTGTCCTCTATGTAAAGGATAAACACTGGCAGATTAAGTGTTGGCAAAATATTACCTCTTCAGAATATTAATTTCAGCATCCGCTGTGTGTGGAGCAATGCAGACAATGCAGTTTCTGCCACTCCCCGCAAGAAAAAATTACTTTTAACAACTCTCTTGAATTTCTGCTTGAACCTGTGTTACAATGGGAGCAATAATAATGATAATTGGGGGGGGAGGGGGAGAGAGTTGAGGGAATTTCCATAATGACTGCTGTCTTAATGAGGTAGAGAAGCTTTAGAATTTGTTATTCCTTCCTCATAGTAGACCTCAGCTGATAAAAATATCCATAGCCGGTGAAATCAGTGGCATGCCTGGCTTTCTCAGACAAAACTCCCATGTGATCACGCAGGCAGCCTCAGTGAGCCTGAAGCTGCTCAGCAAGCAGTAGGTAATGAGTCTTTGTGCAGAGCAAAGCTCTTGTGGCTGAACAATAAAGCATATGGTACCAGCAATAAAACACAGTGCTGGGAAATTTCAGAAGATTCTGCTGGAACTAGGAAGACAGTGAATATGTCAAACGTTATAAAATGATGATCAATCTGGTTTGGTTCCTAATTAATAAAAACAGTGCATGGATTGGAAAAACAACAATTTGAACAGGTCAGTTGTTTTATAGATTCTTCACACACTTCTGTCTTTTAAATATAAGAGGGGTTTTTGCTATTTCCTTAATCTTAGTAAAGCCAGGGTGTTTTTTGGTTTTGTTTTTTTTTTTCATTTTGTAAGGTGGGATTGGAAGGATGCACATCAATGTGATACCAAGCTAAATAAATTGTGTAAGTTCTGTGATCAGATTCATTGTAAAAAATATTTTTACTATTATTCCTATGCAATTCAAACTTCAATTGTGCATGGAAAAACTGGTAGCAAGTAAAATTAAATTTATGCTAGATGGATCATTTACCAGTGTCATAAAATATTTAGTAACAACATTCTATTATTCTGCTATGTATTCGAGACTAATTCTTTCTCAGTAGGAAATTTGTAGTTTCTGTGTTCGGTTAAAAAGAATATAACATTGGGGCATATCTAATGGAGCGCTTACATTTGGTTTTTTCCTCCATATTTTTCTTGAATTATTTTGAAAGTGGTGTTTTGTGTTATTTTTTAGTGCAATTGTGTACATACAGGAGTGATGCATTATAACCCTATGCATTTATTTCCCTCTAATGCAAAATACATTGCTATTTTTCAGGCAAGTATTTATTTCTGATAATAGTTCTCAGTTAATTATACATAATTTTTTTTTTAAACTGCCCCCAAAGATTTTAGTGGCCTGTGTTTGTCTTACAGAGGGTAGACATTTAATTTCTCTGTCATATCACATCACATCACATAGAAATTAACCGTCTAAAAGTTTTAATCCATAAATCTCTTCATAGTAGTGTTTTCTTTTCTTCTCCAGCACTCAGAAATCATGATCTAGATGTGCTAGCGATGCCTCAAAGAAGTAGGTCTGTTGTTTTTTGGAGAAGGTTTCAGCAGTCGGGTGCTTGAAAAGCAATTGGGGAAATAAAGAAAACAATAAAATGTAGGGAACAGGATGTCGTTTTCAGGTGAACTTATGCTTTCAATTATGTTCTTTATAAACGCCAGTGTGACTAGTTTTAAGAACGTTTGTTTTGTAGCTGTGTCCAGCTGGGCTGTGGGCGAAGGCAGCGGGCCGGGCCGGGCCGGGCCCATTGTGCGCGCCCGTCC
>NW_009646928.1:5145802-5146552 GCF_000708025.1 Charadrius vociferus | reverse complement strand
GTTCCTCGGTCGGAACGGCGTGCGGTGGCGGAACGGCGGGGTACGGACCTTGCTGGGTCTTCTCGGGCTCTGCGGGGGGGGCGGAGCGGGCCCGCGCCGAGCTGGATGCTGTGCGGAGCGAGAACCGGCCTTGCCGATAGACACCGGTGTGTGGCTCCTCTTGGCGAGGGGGTGTTGAGCCCACGCTCTTTGAGGCCCAGAAATATGGGGTGTCTTTAAGTACAAAATTTTGCAGTTGTGAATATTACTAAAACCCGAGTGAAGGTGCTTTGCAATCACTGTATTAAAACATTTCTCCTGTAAAAAGTAATTCTATGTAAAAAAAAAAACCAACCAACTAACAAACAGCTATAGCTTGTTATCTCTCTGAAAACAGGCTTGTTCGTGTTTAAGACAATAGATTTGAAAGGGTGTGTTAAAGTATTTGTTTCATCATGCTTCTCATATGCAACTAGCAATTTGTTTAACGGAGAACACTGGTAAAATCATAGTAACACCTGCAGTGTTTACCATCAGATTGGATGTGATACACTGAACTTGTCACTCTATGCTAATTTAAATTGAGAAAATAAAGCAGCATATAGTCATGCAATTATCATATAATTACCATATTTCTCTAAAATGAGTACAGTGGATTTTAAGTTTAGATTTATGAGGCAGTTAGGTACTCACACTGAGTACATACATAGATAAAATTAACTGTGCATTAAAATGACAATAGGAATATCCCTATGGAACAGGATTCCTGCT
>NW_009646928.1:5069454-5145791 GCF_000708025.1 Charadrius vociferus | reverse complement strand
AATCACAAATTTGAAATACAGCTCTTTTTCCACATCTGTACGCAGGAAACAAAAATCCAAATGTTTTCCCTGTGGATCAGGCACTTCATGTTATAAAATGTTCCCAGTATTAAGTTATTTAAAGAACTTAAAAAAAAAAATCTAAAGCATTCCAGAAGCAAACAGGTGTTTGCTGTTGCTGCTGAGTTATGGTAATTCTGAAATGCGCTCTTTTCTCCATCTAAACTCCGTTGAAACTATGGTTTATATAAACACTTGGTGCTGCAATTTGAATGGTGGTTGTTGAGCTCCTTTGAGCATTGTAGATAGAACCAAATCTTTCTGCGTGCATCAGACATTTTGGAGACAGAGACAAGATTCTCATCTCCTGTATTGCTGAAGCTCATTGTTAATTCTACTAGTCTTAATTTACTCTAGATCTGAGAAGCCCAAGTCTGACGTGATGATTTGGCTTAAGCATGCACAATGTTTATTGTGTATCTTAGATTTTTGGTCTCATTTGTTTATTGGAATGAGAAATTTGCTTTTGTTGAAAAACACATTGATTTGGTCAGATATAATAGTTGAGCAATAAAATTCAAGTTTAGTATTAATTGAAGACACATAAGTCATGGTTTAGGGTACATAACGGCGAATGTTTGGAAATTCATTCCAGAGCTTAAATATTTTCCCTGAAATAGCAACAGATGATTCTGCCATCTAAAACTCTTACTTGATCTTAAAAGGTATTTCTAGTAACTGAATCTTGAAGTTTAAGGTATTTTTTCCCACTGAAAAAGCAGATGGAAGGTCAGACTGAAGCGAGGCAGGTATAATCTATTGCAAGATCGGTAAAGCTGTCTGAAAGATAAATTTACATGTAGGCTGTCAGTATCTGTCTTTGTCCTTGTTCTGAACCGGTTATGATGCTGAGAAAAACTGGATTATGAATGTGCCATTCTCTAAGTAAAACATCACCAAACACCATCACATCTTCAAAATGCTGGTGCTATTTGAAGTCCTACTAGTGAGTTTTGATCACTGTTGCTTCGTTGCTCTTTTGCAGATTTTTTTTGACCCTGAAAAGGGGATTGAATGTAGATAAAAGACAGTTATGATTCATTTACAAATGCACACAAGCAAAAAATATTTACTAGGTTAAAACAGCGCTGGGGTAAATAGCATGGCTTTAATTTCTCCATTTCTCTACAGATATGGATACAGTATTCTAATGAAACCTGTGATAAATGGGAGTTGTGAATAATTGCTAGCAAAAAAAAAAGTATCTGGAGAATTGTGGGCTTTTCCTTTTTCAGATTTACATATAATTCTCTCCAACAACTCCCCTTGCTCTAGCCGTATTCCTCACTCTCTAAAAAAGTTTGCATTTCTAGGACCTCTGCTTCGGTTCTCCATCACTTGATATCTTTTTTTCCATAATGAAACAGGGAAAATGGGAAAAGAAACATAAATGTGTATCACCATAAAAAATTGGTGGAAAATCTGCTTAATATGTAAGTTGTCTAAAAGCAAAATTATGGATAAAAGGAAGGGGAGCTGCTTGAGATTTCCAGTTTTTGTATGTTTAAATGCGAAAATACAAGTAATGGTATTTCTTAAAACGTAACATTAAAATGCATTGGACCACTTGCATTTAGTCTTTCTGATGAAAAGATAGATGGCTTTTAGTTCCTACTTCATAAATCATTTCATGAAACGCTTAACTTGATGTCCTGATTCAGTTTGGGGCTGGTTAGTATCCTGCTCTTTCATAAGCAATAGGGATTTGCATATTTATTTTATTATCCAGCATGAAGTAGGAAATATGGGCTACATGGTATGGAGCCTGACCCTCATCGGTCTTTCTGAGGGATGTGGGCAGGAGCATCGTTTGCCGATTGTAGCTTCACCATCCTGTGTAGAGCTTGGATTTTAATGAGGAAATGCAGTCAAGTGGTACGGTTACGTAGGGTAAGGCCGCAGAATAAATAGGCGTCTGTGGTAATTGTAGCTTTCATTAGCATGCTGCCCCTTTGAGGGTAGCAAGAGCAATTTGGGGGTCGCGTTACATTTAGATATTTCATCCTGGCAAATCAATTCTGTGCATGCCTATAAATAAGTCATGTTTTTCATCTGTGCTGCAAATCAGGATCAATTGGTCTGTGCTGAGCTCTGTGCTGCTGCCGGTTCCTGGGTAGCTGGCCCAAAGCTGACCCGTGCACCTGCAGCCCCCTGCCATGCAAGTGCCGTCTGGTGAAAGCAGCAGGAGCTGCTGTGGCATCTCTGCAACCCCTGTCGCACGACCACGCGAGCTGTGGAAGGACAGGCTGTCAGACCAGCACCGGGGCTTACATCTCCCTGCTGGGGGTCGCAGCTGGGGGAAGAGGGCTGCTTTTCCGAACCCGTCTCCCCAGGCTGCCCATGAGCGGGGGCCAGGGCTCCTCCAGTGCCTGCGGGCATCTCCCACCTAAGGGGCAGCTGGCTGGTACCTCTGGGAGGATGAAACAGGCTGGCATTGCGGTGGCTTCGGGAGGCGGTTGGGTTTTGAATAGGGATCTGAATTTGATAACGAACTCGGTGATTAAAAATCTGTTCTTATAATTGAACAAAGTCTCCTTTTAATATAGCATGAATGTGTTAAAAAAGTAAGCTGGATTGCAGGTGTTTCCAGTTGTACTTTCTAAGCGATAGCAATCTCTAGGAAATGTCATTTGTGTGGCGGTGAAAGGGTATACAAAAAAAATGTTGAAAGCCATAAAATGTATTTATTAATTGTTTTTAGTGTGGACAACAAACGATAGGAGTCCTTACTTCCAGCATGAGCTGTGACAGCTGAGCAGGCTATTCTCAAGCAAACGTTTTTGTCTTCAAGTATTTTACTGGGGGGGAGGGAAACCCCATGACTCTGGGGCGACTTGGAGTGCTCGGAAGAGATGCCATTGTTTTGCTCTCTTGTAGTACCAGAGTCTTTATTGAACCATTCACTTTCAGAGTAGCCCAAGGTTTAACTTTGTAGCTTTCAATTAAGTGGCTCTGTTGTTTACCATTATGCCCTCCTCACCCACTTTCATGTCTAAACAAACATCTTTTAACAATAAAATGGGAAAGTGAAAATTGCAGAGTATTGACCTTCTCATTTCAGCTCCCCGGAAAAGACAGAATAATCAGAGATTTGATAAAGCAAAATATCGTTAAAAAATATCAAATAAAAGTACCTTGGGTTGAAAGTGTAAGCCACATACCTTCACAGCAGTTCTTTTTAGGAGAGCATAGGGCAGATAATTAATTTTGTCCCAGCAGAGTCCTCTGGCTGAGATGTCGTTGAATGGTCATAAGGTGCTTACAAGTCAGGCAATGCTATGGGAATGGGCTAGCTGCTTAGTTTCTATTCATCACTGTCTCGGTGACAAGAGTGCCTTGGGAATTGGATGGCTACATACTTGTTATTAGACCTGCAGCTCTTCTGTCAGCCTTCTGGAATAGTTTTCAGCTTTGAATTATAATGTGAACTGAAAGGGATTTTTAGACATATTTATTATGACGCCAAGTCACTGCAGCCGTAAACTCCAGATTTTCTTCACTATTACAAAAAAGAGAAGAGAGTGAACGTTCAATTTTAACACGATCAAGATCTAATTTTAGGTCATAGAGTCATAGAATAGTCAGGCTTGCTGTGGTCTGTAGCTGTACACATTCATGCTGTGGTAACACCATGTACCCTTCCTTCTTATGCCTTTATGTCAAGTATACAAAGGTATGCACGCACCAGGTGAGTAAGGACCTATGCGTGTGTAATTCTTGCCGGCCAAAAGGATGAAGTTATTATTGGAAAGACTGGCTGTAATTGAATACACACTTTAAATATCCTACCTTTTTGAGGTTAGTTACTGATATTACTGAGACAACTACTGGCTTACAGAGAAGTGATTTGGTACACGTTTTGTCCCTCTTCATAAAAATCAACCATGTCATTCTATGATACTGTGGTCACTAAATTTGGGAATTTGAAATATTAGTATAGCTGATGTTTTTGACAGATTTCTTAAGGAAATTAGGCTTATGCAGTTAGGCTTTCTCTATGATTATCATATTGTCTGATATAGCTATCATATTTTCCTTTTTTTTTTTTTAACCCGTTACCTCATTTCACCTGAGCTTGAAAGAGAAGTAGTAGATCTTCTTCAAGTATTGTACAAATGGGTGGTGAGATGGAAAAGAGAGAGACTGTTAGTTCACAGAAGTGAAAAAAAATAATTGCACAATGACTAAATCTCTGATTATGAAAGTAACCACATAGAGGAATGCATTAAACGCCACGACCCTGGGGAAGACTATCAATGAACCAGACCCCTACTGTGCCTCAGGTAATCCCATCCAGAAGATGCAAATCTATAAAGAATCAATTTCTGTTCGTTTCTAAGAATATTTTTTTGTAAACTTGAAATGAAATTCTACTTGTATTTTCTAGCTGATAAGGGAGTAGCTTATTTTTACCTTGTGCAGTTCTTAGAAGAGAAGGTGAATTGTCAACACTCTACATATGTGTCAGCGGCAGGAGGAATCTTATCAGTTGTTGTGTTGTAGAAGTTCACTATTTCCTGCATTCAGTAATTTGTTGTGCGTGATAGGTTTTTGGGGTGGGTTTTTTTGGTGAGTTTCCTGCATCAGTGTTTATTGTTGAAATAATTATTGCTAAAAATCTTTAGTGTTTTTTAAACAAACATATTGATTTTCCTGGTTGAATAGATACACCATGTATGGTGAAAAGTTAAAAAGCTAATAATAGAAACATATATTAATTTTACGTCTATTTTTAAGTGTTATTTTTTGTGGGCCTGAATGTCTAGTTAGGACAGTCCTGGGTGTGCATTAAACCTGCAGATTTTAACATTATATGTTGGTTATACGTTGTCCTTGATTTAGACAGAAAGCTTGAATTACTATAGCCATAAAGCTATTTTTGAAGGTAGTAGTTTCAAAACATCACAGCCTTCCAGTAGATATTAATAATGTATATTTTCCAGTACGAATACTTTTATTGACTGTATTCTCCAGGGAGAAAGATGCACTTAAAGATCTTTTTACTAATTTTGGCTTCATTTGAGGCCAAGCCTTGAATGAAGTCATGATTTTACTCTCATGCCATGGAGCTATGTTCATTTAATTGGTGGTGATTGAATGTCGGCTCCTACTGATCAAAATTGTTTTTGCTTATATGGGCCTGTTTCCTACACTCTTCCTCAACTATTTCTGCTAAAGAAAAAATTAGGTTTTCTGGTATTTTTGAGCTGCTGTTTAGTTTCTACTATTATCTTTCAGCTTCCCAGTAGAAAAAAGCCACAGAGTAACCTCTTCAAGAAGTGATTTGGGCTACCAGAGAATCCAGTCTATCACCAAGCTGCTGCTAATAGCTGTGCCAAATATTTATTTGGTGTCTTAAAAACGCACACAGCCCTGTGAGGGTATTAGAGAATTGGGTTAGTGATGTTCTTTCTAATTTTAACATTTATTACAAAGACAAAAACAAGATGTTACAGGAGATTTTTATGGTTTTGGCGTTTAAAAAAAAAAAAAAAAGAGAAAAGAAAAAGGTAAAAATAAAAAGCCGATCAACCCCAAATCTTTTGATTGGTTGCTTGTAAGTTGTGAGATGCAAAGAACCAAGCTCATACCATAAGTTTTAAATGACTTATTATTGAAGTTGGAAGAACATGATCTGACCATTGTAGTATCAGGTGCTCCACACCAGTTTCCGTGTTCTCCCTCACTGAGAATCTGGGGGCTCCTGGAGCTCCTAGATCTGTGTCAGTGCCTGCGTAGGCATAGGAGAAGGTATTCCTGCAGCTGTGCCTTTTCTTGGGTGGATGTGATAAGACAAAGGCATCGGGTTGGACAAAATCATTCGCCAAGCTGGAATTTGAACGCTGAATTAAGGAGAGGAAAGTTGAAACGGTCTCCATTAGGGAACGTGCTGAGCATGCCTATTGTATAACGCTGCAGCAATACTAAAACGCAAATGGCTGCTTGCTGTGCACAGACAGTTCTTTAATATCTCAGGATTTGGTGCATAATAAGCTAAGACCTTTTTTTCATGCTACCTATGCAATGAATTCTTATTAACAATATTTGTTAAGGAATATTAAACATCTACATTAAACATGTATACATAATTCAAGTTTACCAGTGTGTGACAAAAGAAAACCTGTGTTAGAGCAACAAAATTTGCAGAGCTAAGCAATGAATAATTGGCAAATAGCATCATTTTTGCAATCTTATGACCCTTTACTGTGTATTTGTTTTGCTATCCAAAGCAATGTGTATTTACACTTCAGAGATGGCTGTTGAAGCCAAGAATATATTTCGCGAGAGTACTGCAAGTGGTCTAACTGTATTAGGGCAGCATTCTGCTTCACAAATTAGTTCTGCTGAGAAGCTGGGTCTGTTGGTACAACTGATCTGCTTCTGCTGGTTGTGCTGGCTTGTTCGAAGTGAGCTGAGCTAATGCAAATCCTTAGCTATATGTTCAGACACATAGCACAGATGAATGAATACCTGCTGCATTGTAACACTGTTTCGAGGACGCCTGCATTTTTTTATATCTGCTTTGTTTAACTTCTCCTTTATAACTGGCCTCAGTGATCATGAGAGCTCATGGCTTTGCTATTTCATTTATATTTCTCTTAAACAGTGAAGGAAACTTGAAATTCACTGTTTTGGGATCAGAGTCCAACTCCTATAGGAAAGGAGGTTTTTTATAACCATTTACTTAAGCCTTCAATTTTTCTGTCTCCAATTTTACCTCTTCCATTGTGCTCTTATTCAGTCCTTATTGCCATTCTCAAAAACTGACTAATTTAGGCAAATTTGCACGTGTTCGGGCACATCTTTGACATTTGAGAGATATCTCCACTAAAAAATTTCAAGTCTTTTCCTTAAAGTTCTTGGGAGTGAGAGTGCTTTTAAGCCACTGTAGTTGAAAGATTTCTTTTAATTATTATTATTTTTTAGCAGAGATAAACCATTTTGTCTCTTTTCACTTTTAAAATATTTTTGCAAAGTTTAAACATACGTGAAGGTACATACGAAACCTGCAAATGAGATGAAAGACAATGGGTAAAATGTGAGAGAATAAGAGCAAACTCTTCATGTTCCCCTTTCCAGAAGAACATATTTAGAGGTCAGAGTAGCCAACATAATTGATTCCTGCCAGAGGCAGTATGAATTTATATCTTTACCCTTGACTTGACTTTTAGCCTATATTTATTTAGCCATTTAAATTGTTGTAGCCATTTCTTTTGACCATCCCCTTGGCAGTCTCATTGTTGACACTTACACTTCACTTCCTCCGCGTTTGAAGTCATAATGGCTGGAAATATGTTTGAAATAAAGCGTGTAGGCTACGACTAAATACTGCGTCACTCTAACTCCAAGTGTTAATGCTTTCTCAGTTAAAGCAAGCATTGTGTCGTATAAGGTATATTTCCTGATGGGGAAGTTCTGTCTAAATATTTAAATTGTAATCTTCACACTATTTTAGCTGTGATATGCAAACATACTGTTTTAAAGATGCAATTAAGGGTGTTAAGAGAGCCAAGTTGATTTTAAGGTGGCCGGAAGATAAATTAAAGGAATCCGATTGCCTTTTATTGAAGGGGAGAGGGATCAATGTTCGGAAAAAGAATTTTGAAAATGAACAAGCCAAGCTATCATTCCCCCAGAGATCCTATTATTTAATGTATCTGCTTTGTTTTTCAAACGTTTCCTTTTAAAGTGTTTTAGAATTGATCAGAATCCCATTGTGTTTGAAAACCAGGCAAAATTACAGTGCCAGCAGAACTCATTCACTGATGTGGAGGTCCAGCAACATACTGTAGGGAGGAGCATGCGTTCCCTAGCAGCATTGAGATGGCTGTAAAATACCCTGTCCTTCCAACGACTCTCTTTGAGCTGAACTACTTTTTTTTTTTTTTTTTTTTTTTTTTATCTAGCAAGGCTAGGCAGTGGTCATTGAGGACTGCAGGTGTTTTACATCTGAGTAAGATTTCAGGATTAATCCCTAAGTCCCATCCCCTTAATGAAGTAAGAAGCAAGGCAATTAGAGGTTAGATGCTTGAGAGTTAAATGTTTTAATCCCCAGTATCCGGGTGGTTACCCTTCAGCATGGAACCACAGCTCAGCTGTTTGCTATCGAAGCTCCTGTGCTCCACAGTCACAGTCCAGAGAACAGAGCATAGGTCACTCTTTCTCTCAAAGCATCTTTCTTGTAAAGATCTGCTGCTGAATGGGTTTCCTGTAATTTACACAGTAGTTTAACAGCTAAGGAACTCACCAGGATGCTCGAGAGCTGAATTTGTTGTTTAGTAATTGCTGCTTCTAAGCTATAGCTTAGCGGAGAGCACCTTAGTCCTCTGCTTAGGTGGAGATAGTTTCACTGTATAGAAAATAATGCCAAGATTCATAGTCCAAAGGGTACAGGTAGAATGCCAAGTGCTGTACTGTATTTACCAGCCTTCAGGTACACAATCACTCACTCATGGTTTTGGGCCTGGCCCAACCTTTCCGTCCCTTTTCCTTCTCAACATGCTCTGCACTCGTGCTCCATTTTCCTTTTGTTCTTAGATACCTTGCTTGGAAGAACACCAAGTTTCAGGCTCTCAGGGAGACCTGGACATTAAGTTATTCAGGCATCTCAAATCTCTGTAACTTCTGGGTACGCGCAAGAAGCGGCCTTTATGCTAAGGGAACTTCAAAGTGAGAAAGTGAGACCCTGAAAAAACTCACATGCCTTTGAAGACGACAGTTTGGTGACAGATGGGCAGAGCCTTCTAGGAAAGGGGTTTTGATCAGAGGAGGGGTCAAAGACAAGGGCACTGGAGTAATTTAAAAGTTACTGGTTTCTCAATTGAAAGCAGCTGTTTCTCAGTCAATGGGCAGTAATCAGCCATTTGTATGCCCCTGAGCCCTTGCAGGGGTAGACTGAGCAGGTGTAACTGTGACTGGTGGTGGCTGTACTGTGTTGCGTGGTAATGTGTACCTGTCAAAACTGCACATCACCCCCCCGCCTTTGTTTTCCAGCCCTAGGGAATCTGGCACCAGTTCCCAGAGCAGATTCAAGATAACTGTGTCAGGGACCAGTGCTCCCTGTATGTTACTGTCAAGAGCTGGATACCTTCTGATGGAAATCCATGTCTTGTTCTGGGAATCATTAACTCAGAATTGGGAAGAATCTGTTGGAACAGTGACTGAGTGCACAAGTGTTTTCAGACCTGCACAGTTTTTTGCTCACTTTCTTTTCCTTGTTCTGACTGATGAACACTTTAGTTACCACATTAAAAGCGGAATAGTGTCAGCAGGAGGCTGTGCTGCTTTGGGGACTTGCCCAGAGGCAGGCTGCTAAGGGTTGCACAGCTGTGAGGCCGGGAGCGTGGGCAGTAACATGCCGGGTGCTTTCTGGCAACTGCAGCAGTCGGACAGACTCCTCAGCTTTGGGATGAGTAACTTGATGCTGCAGTCCATTTGCATCTCCATCACCATTCCCTCTCTGCATAGCCCCCCAACTCTACAGGCATTTCCTAATTCCGAACAGGATCAGCAGATGCACTGCACCTCCCTTGTAAGATAATCGCTACTGGGGGTTGAAACAGAAATACCACTATAAAACAGCAAGAAGATCTCAGTAACATCTTTTCAGTTGTTTCCGCTTTGCAGGGAGTGCCTGTATGTGTGGAGTTCTGTCTAGTACAGCATGCTGCTAGACACTGGCGTGCTTCTGCTGCTGTTTACTGTCCAAAACATCATAAAGACTGCAACTGCTGTGATTTTGAAGGGTCTGTAGCTATAGTTTTGGGAAATGTCTTTTGCTGTGGGCTTTTTCCCCCCAGTAAACTCATATGAAACTTGTTGCCTCAGGAGAGCAAGTCAAATGAATTTATAAGAGGCTGTACGCTGTCGTATAGCAACATTTCAGCCTTATGCTTAGGGGAAATTGACTGCAAGGATGAGGAAGCAGAGCCATGTATCTGCAGTGGTTGTGGCTGGATTTCTCATCCCATTGCTTTCCACTGAAGCGTTAAATACTGACTACTGCTGGGGACAGGATATTAAACTTGGTGCAATCGTGTATGTGCTTCTCAGAGCTTTTGCATCCTAAGAGGTGAATGAACTCCCTTATTATAAAACTTCTGTCCTAGTCCTTGTAATTAAATAATACCATAAAAATGTTGTATAATGTATCTGTAACTTCTAGTTTTGACTTACAAAGGCAAGTTTAAACCTGCCCATAACTCCCTCCTGCTGTGCTTAGGAGCTGGCAGACAAGGTAAAATGCTTTGTCAGCAAAGCAAACCACATAATTAGAACTAACTTTCTGTTGCACTGGGATGAAACCATGAGATTCTTGCCACCTCAGTCCTAGGATTTCCTGTAGACAGACTTTAATGTTTGCTGAATTGTCATTTTGAATTAGTCCTAGAGGCTCTGTAACCTGGTAAGCCTATCAATTTTTTTAATATTTTTTTTTTTAGCCCTCAGCTTCACATACCCACCCTTATCCTGTTCTAGCTTCATTTAAAGCCAAAAGTTGGTTGCGAACCTCTTCATGCTGTCGCTTTGCTTTTTCCAGGAACAAAACTGCTGCTGGGGCTTGAAGAGAGCTATAGGATGCATAGGAGACATTGAAAATACTTGGTACTAAACCAAGCGTGAGCAAAGATAGCAGAGGATCTACTGAAGTGCTGTGCTTACAGGGTCAGAACATAGCAGCTGCATCACTGAGACTACCTCTGTATTAGTTAGAAAGATAAGAAAGGTGCAGGCTAAGGACAGTGTTCTCTGGCATCTGCTGCCAAGTGGCAGGGTACTGTTCTCGTCCGCAGTGCCTAAGCTGTCAGCCCTCTGCCAAAACCCAGGTGCCCTCATCCAGCCTGCCTGCTGGGAATGGTTCTGGCACCTGCTTCATCCTGCGTTATCCAGGAGAGCGTGAGGTGGCCCGGGCCAAAGCTCTGAAATGTGCTAATTGTTAAACAGTATGGCCAGTACTGGAGTCTCTGCCTGAACCTTGCCTCACGTACTAGTAGTCATTTAGGCCAGCTTATGTTAGCTTCCTGACGGATTTTTTTTTTTTTTTAAAACGTATGAACATAGAAATGTTGGTTGGGAGGGGGCTCTGGAGGTTATCTAGTCCAGCTTCCTGGGTGGAGCAGAATGCAGCTGGCTCGCAATTAATGAGTCCTAAGGTAGCTACAGGGAGGTAAAAAGTTCTTTTTCAGTGAGGAATGCAATTGTATTTTTTTTCTTGCTTTCAGTGGTAAGTTGATAGTGCTAGGTTGTGTGTCCCACTCAGTGAGTCTAGCATGTCATCAATCCAAGGCAAACTTTTTGCCTGGATAAGTTATCAGCACTGCTTGCCTCTGCAGTGCTGCAGGCGGCGTGGTGGCAGCTGCGTGTCCTCTGAGCAAGCTCCAGCTGTCCTTGATCTCTCCTCAGTTAGTTACGGGTACACTTTCTCCTTAATTACGTGCAATTCATGTTATATTTCTACCTCTGCTGGTAAATTTCTGCTTGGATACTTTGTTTTATAATCTTCTGCTCAACCTCAGGAGTATATTAGGTATCTCATTTCTTAACGTGGGAAGGAGAGTGTTTTGGAGGCGATTGGTGTCTCTGACTGGAGTGAGGAATTTCTGAATTCCAGGCATTTATTGAGCACTAACTTGTTATACAGTCTTTGTGACCTCATTGTCTTTTATCTGTTCATAATATTAGAATTATCAGATGGATTTCTTACAGGGGTGACATTGACACTAATTAGATCACATATGTTTGGTAATGGGAACTGTAGTGTTCAGAATGATTTCTTCTTACTTGATTTCATCCCTGATTGTGAACATTTCTTCCTCCTGTGGCAGCCAAGGGAGGGACCAAGTGAGAGTGTTTGCAAAGAAACTCCCGTTTTTTCCTTGTTTGAAATTTCAAAACATAATCAAGAAATCGGGGATGCTATCAACATCAGAATAGGAAAAATACTTCCCAAAAGCAATCCATTACACATTACTATAGCAATATAACCATCTCCATACACGTCAAGTTAGAGTATGACTTTTGATGTAGTTTTTTTTCTTTCCTATGGCTTCAGTCTCCTAATTAATTATATTTAGTTTCATACTAAATGGTTATTCAAGACCAGAAGTGGCAGCTTATTGATATTTCTAAGTAAAAATTACTTTGGAGATTATGACTGCATATTCTGCAGTTGGATGTTTCAGTGCCTCATTGCCTCTGTTCCTGTTACAGGTGCATGTGACAGCATTGCAGCGATGAGTGGAATTTTAAAGAGGAAGTTTGAAGAAGTTGATGGCACCTCACCTTGTCCCTGTGTGTGGGAATCAGATGATGACATTTCTAGCAGTGAAAGTGCTGACAGTGGTGATAGTGTCAATCCATCCACTTCTAATCATTTTACCCGTAAGTACTGAAGTGGTTCATCTAAAGAATTCTTCCTGTTCCTCAAAATAAATTATATTTTATGGTTAGATAAACACGATTTTAAATTGAACAGATGATAAAATGGACTCTCTGTGGTGTTCAGTTTGTGACTTGCTCATAACAATTTTGCAAACTATGTAAAACTATTTGTCATTGTAAAAATTTGAAATCACTTGGAAGTCCTTACCTGTTTACTATTTGAATTATGTAGCTGTTTGTAGTTAGTGTTGGGAGTTGTACTTAAGGTATTTCAAACAGGTACTGTAGGGAAGGCACTTTAGATAAGTTTATTTTCCTTAGATAAGTGTAGTGCAGCTGACAGCTATCTGCAGTATTGTATTGGTGAGAGTTCTTCTCCAAAGAAAATAATAAGCTTTCTTTTATTTGGAATTGAGGAACATCGTGTGCGGCACAGATGATTACGATACTTTCTACACATAGGGGAGGGTGTCTCTGTACTCAGCAATGGTTTTATGTAAAGATAAGAATTTGGTTTTAATTTAGCAAAGCGATATATGTAGCATATATATCTCAGAAGAATGAATTTATGGTTTATATTTGTAGTTTATGATACTTGTTTTAGGTGGTTATACTGTTTTGATAGTGAACTGCAGGTTTTAAAAAGCAGGGCTTTGCCTGTTTCAACTCTGTTGCATATGGATCTCCCCCCTGGAGTTAGTGCTTATAAGGCTGTTTTCTTAAGTCTGTGGGCCAAGGAGCAGGTGAGGCTCCTCACCACTGCCCGCACACTATGTGATCCTGTGGTTTAGATTGTGCCTAGAAATCACGTTTGTAGCATGTGATATGAATGTTCTTATAACTGATTCGTCTACCAAATGCCGCTGTGCAGTTTGAGCAAGGGTTTGGATATGAGGGTCTGAATCCTCTTTGCTCTGGTATGGAGCACTCCTGTGCAAAGGGTTACACAGGCACAACTTTACAAATGTGTTTACATGGAGCAATCTTGATGTGGTATGTTATATTTAAGATGCAGTACTAGCAGGGGACCTGTTTTATTGAAAGGCCACAAAGGAGTAAGTGACCCAGTAAATCTCTTTTGTAGTATTAAGAAATAGCTTGGTGATAATATTATCTGCAGGCTAATCTTTTAACTTTTGCATCTGTTTAAGGACTTAGTTGATCATTCATCATAGACTGAAAGCAGTCCTTTTACATCAAACAGTCATTGCCACCCACATAGGAGACAGCAATTTTATTGTGAATACACAGATAACACAAAGGAGTCTAAGGGAGAAACTTATACATGCATGTAACAATGAGCTTTGAAGTTGACAAAATAAATAATTTAGGTTTTGAATAAAATCTGTAAGGGAAACTATAGTATTTCAGACTTATGATTAATGACCTATATAATTGAGATATTTGTGGCTAGAGTAATAAATGTTTATATGTGTGCACACATATATAGAAATTGTACATATTAACTTTTTAAAAATACATATATATCAGTTGGTGATATGGAAATAGAGTAAATTGTTTGCATGTGCATTGATACTACTTTTTAAAAAGTACTGTCTTTAGTATAGATGCAGTAATCTCAGTATTATATAATACCAGTTTGGAAAGAAAATAACTGAACAGGTGGCCTTGGTGCTGCCTTTGAATAGGCAAATCTCAAGGTCCTCAAGGCCAAGAGTTTTGGAGACTAGTTTCTATGCCACTGGAACGTGACATCTTTCAGTGTCTGATATTCTGCTTTGCTCGTACTGTAATATGGTGTACTTGCAGGAGCTTGATAAAGGTGATATTTTTTTGTTAAGAAAACAGAGAAGGTTGATGCTCAGATGAAGTACAGAATGGAAAGGTGGTTTTATCCCTACCTAGTTACTTGCATCTTGCACGCAGACTCTCTTGTAGTGTGCCTCATTGTTTTGTAACTTTACCAAGGACACTCCATGTTGCATCTGATGGGAAAGTCAAATTTTGTTAATTTATTGTTAAAATGCTGCAAGTGAGATTTTGCACCTTCTTCTTTCTTAATATTAAAGCATATCAGTTACTTACATGTTTGCACAATCAACATCTACCAACGTTAGAAAAATCACTTAGCTAGCTTAGGCACAGCTGCTATATATAAGAGCAACTCTGCACTAAAAAGGCGAGTCTTAGCGACGATGTGTATGATAGTAAAAGTTAATTTGTGTTTGCAATAAAAATTAATCATGTTTATATTTAAAATAAATGTAAAGGAGTAAAGATACTTGGCGAATGCTGAAAGATGTTTTTAACTTGATAACTGACTACCTCTAGAAAAAACAGGGGGTTTGTTGAGATTGGATTTTTATTTTGTTTTATTCTTCTCACGTTTTCTTGAGTCTTCATGTGCCTTAATTCTCGAAAGAATGTTTTAATTGGACAATTGGTGAAATTTTTATGCACACAGGATTTATTTTCATTTTGGTTTGTATTAGTTGATTGACATCAGTTGTGTGTGTGATGTTGGATGCTCTTCAGGGCAGGAGCACTTTTCTTTGTTTGTACTTAAATTATTTTTTAAAAAAAACTTTCACATTTTTCAAACAATATCGTTTGAAAACACTTAGTTTGAGTTCTAGGAAGTGATAAAAAATTAACTGATCCTACTGAGGTGCTTGGCCTTGTATTGTCAAAGCAGAATATGTGCAAATTGTCAATATTCGTATCTCATGAATACAGGTGTCTTAACAGAGCTACTGAGTGATGCTCACTTGAACACTACATGCAGATGTGTTGTACAATAACAAAACTGTTAACAGTGTACACTGCAAGGTGTTTTGTTCATTCTTTAAACAAATTCGTCTCCCAAAATATAAAAGCTTTCCAACGTTGAATATTTGAATCCCTACTTTTAAGGGCATATGGCAAGGAAGAGTTCTGTGAGACTTATTCAGTAAACAGACTGAAAAGAGCCAGTGCAGAGGAAAGGCTGGCCAGATTCCTTGCCTCTGTTACAAGCCTGAGTACCTCCTTGGTGGAGGTTATCTTTCTAAGCTATTTCCTGACACTTTGTACCGTTTTCTTTTCTACTTTGTGAGACACTGTCTGATCCTGTGTACTGTATTCCTTATGGTCCATTTCCATATAAGTAAATCCGAAGTTCAGTATAAACTCTCTTTTACTGACTGGAAATGTGCAGGTTGTGGTGACTTGCAGTCAAGACCAAGATCTATATGTTAATTCTTTAACTGAGCTTTTAAAAAAAGCCTAACTTGGTCCTTTAAGTCTTATTTTCCTTTCTAATTGACCTGACAAAGGGGTAATTTTTTAATCACATGCAGCTACAACTCTTTCAGTGCTTCAGCAAGCTGGCAGTTTGCGTATAAATCTATCTAGAATAGCTGATGCATCTCAGTATTTACACAACCCTTGAAACAATATGTATTGGGTCAGATAAACAAGAACCTTTCAGATATCCTGCTCCATTACCCTTAAGGTCAGTTTAACCTGCCAGCTAAATGAGGCACACAGCTGCTGTGGATCATTCAGGTGGGGCACAACCACCAGAAGATAGCTTTGATCTCAACAATTAACCCTGTAGTGTGATGGCAGAAAAAACATGACTGAGACATCCCTAAGTGCTATCCATTGTGATTACTACACAGGGATAAGTACAGAGTTTCTTTAACAATATATCCATTTAAATAAATCAAGACAGCAACAACAACAAAAAATCCCTAGCCTTTAGATGCTAGATCCCAAAGCATCTTTTTCTGAGTCAGGAAATGAAATTACAGTCCATAAAGCGTAGACAACTGTTACCAGGTTCATAACCAAAAGATAAATAAATGCAGTATTTTCTCAGTCAGGTATGTGTGGGTATACACATTGCACATTTTTAAATCTCTTATCAAATGGTGATGGAGTGCCTTCATTACTACTGGCAGATATACCATCTTTTTTACTTACTTTCTTAGTCATCTTAGAATGGTTAGAGTTGGAAGGGACCTTGAAGATCATCTAGTTCAACTCCACTGCCATGGGCAGCAACACCTCCCACCAGACCAGGTTGCTCAAAACCCCACCCAGCCTGGCCTTGAACGTTTCCAGGGATGGAGCATCCACAGCTTCCCTGGGCAACCTGTGCCAGTGTCTCATGCCCTCATAGTGAAAAATTTCTTCCTGATACCTAATGTAAATACACTTTCTTCCAGTTTGAAGCCATTACCCCTTATCCTGTCACTACACAACGTTGTAAAAAGTGCCTCCCCAGCTTTCCTGTAGGTGCCCTTCAGGTACTGGAAATCTGCTATAAGATATCCCCAGAGCCTTCTCTTGTCCAGGCTGAACAAATCCAACTCTCTCAGCCTGTCTTCATAGTAGAGGTGCTCCAGCCCTCTGATCATGGCCCTCCTCTGGACTTGCTCCAACAAGTCCATGTCCTTCTTATGTTGGGGGCTCCTGAGCCGGACACCGTTCTCCAGGTGGGGTCTCATGAGAGTGGAGTTAGAGGGGCAGAATCACCTCCCTCGACCTGCTGGCCACGCTTCTTGTGATGCAGCCCAGGATGTGGTTGGCTTTCTGGCCTGCGAGCACACATTGCCAGGTCATGTTGAGCTTTTTGTCAACCCAACAGCCCCAAGTCCTTCTCCTCAGGGCTGCTCTCAATCCATTCTCTGCCCAGCCTGTATTTTTGCTTGGGATTGCCCTGACTCATGTGCAGTCTACTGAGGTCATTTCAGTATGATCCAGCAGGCCATTAGTCATGGATGCCCAAGCGTATCACTAACCAGGCCACATACCTGTCCCATTTCACGGCCCCTCCTCCATATCAGAAAGAGGGGTGTTTATCTTCAGGTAGCAGTCTCACCATGCGTATACACTATTAGTCAGGACTAAGAATATTTTTCCCCTTTTTCCTTAGAAGTACATGGAATACAGGGCAGGAGCACACTGAATGCCATTTCAGCTCCTTTAAATTGCCCTGTTGAGCTAGGGCACCCCGCTGCTGTGTTTCATCAGCTCCACAGCACATTGACTGGAATTGCTGTTCAGGATGTCAGTACAATGCCCCGACAGTTCCTGCACTTGTGTCTGCTGAGAGACTCTGTGTTCCGCGCTTCAGCTCAGGTCTGGGGGATTCTTCCTGCCTTGTGGAGGTACCTGCCCCTAAATGCTTGATCTGTTTTTCTGATAAAGAAAAATAACCAAATTTAAGTCGCAGAATTGCTTGCAATTGAAAGACCTGGGAAGACCTCATCAAGTCCTGTGTTTTGCACTTTGTTGCTGGTAAAAGCTCCCCATACCACTTTAATCAGATATGCATCTTTTAAGAAACATACTTTGAGGAGCTGCTGCTTTCCTCTGCCTTTGCAACTTAAGTGCAGTGTGGCTGAAACTTTCAGAGTAATGCCTTTATTGCAGAGGCTTCTCTTCTTCACCTGCAGAGGCAGGTGACATCTCCAGCACCAGCTCATCTGACAAGGTGATCAACAGGAGGCAGAACCATCACACAGTCTAATCCATATCCTCCATCAGTTATCTGTATCTTGCCATTAACATTATCATTGTCATTAGCAAGGTGATCCTGCAGCCAGCCATAATCATAGGTCATGTCATTCTGCTAATTAAGGTACTGTCTTTAAGAGTATTGGATGCCTTAGGGTCATGGTGAATGTGGCCGGTCAGTAAGGGTTCTGAGAAAACCCTTCGGGCCCTAAATGCTTTTGCCATCTCTCGATTTTACCATTAAAGATAACAAGGAATTTGAAAATACATCCCCATTGCACTCCATTCTGTAGGCCCTTAAAAGTACTGGTTTTGAATATTCTAGAGTCAATAACATTGAGATTGCCTCATCTGTGTGGCAATGCAGAACTTGGAAGAAGGTATCAAATCTTTCCAAATCCTTAGGAAGGTCTAGCTTCTCTTAAATTATCTTTCTGTAAAGGATAAAGTTTTATTTGGTGTGAGGTCAGTAGCACAAGGCATGACCTGAGCTTTAAGCTTAAGCTGGATGTTTAAGTGCTGGTTAATTCTAGAAATCTAAATGAGTTAAAGTGGTGATGCTGGCTTATTGCGGGAAAACACTTAGAAGGTGTAGCTAAATGCAGGCATTCTTTTTTCATGACATCTTGCAATTATTTATATCGCCTGCAACCAGGCTTGGAATTTCCTTGTTAATGAGGAATACATTTTTGTCATTGTTTGTTAACTCACATTGTGAAATGCAAACAGGTTGAGAGATTCTTGGTTTTGATTTTTAAATAAGTCAGCTCATCTGGGCAGTAAAAACCAAGAAATGCAAAGAAATTCTGTGAAATGTATTGCAATGTCTTTGCTTCAACACTCATACAGAATGACAGGGCAGGGTATGCCATGACAGGATCTTGCCTGCTGTCTTTCATCTGGAATAACGACTTTTGTAGAGGGAGTTTTTAAAAAAAATGTAGAGCGGGGTTAGGAGGCAGGTTCCCACAGGTTTTTAGAAGGATTTATGCAACTAATTCTACTTCTATATTTTTGACATTTTCTCCTCTAAATTGGTGCATTTCATATATTATACAAACAGAGGGACAGGTCTTGCCTTATGTGATGTTTATGTTGGCTTAGGTAACATATAAACAGTTTTTTTATTTATTGAAGATGTTCATGATAGATATGCAAAATATGTTTGCAAATGCAAAGTCACGGACAGCTAAATGGGTATTTGTGTTTGTTTCAAATGGCTATTCACAGAAGTCTGCCATAAGATGGGGCAAAGGATTGCCTGTAGTGTCTTAGGAGAGTCCAGCAAATACAGTTGTTAGCATGGGTATTCCTGCAAGGATCCGCAGTAGTGGCTTTCCTCCTCGCACCGTTCCGAGCTGGGGCCAAGGTCAGAAATACTCATCTACGAAACAGCAGCTGGCGTGTAGAGTGGCTGGTGAGGCAGAGAGCAGTTAGGCGTCTGCCATTCTCCCCGCAGGCTGATGGTATTTGCAGAGCGGAGAAACTGGACTAGTATGATGAATGTCACAGAAAAGTGTTCTGGAGACAGAGGGTGCTGAGGAAGTAAACTTAAAGCTTTCACTGAAATTTTAGAAGTAAAATTCCAGCTTTTAGCATGCATCCCAAGAATTTAACATTTCTGTGAGATTTTAGACAAAACTCTGACAGTGAAGTAAAATGTTTAACTGAAGTATGAATGAAAAACCTCTCCTGTTCGTGTCAAACTCGTCTATGAGCTAGTATTTTTCAAAAACCTTTTCAAATGTGACATAAATAAATGTAGCATTAGGCAAGCGTTCCCATCAAGCCCCTCCTGTGAGGTGAATTTGGTTCTGGCTTTACTCGAGAGGAAGGAGCAGAGAAACGCTGTTAGGGTACGTGTTGCTGTTCCACAGCATTGTCCCATTCCTGTCTGATTTCCACTCAATTCCCGCCTTTCTGAGTCTGCAATTCCCTTCAAAACTTCCAGGTTCGAATTTATTCCGGAAGATGCCTCCCTGCCCTCAAGCCCACGTTTCTTTGTGAGGGTGTGTTGTATGTCACAGCATTTCCTCTTAATGTGGACTTCCAGCAAGTAGGAAAAATGTTTCATTGTTAAGAGATTAAATTTTTAAATGTAGTGTATGGAGACTATTAGAAAAATATCTTTGGGGAAGCAGTGGGATAGAAGGAGAGGTACGAGACAGAGGTAGAAGCAACGCCTGGAGTATGACCTATTCCCAAGTTTTTGCTTCCTATGAAGATTGCGAAGCGAGCTGGCTTTTATCAGTGATGTTCTGGCCTGGATTAACGTGATGGATTAGGTTTTGCTGTTCTGTGGTGTTAAACTTGATGAAACTGTGCGTGGGAAAGTCATGAAGCAGGTGGAGAATGGTGTTAATCCTTCTTGCCATAGTGGTTTATGTGGCACTAAGAGTATGTAGACAAATGGGTAGCAGAGGATAAGAAAAACAGCATTTCCTCTGGTCTAAGATAGAACTTTAATCCAAAAGGCTGCTTCATACACGTTTTTTGAAATTTTCGTGTGCCTAAGATATTGCTGCACTAGTGACAATGAATTGCTTTGCCCTCATCGATGCAAGAGTGCTAGGAATCTGCCGGGTAGCCATATGGTTCAAATTTATTGTAATGTGTCTTTGACATCAGGAGAATAGCTGAGACAGCAGAAGAAAGTGCTTATGTCTTGGAGTTCGGCCAGAAGTGAGATTATTTATGTTTCGTAATCAAAGAACTACCAGTTTTGTCAGTTAAAAATGTTTGAAAAACATGACGGGCTTAATATGTTATTTTTATCAGAATTTTGTAAAATTAGGAAGCAGACTTTGCATTTTATAGACGAATACAGCCACAGTGGGGTCTCTTCCCATGTGTGTTGGGGGGTTGGGTTCCGTTTTGGCTGCTAAACGCACAGAAGGAAGTGCTCTGTCTTTCACAGGTTTCACACGGCGGTAGCGCCACTGCCCAGAGAGCAAAATGAGGCTGTTCAAAGGTGAATGAAAAGTGCGGCCATATAGTACATTATATATATGTGACAGCAATAAAAACTTTGTTTCAGTCTGCTAGCACATTATTATTGTTGCCTGCCTATTTAATCAGTTACAATTTATTCATATACAAATGAGACTTAGATGATTCTCGTAAGGATGCACTGGACTGCTAGCGCAAATATTGATTTTCCACTTTGGAAAATTACTTTTCTTGGGAGTTGGATGGGCCCATGACGACATCTGTTAGCAAGACATAAGAAATGTATTATGAATGAATGCGATAAAACCTGGATTTTTCAAATGCAGAAAGAGTTGGGGGGGTTGCATCTTTAATTTTTCACAAATTCACAAATAGGTAAATCATGGTTATTCTCAGGGGAGAGAGCAGAAAATGCAGCCGGAGAAGGAAGGGGCACCAGAAACGGCTTCAGATTATACCAGCTCTAGAAGGAGGCGTTGGCTGGGGATGTTGGGTGCAGGCGGCACCCGCCAGCGTCTTCCCCATATGCCTGTCTGGGCTGGGGACTTCCTAGCTCTGTTGGTCCCCATGGGTGGGAAGGACTAGCAGATAAACAGCTCACCCGCTCGTGCAGAAGTCAGTAGGAAACTCCTCTGCTTCTAGCTTTCCACTCTGTGCTTTGACAATACCTTGGTATGGCGTAGGGAGAGGAAAGGACACGGGGTTTTAGAAGTTAGAGAGCTGCTGATACATAGTTTCGAATAACCTGTGGAAAATGAGCTAGTAATAAAATTCTTCAGTTTCCCAGTAATATGTAAAATGAAAACAAAATTTTTTGCACTTACCTTCTGTATTGCAAATAAAATTTAATCATTGTGATCCTGTTGGTAGGAATAAGGTGAAGGTAACCATTGTTTGCAACTAAGCAGCAGGACTTGGTATTTTCTTCCATATAACCACAACGCTAAGGAGACACTCTCTAACCATAGCGTTCTAGTTATATGAAAATATATTACAAAAATATTGACACTGATTTGTTACAAATCTGTGTATTGCTACATCTTTCTTCACCCTTGTCTATTCACACATTCCTCTAGACATATGTTTAAGCTTTTCTGCTGTATAAATTGCTTCATTCTCTTTTATTAACTGTTGATGAACAAAGGCCCTTCTTTATTCTCTAACCTCATGTGGCTTGAATGGCTCTCATTTTTCTTACCTTCTTCATTGAGGAGTCTTTCTCCATACCCAGAAAGTATTTCCTCACTTGCTATGTGCGTTTGGTGACAGAATTCCAGCACAGATCAATGCTTTGTACAACATACTTTAGCCAGGATTAATCTGACAGGGAAGTTTTATTGTCAAACCACTATTCGTAATATTTGGCCTTCTCCCATTAATCGTCATTGTGACAGAGATTTATGCAACACGACAGCCTAAGCGAGAAAGAACAGCAGCCATGGAAGCTATTTTACAGAACAGATTTATTTTTTTAAGGCTATTGTTGTTTTCATGATAGCTGTATTATTTTTTTTTTACATTGATACTTTCTTCAGTTTTGACCTTAAAGTTTTATTTTTAGGGTAGCTTTGAAAAATGAATTAGTAGGGCCTCCTGTTTCATACAGACATATGGGACACACTGTGTCTGGAAAAATCCCTTTAATGCACTTGATCAAGTACCTATAAGCTTAAAAAAAATATCTGAGGAACACTTAGTCTTTCTGGTAAACCCTCTTGCATGGCGTTACTGTTAGCCACTGGGCGATAAAAATTGTACTTTTTGTTTTGATAGATAAAATGTTACCATTTTAAATTATAATCATTTTAATAAAAATTATTTTAATGGGAATTTTAATAAAAAATATGGTAATAAAAGTGATGACTTAGTGTCCCAAGGCAGGAGATGGTCCTCAACTATGTGTATAATTTACCACCTATGGGAACAACCATAATGATGTTTGTATGTTTATTCTATTTGTAATCTTTTGACAGTTGTTCTCCCTGTGTCTAGTAAACCACAGGTTGGGTAAAACGGGCTTACTGAGTCAAGCCTTAAACTGTGTAATTTGGAGGAGTGGTGGGGGGAGTGGTAATGTGTAGAAAAGGGTTGTCTTGAATTTCTTGTTTCATGTTGGTGTGCAGCCTTATGAATAAATCACTGAAATCTCAATTTCTTGAATGACTGCTAAACAGTTATCTCTATTCTGTACTATAGTCAATAACTGAAAAAGGACCTTACTGAAATATTGAAAACTGAAGGGCTATAATAAAAAATCTTGATATCTAGCATTTAGGCATTCTGCAGGTCTCTGGCTTGCCATACAGGTGTTCTTAAATTTTGGAAACGTTAGAGATTCCTTGTATGTTCAATAGCCAGAGAAGTGCATAAACCAGGGATTATGCATAAAGAGAAATGGCAGAAATATCATATGTAGTCATGAAATAAATTATAACTGTTGTGGATAAAGAGGATGGTAATGAAGGGGAGAGGTTAATAACTGAGAAAAAGATGAATAAACGCATCCTACTGCGTATGTGTGCAGGCACGTGATGAACAAAGACAGCAAAAGGGCAAGTACAAAGAGCAGGCTGTGTTTCCAGGTTGCGTTAACCATGCTGGCGTTAAACAACTGTGTGCTATTAAAAGTTTTCCTTTAATTCGATTGGCCTCACCTTTGTTTATAGACAATTGCCAGTTTTGCCATAAATGGTCTGTGTGCAGCCGGCCTGTGCTGTGGCTGTCAGCTCGGGTGGAGCGCTGCACGGCTGGGGCTGCGCTGCGTCCAGATACAGCCCTGCAGCTGCAGCAGCTGCTTTCGCACAGCAAGGAGCTGGCAAGGAGCTGGCAAGGAGCTGGCAAGCCTGCAGGACCTGCCTTGACTCCGTGAGGAGGTTACTAACTGGGGCTCTGCTCCGCTGTACCTGGAAACTGAGCCACTCAAATGTCAAATGCTAAAAATCAAAATCTCAGCAACTGATACTGTTTCAGATGAGGAATTCTGAAAGTCCTGTTTGAAGATATCTATGTCTGAAGACCTTGCTCAGATAAAGTGACCTTTTCTGAGAGATAATGCTGTAGCGGTAATTATGTTCTTCATAGTATCATCCTTCCGTCTAATAATTGATACATTTTATGCATTACAGTTCTTATGTATCTGTCAAAAATATTTAATTCCATAAAATCTTGAAACACAGAGCTAAAAATTGTATTAATTGTTTAAATACATGAGAAAGGAGTATTTTTTTCCTTCCATGGAAAAAAATCCATTCCTTCCATCAGACTTGTAGTATATAAATGTGTTAAAGATCGTGTAGGACAGTTTTAGGTGATGATGAATATTCCTATTCCCCTTGGCGTCCTCGCATGCCATGGACTGCTAGACCCAAGGTAGTGGTGTTCATTTTCAAAAACCACCTTCTAGTTCCTGTTGACCGTGTGTGTCCAGCAGCTGCTAAAAAATCACAGTTCTGCATAGAGACTCTGCCTGGAGTCAGTGTTGCCCTTTTTGCGCAGAACAGATGATAGTGGCATCCACTGATATCACTTGTTACACAGGCAGATGGCATGTCAGTTCTTTTTTGAAACTGGCCAAGCAAGGAAGCCGTTACTAGAGCTCTTCTGGAGAAGTGTGGTGTTTACACTCTCTATGGATAAATTTTTAGGTTATGCGCTTTTGCTTCCCTGCAAACTGACTCCAAAGAGGCATGCAAGCCTTGCACAATCTGTGTCCCTCATTCCGAAAGGATCTTACTAGTTGATTAGTGTCAGTAAATTTTGTCTGGGCATATGTTCATGCTTTCCTATATATCCAAAAATATGTATTTTGTATGTCCTTCTGCTCTGTCTTGAGTTAAGCAGTGTCCTTAGCAGTAATTACAACCGATTTGAATGTACTATTTAAGGTACAGTGCATGCAAAATAACATTAATTGTTTATTAATGACTCGTGATAAGATGGTCTGAGAATCTGAGTTGTAGTTGGCTTGAAGTGAAAGGACCACATAAGTTATGGAGCACCTTGTCCCTGATGTTGGAAAATGTTCAACATTTCCATTCAATATCTAATAATAATTTTTTTTGAGGTCACATTAAGGCAGCCCTCTGCTCAGAGATTTTAGGAAGTATAGTAGAGTAAGAACATAGTGCTTTTGCAGTGCTGACTGTGCTTCCTTTCGTGGCCTCGGTGGCCGCTGAGGTGGTCGCAATTCTCCAGTCCCCTCACTGACATCTCTAACCTCTGCTTTTGGGTAATCAAATAAAATCCCGTAATCTTTTGCAGTTCCTGCCTGATCTGTTCTTGTAAGCAACATTCTCATAAATATGGACATATTCTGACTACTTCCTAGCAGTAACATGGAAGAGATGACTATGTAGTTACTCACAGAGCCTTAGCTCTTCCCCATAATAAGCTCTTGGGTGAGACAGAAGCAAACCCAAAAGATAGGATGTGTTTCAGAAAAAAAAAAAAATCACAGGTAATCTGAGGGCTCTGAATGTTTACATGCTTGTTTGCTTATACAGATTATCATATAATTTGTCTGACTCGTAACTATAAAGTTAATAAATAAAACCACGAACTTTATTGACGTTTACAACAAATGCATGTCAGCTCTTGCGCTGTCTTCCAGACAGGTGTATGGTGCTGGGGTGTTGCAGGTACAGTATGCCCGCGTTTTCTTGATGTTCAGCTTAATTCTATTTTAATACTGTTTTTGTCAGTGATATATTAAAAAAAACTCTGAAGAAACAACTTTGATGGTGTGGCATTGATAATTGCTAAAAGTGATAAGAACTATAAAAACTTGAAGAAATGCATTAATGGGTTCTTTACGACAGCTCATGGCAACTACAGTCTTACTGAGAGAGTTTGCTGGCCACTTTTAGGCATAAATGTACGGCAATGTAGGAAATTCATGTTCTAAATTTTGACAGCACACACATGGGCACCTCCACCCCTCCCCAAAAATCCACATAGTGGAAAAGCTCGTTCATGTGATCTAGTTTTTATCATAGATGACATTCTTTTTTTTTTTTCCGCTGGAAGTAATTAGATCACAGAGTCTTCTGCTTAGCTTCATTTAACTATTAATATTAGCGTGTAGCGTGTGAATAAAACTTAAGGTTGATTTCTTTACGTACAGGAAGTAGTGTGATTCTTTATGTATAGAAGGTAGTATGAAAGTAGTATCTCTTCGATAGAGATTGACAGACTAGAAGCACTTTTATTGCAGCATTTGGTATTCCTACCAGTAAGCAGCCATGTCAGGAGTTCTGTAGCCGAGGTCTAAAACAAATTACTATAAATGTAGACCTTATGTGGAAGATACCGAAGTTTACAGATGAAGATTCAAAGGCATTTGCTAACTTCTGCAATTTACAGGCACAATTACCATCTATTTTCTCATGCAGGATATATACGTATTTTTAAGATCAACTTTCTATCTTTTCTTTCTTTTAATATTTTACTATAGTTTTATCTCTTACTCCATTTGTGGCTGGTTCTTTTACTTGGTAAAAAAGCTGCTTGCCCTTCAGTAGCTGTCAATATTTCTTCCGAAATAGCGGCGAGATCCAAATAACATCAATACTGTTATATCAGAAATTGGATACATCCCAGAATGGTTTAGATACCTCCTTCAGCAGAAGCAGGATTTTTGTAATATGCACTTTCCTGTGTGTAAAAGCTTACAGGCAGTGAAGGTTCTGACTCAGAGTATTTGTTTTCATGCTAAATTGAAAGAGAATGTCACAATATCAAAATTACCCCATTTTCCAAACTCTAAAAAATTGGTTTTATTAAAGATAGTTTTGTTTTGAAACTGTGCCATATATGAAAAAGAACAGTATATTAAAACAATATTTAATATCATGCAAAATTGACACACCCCTATCAACTAGTCTCTTCTAATAAAATAACTCTCTTCCCCTAATAGAAGCTTCCTACAAATATTTTTGATAGGCTCTGTTGATATGAGATTTGCCTAAACTTGAATGTAAGTTTAAGCATGCCTAATGTAACGGAATTTGTCTTTTGATTCCTCTATGTACATCCTACACCTTTCTTGGAACACCCTTCTCTGAGACCGTGTACGTGGATATTGGACCTGAGTTTGTTTATTTGCTTTATATTTATAATCTAACATACCTGCAGCATGTCTGAAGAAGTCCGTGTTATTTATAGAATAAACCATACTTCTAGCTGCTTCTTGGTATTTAGAAAAAATACTAATATTCCAATGTTTTGCTGAGCCCCAAGTAGTTATATGATTATGTCAGTAGGGCGTACTGGCTGTAATTTGGTTACAGGACTGTATTTTCTAATATACTTGGTTTTCATACAGTAGGTAGATAATGCTTTTTTGTTTTTGGCTGAATTACATCATGTAAAAGTTTGGGGGTTTTACATTTGTGGTAATTAAGATTTCACAATATAATTAGATTAGAGAATGAACTGTGTATTAGCTGTGACAGTAAACCAGACCTGTTACGAAACCAAGGCTGAAGGCCACGCGCTTCCAATCTCTAGAGACGGTGCAGCTTTAGATTAGCAGTGTACATCATGTTGCTCTTACTGCTTTTACAGAATGGTTCCAAGTCTTCCAAGAGCAGTCAGGCACCTTTTAAATCATTTTATTGCCTGAATTCTGGCAGTTAGGTCTCTCATTCACACCTGCCTAATTGCTGCCTGTAAACTGCAAAGCAGTGACTTATTATCTACATTCTCAACATCCTATTGCCTTTTTGCAATAAATCAAATAAATCAGGCTGCTTATTTTAAAAATCAAGGAGTGCCTCCTATCTTTGTTTGTCTCTCTTTTTCTCTCTAAAGGCTCACCACTGTTGCCAGTGAGAAACAGTAGATCAGTATCATTGGAAGGAGTTACTAAATGTCCGTAGAAAAAAGAACAATATTTAACAGTTGAAATTTGGCATTTGTTTTTAAACAAATCCATTTCATACGACACTGCATATGTATAAGAAAAACTGAGCCCAAGTGTGAAGGGAATAAAAAAAGACTAGATGTAATTTTTTTGTTAAAATTCTGCACATTAGAATTATAATATATATAGACACATATGTGTATTCAGTAGACGGCAGCAGAAAGAAGGATGAAGGTAAAGAAAAAAAGTGGATCTGATTGCTAATCAGCATTATTCCTATATTATTCTGTGATGATGATGGTGTGAATTTCTGAGACAGTCTGAAACACTAAACATACTGCCTTTATAGTTTTTCTAACACTAATTTCTCACATTTTAGATTATAAGAGATAGGAATCGTTTCTGCAAATGTGATCCAATGCTTTAAGGATGTGCTTGGAGATGTCTTACAGCTAAGCCGTGCTGACAGAGTAGTAACAGTGTGTGTAGACCTGTGAGAGACTGGCTCTGCTTTCTCCTCCCAGCTGTCATACACAACGTGTTGTTTTGTTTGCAGCATTTTGAAGAGGAGCAAGCCAGTGGATCACTGTCTTTGAGGTGACACTGTGAAAGAAGTTCCTTTTGCTGGGATTTATGTGCTTCCTTGGTAAAAGGATAAAACATTTCTACAACTCTATGGGAAAACACATCTGTCCTGGCCAAGAATTTCTGTCCTAAAGTAGACAATAGTGTTCATGACTGTAGCAGTTTGTAATGGCTTCTAGGTTTGCATATATGGTAAATATTTCTAATGTTATCTTCCCATTTAGACTGCACACCTTGGAACCTCAGTGCGTATGTAGTCAGGTATTGTTAAGGTAAATGGAACTAGGCAAGTGGCAAATTTGCTATGTGGCTACACGTTATCATTCATACTGTAATCTGCATCTGTTCTAGCTTCTTCAATCCTGAAGAGAGAGAAGAGGAAGAGAACAAAAAATGTCCATTTTAACTGTGTTACTGTGTATTACTTCACGAGAAGGCAAGGCTTCACCAGTGTTCCCAGCCAAGGGGGAAGCACGCTGGGAATGTCCACTCGCCACAACAGCGTGCGCCAATACACGCTCGGAGAGTTTGCAATGGAACAGGAGAGGCTTCACCGAGAGATGTTAAGAGAGCACCTAAGGGAGGAAAAACTCAATTCTCTAAAATTAAAGGTAAAATTATTTATAAGTTTAATCCCTGCCTTTATTTAAATGAGCCGTGTCAGAGCTACCTGCGCCCAATGTATGTGTGTTAAACAAAGCCATTTCCTTTCTGTCAACTCCATTTTCAATCGAAACAATGGCAATTTTCTTGGGTTTTTTTTTCATTTTCCTGAAGGCATACTTGTGTTCAATATTACCAAGTGCTGTTGTAGCTCTTACTGATATCTCCCTCAAAGTGCTTTACAGGGAGGTTGTTGTTTACTCCCGGTTTTCAACAGAGAGGAATGCAGAGGCAGAGGGTGGTAGAAGTTAGCCTTGGACAGGGTGTCCAGCAGAAATCTGGAAGTGCCAGGAAGCGTAGAAGTCTTCTGAGCCCTTGCACAGTGCCCTATTAGACGAGGGAATGGTAGCATCCGAAGTACAGAAAGTGAAACAGCTTATTTTCTGGGCCAACTTAAGCGGGTTCGGCAAAAAGTAAGAAACAGTAATCCTAAAAATGTTTTCTTTTGTCAGTGTACCCATTTGTATGATAGTGTGTCTTTAATATTCCACCAAAGGATGTCTGTATTAAAGAAGGAATATGTCAGACAAATTAACCAACTATATCAGTTTAGCTAATCAGAACAAATCTTGGCTACAGTTTTGAAGCTCTCTTTTTAAATACAGCATAGGTGAAACTGTGTAATTGAGTAGAGGAGAAAAGAGAAGGGGACTGTGGTCTTGGAAGTGTCCCTTCTGTCTCTTTAATACCGGTGGCAAAACTTCTGGTTTTGTTATGTTTTTGTAGTGGATGAAAAGACTTCCTGTGTAATGGCTTGTGTTATATGTATTCTGGGCTCTTCTTCAGCTGAATCCTGTAATTAAAAGTGAACAATATTTGGAATTGTAACTGAACTGCTGTGCTCCATAGCCCCTTCTACTGTGATATTATATCTCAGTTCCAGATACTACTACAATTGGCCAGAGCAATCTGGCACCTTCTAAGTTTAAGAAACGCCTTTCAGCAGTTTTCGTATAGAATGAACTATGTTCATGAGTTCTAAGTCTGAACTCCTGAAGAAGTATGTATGACCCTTACTATTGTAATTATTTTTTTCAGTTTCCTAAATTGTTTTTTAATATAATAGCTAAATAGATTCTTAAGTAGTTCATAAAATTTGAACTGTCATAATGAAACATACATACATACATACATATACAAACCAACATAAAAGCACTGAGGACAAAGGCATATTAAAGACCGCTATTTGGCCAGGTTGGAAACCGAAGGCTAGAGCGTTACTGACTTATCGCTAGGTAGAGATTATGCCTCTGGACATCTCGCATCACAGGAGCTTCAGAGCATCAAGTGTGAATCGAGCTGTATCAGTGTAACCAATGACTGTGTAGATGCCTTGGCTGACTTCCAGGAGTCAGCTCAAAGAGAGGAATCCCCAGTGGAGTGAGTAAAGAATAGTAAGGCATGCAGATATTTCACATTTCCTTGCCCTTTTTTATAGCTAGAAAATAGATCAAGAAAAATCACAGATCCTGTTTAGCTCTAAAGATTGGGTGAGGCCTTTTAGCCTTCATCTGTATGCTTGGCTCTTTGTGCTTTCATAATTCTCCTCTTGGCTGGGATGGATCTCCTTTCTTCATTAACTTGCTTCACTCCAGCCCGATCTTTTTTTTGGGACATAGACTCTACTTTCTGCTCCCCTTCCAAATACAGCGTGTTCTTCCATCTCCCCAGCCACTTTCTCTCCCAAAAGCAAATTTCACTCACTGGATGAGTGAAGAGTCACTGTAAAGCATTGAGCGTGTTCTATTTGCTTAAGATGAGGTCGTGCTGATTTCCCATTATAGAGACGGAAGAGGTGCTTGGTCATTCACATGGTTTCTAAATGAACACAAAAAGAAAACGCTGTAGAGTTCTAAGGTGACAATGTCAGCAATTATGATCTTTAATTAAAATGTACTAATTGGGATTTGCATCAAAATTACTGTACATCACAGAAAAATAAAGAAAATGAGAAAAATAAGTAGGGTAAAGTTGGCTTAAAAAGGTTTTTCTGTTTGAAAACCATTGTGCAAACAGAAAATAAAAGTTTTTAGTGTGGTTTTTAATTTTAGTTTCCCTGGTTTTTTTAATTTTTTGCATTGGATTAAAATATGCAAGTCTGTAGGTAGAAAGCATTCTGTCTTGTAGAATTTGTTCAAAAAATTAGAAATACAGGAATATATTGGAATTGAGTCTTCGGAAGATTAGGTACTGTTTATTATTTTACTTGCTAAAAGTGAAGAGCCAAATAAGAAACTTCTCTTAATTAAAAGCAGATAAAGACTTCAAAATCATCTTCAAGTCACTTTAGCCATTTAGCACCAGCACTTTGGTGTAAACACTGCTGACAGTGGCATAAACACTTGTTAGCAGCAGAGTGTGAAAATTCTAATGGCTGTCTGGACATAAAAGCCATCTTGTCAAGATGAAAAGTACAAGGAAGGCTTTGCTTTAGTATGTTGTCATTTGAGAAAACATTATGAGTAAGCACCATAAATTAGCTGGAAGAGTCCTTATTGCTTACTCATAATGTCTCCTCAAATTAAGATCTATTAACATGATTAGCATGACCCTAGTGATGTTAAGGCTCCCAGGTCTGTGGACGCAGTTGGTTTCCTTTGTGAAATTGTAAGGAATGGTTTCCAGCTAGTGCAGGCAAAAGTGTTTAACCTGAATTTTTCACATTTTACAGAGTTGAAGTGAATTTCACCCAAAGGGTTCACGTATTCGTTGGCCCTTGCCTTGTTCTGTTGTTATGACGTTGACCTTTAGCTTTATAAGAGAAATTTTACACATCTACATATCAATTTTAATTCGGATGAGCAATATTATGACAATCAAGAGAACCTAATGTTCCCCTGAAGTTCTGTATTGGAAAATGTATTTGATAGTTCTTGGTAATCTTCTTCCCTTTGTAGCTACCCAATTACTTGTTTGAGAAATGTTTGACTCTTTCATTTCATTAATTCTTTTGTTCTTTGTGTGACAAAATTGAGGGAAAAAAATCAGAGGAAACAGCAATGAAGTCATCCAGCAAAGGAGCCAGGAGCTAAGGTGCTTTGAAATGGCAAACTGCTGTCTAATCCCACTTGGTGCCCAGGCATTTGACTTCCCAGCTGGCTGCATGCGTACAGCATTCAGCACAGGACTGCAGCCCATTCCTTAATGCTCTGCCACTGTGCAGCAAAGCCGTAAAGATTTGCAGGAGGAGGAGGAGAAATACATGACAGGTTTGGTACGGTTCTATAGGTGCCTTTGTAAGCTGAGAAGTTACAGCATTCACCTCGTGGGTAAGAGCCCTGAAACTTAATTTTTATTAAGTAGTAATTGAATAAAATACTAAAATAATTACAGAAGCAGGGATTATACTTCTTCCCCTTCCCCAGTTTCAAACTTAAACTCTGATAGGCAGTTAAATAACAGGGATCTGCTTAAAGAGTGATTTGAGCATTGTGTATTTAAAACTAGAGAAATCTGAATTCTTAGGTAGGTCATTCTCCTATTTTTTATATATATGTGTATATATATATAAAGAAAGCAAAGAAGCATAACTATACTGCACTCAGTTGTACCTAACAAGCAAAAAAATGAAAAATTTTTTTAAAAAAATCAAGGATGCCGTTCTGGATTTGAACATTCAGGCTGAGTTGCATGTACAGCGAAGTATTCCCTCCCACTAGCTTCAGACAGCTAATTCAAGATACATTTGATTACTCTGTGGATTTACGCGTCTCTCACTGTAGATGATACAGAAAAAGGATGGCTTCTAATGTTGTCTTTCCTACCTTACTGAACTAATATGTTGAAATACCTGCTGTAAATAACATCTCCGTTGCCCCAGGGCCAAGCAGAACTGATTAGGGAGCTATTACCCCCTCTTTTTCCAGCCACTGTGAAGTGAAATGAATAATAGGAAATAGAGTAAGAACACAATGTGAAGGAAGTTTGAGAGGACATTTTGAAAATGCCTGCATCTAAGATGAAGAAAGAGCTGGAAGTATATGCACATAAAGGGATTTGAATGTTATAGGGATAACAGACGTGGTAAGTGAACCGAAACATGAAATAAAATGAAGGCACTAAACTCTGAAGGCTGCAGTTACAGAGGAAGATTGAGAATACATCAAAAAGAGAAGGAAACAATAATGCCTCTAAAGCAGAGTTATAGCAGTGGCAGAACACCTCTGCATGAACTAAATACAGTGCTGAATTGCTAAGAGGGGATAATTACTGGTCTCAGGAGAATTTTTCTTTGTGCAGTATCATGTGTACACGTACACTGTACGTAAGGACTACCAGTCATGACACTGAGACTCTCCTCCTTCAAAGGGAAGAGTATTGCTTTTAACCTGACTTTACAAGTCAGGAATGATTAGGGTGGGGTTTTTTTCTGATTGTCTTACACAGTTGTTATAAACACAAAACAGCAATTACAAAAAAGAGTGAGTAGTCAGTAGGAGTTCATCGTTGAATAATTCAATAATGCCATAAATGACAGTTACAATCCAAAAGACTGTGGAAAGGACAAACTGTTAATATAAATGAGAAAATGAAACAGCTTGGAATGTAATAAAAGCAGGAACAGTGGAATAGGTAAGATTCAGGACTGCTTTCTTACACCTAAGATGATGGAGATGACAGGACTTAGTAGCAGAAAAATGGGGAGTTACCTTTACAGAGATAATTGTTAAATGTCTAAACATTGAACTGCACAAGAAACAGGCAATGGTAGTGATGACTTCAGTAATTTAAAAATGGTGTCTAAAAATGTATTTGGGATAACAGGCCAAGCTGGAATTTTCTGTAAGTAAATAAGGGAAACCAGAAAGAATTTAAATGGCCATTTTTCTATAGGTAGGAAACATTCAAATTACATTCACTGGGGACCATTTTTCTGAGGTCATGGTGATGACACTGTTAATGCAAATGAGACTTACGACTTTGCCAATGTATAATTACCACGTAGTTGCACCATGACTAAAAGTCACAAACGTATAAAACCAGATGCTCGTCTAGTGTAAATCAGCAACCTCATCAATTGGGAACATTACACAGAGTGGGGTGAACATGGGCACTCTGTTTGTTTGTTTATTTTTCCGTTTTAAGCAAAATTATTTCATAGAACAATAGTAAAAGAAAAAGGATTTATTATGTGACAAAATAAATCATATAACTGCACTTGCTTGAACTTTTTAACATTTGATATTCTTTTGATTCTCAAGCAATTTTTGCTGTAGAAGAACTTTTATAAACCCTGTAGCTGTGTTATCTGGCAGATATAACCAGGGAGCTCTACCATGGGATGGGAATACTAACCTTCCTTCAGTGCAGTAATTTTTTTTTTTTCCTTTTCTCCTTGAATATATACACCGCTTTCTATAGGAGACGAGTTACAAGAGGATGGTACAGAACCACGTGCTCTTACAAAAGTGTCACTGGATGTTTGTGCTTGATGCTCATGGCCATTTAGTTTTGAAACATTTAATTTTGAGCACTAGACTATACATAGGTAATAATACAGTGCCAGGATACCAGGATCTATAGAGGCTCAAAAATTCATATCCCTAGGAAAGGAGCACGAATCTTCTAAAAACTTTTCTCAAGATCCTCCATAAGAGATTAGCAACTTACTTTGTTTTTTCCAAGTTTATTCAGTCATTAACTACCTAAGAATAATCTGGACTGGATAATGAAGTACTAAAATGGGTGAAAACACAAAGCTAAATGGGTTATTGTCAAGACCAAAGAGGACTAGAAGGAACTTCAGAAGAGCTATGTGCATCAGACTATGAAATACATTGTACATAAACATGTCATGTAGATAGAAAGGGGCAAAATTAAGTGACTTTCAGGCTTAAAATTGTCGACTCTAGAAGCAAATATAGACATCTGCCCAAAGGATTAAGTGGAAATACTGCTGTGTGACCTCAGCTGTACAAACATCAAATAACTTGTCAGGCTAAAGAGGAACAGGATAGCGAGTGTACATGAAATACACCATTTTACAAATCTGTTATGCATCACAACCTAAAACAGTGTTGGTAGTATAATTACTATCTTAAAAGATATATTGAAGACCCAGAGACAGGAACTAGACCCAATTAAGGGCTCAAAAATTATCTCGTGAAACAATATAGAAAAGACTAGAATTTTAGAAAGGCATGAGATCTGAAAAATAATGACAGATGGTAAAGAACATAACAGATAACAAATTAAAAACTTAAAAAAAAATAATGACAAACATGAAACTAAAAATGTGTATTTACTTCGTATGTTAAATGTGAAAAAACTTCCTTTTCACCTCATCTGTAATTGTATTCTGGAACTTACTGGCAGTCATGCAGCATTTTTACATATGGCTTTCCACATTCATAACGCATTACACATATTTACATCTATGACACATATATATGTGTGTAAGTATAGTCTAAGGACTTTGTTAATTGTTCTGTGCACCAGATGACAAAGAATGGTACAGTGGAATCTGAAGAAGCCAATACCCTGACACTGGATGATATTTCCGATGATGATATTGATCTGGACAACACTGAAGTAGATGAGTACTTCTTCCTCCAACCCCTGCCGACAAAAAAGCGAAGGGCGTTGCTCCGAGCTTCTGGAGTGAAGAAGATTGATGTGGAAGAAAAACACGAGCTGCGGGCCATCCGCCTGTCCAGAGAGGATTGTGGCTGTGACTGCCGTGTGTTCTGTGATCCAGAAACTTGCACCTGCAGTCTTGCAGGCATAAAATGTCAGGTAAATGTCTGTATTATTGATGTTATTTAACTATCGAGGGGAGGGGGAGGGGGGTGTGTGTGCACACACGTGCATGCACTTTTTGTTGTTAAAGTTATGAATACTGAAAATTAATTAAGTTAATTATTAAACATAACACCTGTGTCTCTCAAACCAGTTTTTTTAAGGCCCAGATTTAAAAGCATAGAGTGTGCAATACAATCTCCTTAAACATCTTTCTTTATTTTATGATTGGTTAAGGCACATACATTGTTTAGTTTTAGGGCGGTTTTTTTGTTGTTACACAAATATTCTGCTCCTCCTATTCCTCTTTGGCCTCTATCTAAATATGCAAATGCAGACAACAGAAGAATCAGTAGGCTGCATATTTCAGAAGAGATATTACCCTTTATTTTAGAGACAATTCACATACTGTCCAAATGTGAATTATAGTCCAAACTCAGTGAGAAACAATAAATGAAACTCTGTGGTACCATCCTTTGTTTAACATGCATGATAAATTTGCACGTAGGCAATAAAAAATACATCTGCTAATAGAGCAGGTAGTTTTTCCTCTGCAGACTGAAAAGGTATTTTGTATTGTACATTTACATAGTGGCCTACGTACAGCTGTAGATGTCCCAAAATGTTCCCTAAAAGATGTTTCCACTAATTCTCCTGAGTCGCTGTTATGCAACTGAGTTGATTTCTTCCTGAATGCATTTTTCATCATTTCTTAAATGCAAGCTAAACTTTCTCTGCTATTTTAAATAATATATGCTCTTTGCTGTTTCTGTTTTCATCTTCACGTGTGGGGAAGATGTAGTACATTGTGTTATATGGTTCTCCTCTGCATCGTATTTGATGTTTAGGTATTATAGTGTAGATGAAAATCATAGACCTTAAGCTATCTAATTGCACTATCCCACTTGTGGACTCAGTCATGTCTTTAGAAACTTAAGATGGCTGTGAATAGCTATATCAATTAGATATATTAGATATATCAAGTTCTGCCCACAGGCTGTTGAGCTTACAATATTGTATCTACAATTGATCGTACTGTCTTTTAAAATGTAGTAGGTATTCTAAGGGCCTAAGAATAATCTGCACTGGATAATGAAGTACTAAAATGGGTGAAAACACAAAGCTAAATGGGTTATTGTCAGGACCAAAGAGGACTATATGTAGAGGACTATATTTTTTGTTTACTTTCTGGGGTCAGGTGTTCCCACTGGCAACTTTATAAAGTTTTTTTTATATAATTAATTTTGTTTCGATCAGTTTCTAGTTTCCATGACTTTTACCAAATTTTAAGACTCTTCCTGGTAGTATTTTTGCCTGGATTTGGGCACAACATGAAGTAAAGCTGCAGCAGATCCGTAAATAGAAAAACTACCTATTGTTTTGTTCCACTGTGCAATGCGTTCACCTAGGGAACAGAAACATATTCTTCCTACTGTGCAACGTGATTGCATGTATGGGTCCCTTCCCGTTCCTATCAGTAGTGCTAAATTCCCGGGCTAACCCTGTGAATTATTGTTCGCTTTGACTATTCTTACAAGTACTTCTCAGGGTGAACCCCACTTTGCTATTGTATTTCTCTAGGCTGTCTAGGTTCTGTCATAGTACCAGGCTTATGCTATGTATTCTTAATCTGTATTCTTTTTTTTAAAAGGTGGATCGTATGTCTTTTCCATGCGGTTGCACTAAAGAAGGGTGTAGCAATACAGCAGGTAGAATTGAATTTAATCCTATCCGTGTACGGACTCACTTTTTGCACACAATAATGAAACTTGAATTGGAGAAAAATAGAGAGCAGCAAGTTCCAGCACTAAATGGCTGCCACAGTGAGATCAGTGCACACACTAGTTCTATGAGTCCAGGACCCCATCCGGCTGAATATTCAATTGCAGAAAATTTTGAGATTGAAACGGAACCTCCGGCTGCAGTTATGCATTCTCAGGCAGCCGAGGACTTGGGCTGCCCAGGGGAAGAGGAGGAAGAGGAAGATGGGAGTAGCTTTTGTAGTGGAGTTACAGATTCTAGCACACAGAGTTTAGCCCCTAGTGAATCAGATGATGATGAAGAGGAAGAGGAAGATGAGGAGGAAGATGAGGAGGAAGAAAAAGCAGATGATTTTGTAGAAAGCATGGGCTCCCATGCTGATATGGTGCCTCTTCCTTCTGTCCTTTGCTACTCTGATGGAACTGCTGTGCATGAAAACCACTCTAAAAATGCCTCATTCTATACTAACTCTTCAAACCTGTATTACCAAATAGAGAACCATGTTGCTGGCACTGCTAACCAGATCGGTGAGACTTATTCAGAAAGGGATGCTGTCAAGAATGGTAGTCTTTCTCTGGTGCCTTACAACATGACTTCAGAACAGTTTGTTGACTACACACGGCAATCAGAGGAAACTTTTAGCAGCCCTCATTACCCTTCTGCAAATCCCTCAGTGATTGTTTGCTGCTCATCTTCTGAAGGTGATAGCAGTGCTCCATGTAACAGTTTATACACTGAGCATAGGCCAAGTCACCCTCAAGTGGAATTTCACTCGTACTTGAAAGGTCCTTCTCAAGATGGCTTTGTTTCAGCTTTGAATGGCGACAGTTGTGTACAAGAGCACCCTGCCGAGAATTCACTGAGCCTCCCAGAAAAGAGCAGACTGCACGAAGAGTGCATCAAATCACCGGTGGTAGAAACGGTACCTGTTTAATATTAAAATTATTCTAGGACTGACTGCCTGTATTAAAATGCACTCACATTGGATTTCCTAGAATCTTACTTTTTTAAGAGGTAGACAACACTTGGACTATAGTCAATGTTCCAGACACATTTTGTTTTCTCAAGCTACACTGGCAGTGGTATTGCACAAAACCAGTTCCTGTAAAGATTTAAATAAAAATAATCAAACTGTCTTTTGATAAAAATAAAACACGTAAGTAAAAAACACACCCAACATATTTCAAAGTAGCCTACCTGTCAAAGTACGTGAAACCTGCCAAGCTATCTGAATCAAAGCTTCGTGTTTTGGATTGTCGGGCCTGTGCAAAATTGTTAAAAATGATACTTTGAAATAATCATGTTTAGAGTCCTAATTTTCAACATATCTGAAAAGATGGTAAGTTTAATGTAAAAGTAACTACTGTATAAAAAAGTTTTAATTGTTCTGTACTGTATGTATTTTATTTATGGTAGTTTAGTATTCATGTTTTGATAAAAATGAACAGCATGTTCATTTGAGCAGAAGATCCATAGGTAGTTACAAAGAGCATGTCCGCTTTTCATCTGGAGTACCATGTATTCTTCCTTGGGTTTTTTGTTTTGGTTTTTTTTTTTGTTTGTTTTTAAATACCATTTTCGGTATTATCTTAAAATGTGTTTTTAGAGTGTACTGTTTTCTCTTTTACTGTTCTTGACAAACAGAATAGTCAGAAAGGGGGCATTTACATCTTCTAGAAAGGTGAAAGGTAGACAATCCTCCATTACAATTAAAATCAGTGGCATTCCAGAACTAGTATCCCCTCCCCAAAGAAAAATGATCCTGTATATAATGGCAAAGCAGTAGCTTAAGCTTGCACAGCACCTTTTTAGCCCAACAAACATTCAGATACTTATGCACTTTAGTGCCATTTTGCAGTACTGTATTAACTGCGGGAACTGTGAATTATTTTGGAGAAATGCCATAGCTCCAGACTCTGAGGTGTATGTACAAACTTAAAATTCATTGTAACAAAACCTGTATGTTTTTCCCAAGCCAGTTTATGAATATGTCAGTGGGTAATTTATAAAAACAGAGTCTTGCTGATCAAAGTTTAAATGAAGCATGGAAAAAAATGTGGAAGTGTCTAGATTTCCTAAATATTTAGAAGTTTTTATGAAATATGAGACTGGCTTTTGTGGACTTCTGATTGTATCTCAAATGTACAGAGTCATTTGGTCTAATTAGGAACCAGTAGATTCAGTGAGGAAAGAGGTTCAGAAATTTCATATCTGCTGAAGTTTGCAAGCAAAAAAGCACGTGCAACATGTGGATATCTGTTACTTTGTAATCCATTTGTTTTTTTTTTAAATGAAACGGGAATTAAGTACCTGCTGTATCTCAATGTTTAATTTATTAACCAACCTTGCTTTCTTCTAGAAAAGGAGGTATAGGAACCTGCTTTTCTCTACACTGATAATCCTGCATTGCCTTATTTTGATTTCAAAGTCTATTTTAACATTTTTATTCTTCTAATACTGAAATTTTATTTATTATGCATCAAGTGGGTTGAAACGTATCCCTGTCTTGTTTGTCAAAAATAAGGATCCGCATCTTAGTTTTTATCTGTGTCAAATCTAGATGGTTAACAGTATGCATGTGAACACAGTGTACATTTTAGCTCTGTAACAGTGACTTCTGGTTAAAAGCTCTTTAAAACATCATGTACAGTACTCCAGTAGAAAAACTGCCAGGTTTAAAATACGCTTTTTAAAAAATAAGCTGACGTCATTGTTTTTATATGAAGTCTGCAAATTAAATTTAAATTAGCAAAATATTTTTACTCCATGTAGTAGCTGGAAAGGTTTTTTATTTACTTGTTCCACAAGAAGTCCTACACGTTTTATATGAACTGCATTGAAAATTCCTAATTCTCTAGGGACTGGATTCCACACTTGAAACGTATTCCATCTCCTGGGAAAGTGCAGATACGTTGGTTATCTGGCTCAGCAGTTCCTTAGCCTCGTTTCCTCTTAGTCACAGAACACGCTAGTCTTTCTCTAGAGGCGGAGTAGCCAGGTAAGCACATGTATTCTCCAGTTCCATATAGCAAATACCCATCCTTATTTTTAAAGAGAAACATAAAAAAAAGTTCTGTATCTGAGAATAATAATAATACTATTCTGTTCAGGATATTCTATGGGCAATTGTAACACCTCTGTGTATATACACACTTTGCATTAACAACAGGCTTAAATCTGGCACGCTCACTCAACACCAGCACCAAAAGCACAAATCCCTTCTACTTGAGCTGGGACAGTAGCTGTGAATCAGTAGCAGCTTTTTAACCTCAGAGTGTGTTGGCTACTGGAGGATCATGCACATTTTACCAGGGTATTTCTCTCAGGGGAAAGTTAAATGAAATATTTTTTTTCATTATTCACCCCCTTCCTGAGCAATAAGAAATTATTTTCTTGGCCCCTGTGCTTTCACATGAAAAATATCTTTAATAATATTAGCAAGCACAGTAAGTGATTAACTTTATAAAATACATCTCAGCTAGCTTTAAAATACTGAGATGATGGTTATTTAATGTTTCCATTGGCACAGGCTTCAGACCCCAGGCCTCCTTAATATTAGCATCTGTATAAATTTCTGAGTACTTTGATGTATATGTTCCATGCCATTGGGGGATCAGGGGTGAATACAGTTAAATTCTCTGAAGCTTGCAGCACAGGATAACAAGCAGTAGCTTGGGATGGGGTGGAAGGGGGTCGAGAAGGCAGTGACTATATAAAGAACTTGCACTACACTATTTTCGCTTGCTTGAAGTAGCTAATTCCTGGGAGTCACAAAGTAAAACATGCAGAATAAAGATTTATGTTGAAAAATATTCTTAACTACCTAGCGATAATGAAGATAGTAATACCTTTCTTTTGATCCGATCAGATGGTTTGTGATCAAGATTTGATCTCAGGATACAAAGTAAACCAATCTTGTGTAGTTCTTGCAACAAGTTACAAAGTCAAAACCGTTTATAATTTATGGAGATTTCCTGGTAGCTATACTAATAATATGAACAAGCCTAATAACATAGGAGAAAACCCCCAGAAACGTCTTTTTTCAATATAGTCTAAACCTATTCCCCAAACAATTCCGTACCAGCAAGTAACAAAGCTAAGGCCTTTTCTAGCATGTATAAGCTGACTAGAGTGGGGAAAAAAAATAAAAATAGTCACAGCCCTGACCAAAACATATAGGCTAATTTAGCTGGGAAATCTAGAGTAGGCTGTAGAAATCAGGTGAGAGTCTAGATTCCCACCCCTTGATTAGACTTTCACGTTTGTTTAGAAGAAAAAAGTACTCTTCATATAAGGAAAAATAAATCATGGGATGGGACATGTTTTAATGTTATTTTCTGGGCTAGTATATAATAATATATGATGTGTCCCATTTCCCAGTTGTTTAATGTTCATGTTGGTAACCAGCCCTTTCGTTTTCCGTAAGCTTATTTCTGCATGCTACAAGTGTCACGTTACTCAGTGATAAACAGCAGTATTTGCTTCTGTATTGACACAGTGTATCATTTGTGGAAATGTTTGCTTTACTGATAGCTGTATCAGCTTTATTCCCCAAGATAAGGGCTACTGATAATCACTCCTAAGAAGCCAGGTAATAAATTGGTAGATAGTTTACGGTTACACTATGTAGTTCAGAAAAATGAGTCATAACAAAAGCATTTCCCTCTGTTAAAATAAAACAGAATTTTCACACAGATCACTGGAACAGCACCTAAAAGTGGATGCCTTTTTGCCTATAATGGGAACTTTGCCTCTTGGAAAAAATGCATTGTTAAAGTTTATATATAAAGCTTTTACTGACATTAGACATAAAATTAGAACTTTTCTGGCAAAATTGCAGCAATTACAATTGTCTTCTAAGACCTATAGCTCACACCCACTGGAACATTCCTAAAAAAAATTAAAAGCTGGTCAATAAAAGTTTCTAATATTTCTTTCCTATTTAAAAAAAAAAAAAAGTTAATTCTTTGAGTGCTATGCCATTTTGATTAGAAAATGCTAGATTTTTAAAGTTTTAATATTTTTCATTTACATAAGTTCCTGCTAGTGAATCATAATTTGAATTGACATTTATTTATTTTAAGGCCATTGATGACACTATCATAGTAACCATCACTTGCTGTAAATAAGGTTCAGCCTGCTCAGTGCTCTGTTAACTAAGTCAGTTAACAAAACTATCCTGCCTTTTGTCTTAAGTTCTGCAGAAAGTGCATGGTGGTGTTACTCACTGGATTGCTCACTGATCCAGATCCAGTTTCTAATCTTATCTGGCTGTCGTATCTCAGTAAACGTGCTAGCAAACTGATCATGTAGCATCCCCTGCCTCACAATCGAGAGGATATCTTCGAGAAACACAGCTAGTTTGTTAACGATTGTATACATACATTTGTATGCAAGATAGAACAAGTATTATGTTTTTCAATATTTGAGATGTTCCTGACTCTTGGACAGAAATGTGAGATACTGCATAGAGAGTATTGGGCTCAGACAGAGACCTGGGTTCTGTTGGCTTTGCCTTTGTCCTACTGTGGCACTTCCATTCTCTGTGTTCTGGTTTATAAGGTACTTGGACATAATGTGATAAAAAATAATTCTATAAAACAGGCAAAATACCAGATTTTTTCTTCTTTTTTTTGGCACCATAACTAAATTTTTATACTGCAGACTAAGACACTCTCCCAATAAAGCCCAATCCAGCTCAGAAATGAAAAGAAATTTTATCACAAACGTGAAGCACAGGAAAAGCAAGCTCTCCTTTCCATGGACCAGATTAATGAGCAAAAGTTTAATGATAAACTTCACAGTGAAAATTAGAATAAAAGCTGTGTTGAACATACAACATTTACCTGTGCAGTGCTTAACATCTGAGCAGCAGGATTGTAGTTTGCCTGCAACACCATACTGCACAGCAACAGGCAGTCTTATTCCCCTGCATGTTGTCATCTTTTGCCAGCTGAATTTTCAGTTGAAACTCCTTGTCTGTGCTGCTGCTGTAGCGAAGGAGGTGCCCTTACTCAGAGCTAAAGCAGGAGACCCATGACATTGTTTTAAAAGGCATTTGCTAAATAAGAAACTCCCATGGTATAGCTCACAACTTGTATACACTCACATTCGTTGTGCCAGTTGTTTCATTTCCTGAAGCAGTCAGGAACAGGGACAGAAGAGGATGATATAGGAAATCCTTAAGTGTTTAGGGGTGTTATGCTTTCCCACTGGGACTAAAAAGTAATTCTGTCGTCTACTTTATTATGGTTGCAGAACATTTGATGTAAAATACTTAGAAACACTAGAATTAACTCAGAGAATATATTCTATAGAACTTATTTCTAAAATATTAAATCTGATTACTATTTTTTTAAAATGGTAGAAAACTACTGTTATTTTCAAAACAGAGTCTAGTTCGTTAACATGTTCATTGGTATGAGAAATCTCAACATTTGCCTTTTTAGTGTTTTTTTAAATATTTCTTAATTTTGCTGTTTTCTGTAATCGCTGCCCGTGTGTAAATTATTAGTTGTCCACTTTGTCCAAGAAGTGTGAAATCCAAAGCACGAACATTGTAAAGTGATGAACAAGTGCGATTTAGTTGTAAAGATGTCTGAGTGAACACATGCTTGAGTTCTTCATAAGCGCTTTCTGCTCACTGTCTCTTCCCACTCCTAAGTCAGAGGCAACTTTTAATTTTATTGCTAGGAAATGTGCCAGAGTATTGTTTTCACTTAAGGAGGAAAGTTATAACATCCTTGAGAACTTTCTGCTGCCCTAATGGCTGATACCAAGAGCTTTATTTTTTATAAGAACATCCAATTCATGAAACATCTGTTTTGCAGCCTTAGTCTTTGCTTTTTTTTTCCTTCCTTCATCTTTGTGTCTGGGAAAGGTCTATTGTACAGTAAGGCTTTTCAGTAAAATCGAGCACGAAGGTAATTCTAGTGTCCTCTGTGCAATCTATCCTTTATTTTGCTAAAAGAGTTCATTTTGGTTTTCGCTTAACATTAGTATGTAGATAGACTGGAACTGTGGTGAAAAATAGTCCCCCATTGGCTCTGAATATGACAGTCATGAGGGATTGATCCCAGTGGGGGTCTATACAGTCTCCTTTTCCATACACACAAATAAATAGGAAGGAAACCTACCCCACAGGCTGCAGAGATGTGGTAGTTTTTGAGCGTCATTCTTTACACAGCACAGCCTCCAAAGCAGGATGAAAATCCAACATTAGGGGAAGCAGAAAACCATCACCTAGGGGGACAAAAAGTTTCCTTCAAACTACTGTTAAGATTTTTTTTCTTTCTTTTAATATAAGTAATAAATAATAAGTTTAAAACACCCTTTTATAAAATAGAAGTAAATTAGATCTTGAAAAGTTAAAAGTATTGCACTACTGCTGTATAGTCTTTATGGGTAGGCTGGTACCCACGACACAGACAGTCCCACTGACTGGAGAACTGTATTCACGATGCTCTCTGTATTGCTGCTTCTCAGTTGAGAAGGTGATAGTCCTTCATCCAGGGCTGGGGTTGGGGACCAAAAAAAAGTCAGAAGGCAAAATTCATTTATTTACTCAATTAGTTTAATTTGGGTCTTGGCAATGACACTTTTGTTTTACTTAGGTATTTTATGAATGAACGTAAAACAGAATCAAGTCAAAAGAAGTTTGTCTCATGTATGTTCTTCTCTAACTGTGCACTTTGCCAACAAGCCACGAAGACTGGATTAGCTTTTCTTGATGGACAGGAAAAATGGTCGAAGATACAAATGAACATCACTGTTCTAACACAAGCATCAGGATAATCCTTTGTCTTGAGGCACGGGTAGATATACTGTGGAGTGAGTGAGGGGAAGATAGAAAGGGCAATTTAGAGGAAAAGAAGACTAGAGGTAGATTGATGAGGAAAATTTTTTCTTCTAAAGGGCAAAAGAAAATATTATATATAAAAGAAAAGGAAGGAAAAAGGGAAATTAAGATGTCCCCAGAGCAAGGGCGGAAAAAGTATGTGCATGTTCACTACAAGCTTGGCCATGTTAGATCATAGTATTATTTCTGTTATTTAATATATTTTAAAACAAACATGAACTCAGTGCAAACAGGAAATGTAATTTTCCATACCAGTTGTATACAGGCGGACATTAAATAAAAGACTTATCCAAAAGCATGGGGTAAAAACTACAAAGCAAAACAACACCCTGGAAGCATTGCTACCATGTCTTTTCTTTGTCTATGTCAACTGCAAAGTCATGTTCAGTATCATCTATTTAACTCTGCTCGCAGGCACGTGTTCTAATATAGCCTATTTCTCAGCTAACGAGACAGTAAAAGGAAAGAACAGGTGTCCTTTTATTAGCATTTTAGCTTGGGATTTTCAAATGAGACTTGGTACATTATGGCAGCTAATTCTAGGCTTCTCCATCTTAAACTTTTAAAGGATGTTCTTAAGAAAGAACTTTTGGCTTGGAGTATGGGTGAAGGTCAACCTTGCTGGGGTACTGGGGGATCACTGTAAAGAACCAGCCACCTATTTGGGAGTCAGATACACAGATTAAGCATGAGTTTTCAGCTTCTTGAAAAGATTGCATCATTGTGTGCACTGGTAGCTGGGTCTCTTACGACGAAACAGAAGCAAGCATGCTCTTCTTTCAAACCATTTCACACAAATGCCACCACTTCAGTTCTCACATAACAGTGCCCATGTAAACAATGCTTAACAACTGTGCCCTTCTTTTAATTGACTGATTGTAGGCACTTCTATGGAAATATGTCTGAAGTGTAGTTTGTGAAACATGTTAAAAAAGTGTTTGATGTAAAATAAGCGCTAGACATTTAACAGTGCAAAAATAGTCAAAATCTGTAGATTACAAATCCGTTCCTAAGAGCCTCAGCCTGTAATACTGTCTTAGTAAAGTTGATCTTTTAAGTTAAATTGCATTCTGCTGTAATAACCTTTTACAAATAAAACTATTAATACAGATGTACTGGTTAATAACTGTTAACATAAAACATGGCAATTGGTTATTTTGATTTGTTTCCATCCACAGCTAATAGATACCAATTTTGCAAAGAACACAAACAAAACCAACACTTACTACATTTTTTATGTAGTATTTTTTTGTATTTTTTAAATAGTTGCTTTTTTTTTTTTTTAAATACAAACTACTTAACATTTACACTGTCTAGTCCAGCCCTGTCTTTTAGAAGGTTCATCTCTCTCTGCGTGTATATATATGTATTTCCCTATAAGAATATGAAATTGCTTTTGAAATTCTTTTTAGCAAGTGGTAAATAATACACCACGACATGGATTCAAAAGCTCTTAAGTTGATGGTCTTTCAGACACGTAATCCATTCAAATGAGACTAGTAAAATTGTGGTGTAATTGCAGCCATTTGTTTAAAATTTGTACGTTACTTCTAACTATACGAATTTTTGAGAAAAATAATTATGTTAAGTACTTAACTTTTTCCATTACAGATGATCTTGCATACTAAAATTATGGAGATCTCAACAGTAAAGCAACTTATTTAATTGGACTGCTGCTTTTAAACTGTTTGAAGAAGCAAAGGGAAAGAAAGTTCATCTTAAAATCTGTACATGGAAATAATTTTAAGCTTCATGAACTACACATTTCCTTAATTTCTTTTTTTTTTAAAAAAAAAAAAAAAGTTGTAACATCAAAGATGCCAAAGGGTAATATAAGCTACAATAATATTCAACAGAATCTAACCTAGACCTTATGTTGTAATAATTTATTCAAATTAACTGTATTCTTCTGTATTTATATTTTCAGTATTTATTATGAATGATATGGAATTTGATGTATTTATTGTGGCTTATTACTGCAGTGTATATATTACAAAAATGAGCATTTTTAAGTCTTAACATTAGGTTTTTTGTTAATTAGTGGCACTTGTATCGGCTGTATTTTTATTATATATTGTACAATATATATTGTCCATTTGTTTGCAATGAAGTAAAACAGGTTTCTACGTTACATCATGGCTGCCAGTGCATTGTGCATCTTATTTCTACTATGCAGTCACTAGACATTCCTCTTGCCTAACAGAGCCAGAATTAGTGCTGCACCTCCTCCTCCAGAGCCTATAAATATGCTCTGTGAAATTTCAAGCATTTCTGCCATTCCTCATAGTCTGATAGCATAAAGAGAAGCAGTTTCTCTTTGAGGTTTTTTTGGTTCTCTTGCTGGGTTTTGTTGTGGTTTTTTATGTTTTTGTTTGATCAGCATATAAATATTTAAGAAATGAACAGAAATGCCTTGTTAGGTATACCCGTTTGCCCTTTAATGATACTACTGCCTACACTTTCTTTGGAATACATGTTTATTATATGATTTATCTGCACCCATCATGGTGAATTTAATAATTTTGATTATAAGTTAATGAAAGAATGGTTTTCAACAGTTGTTGGAAAAATAATTTTGCAACAGCTCTCTCTGGTGGACAATTTGCAGTAATTTTATACAACAAAACATTTCAATAGCTATAATGGATATAAAGCGTAGTGTTAAATCTCAGGACAACTGCTAAGGTTACTTTAAAAACTGCTGATAAGCATTGCTTCATTATGAAAATAGTTAACAATCACAGGTCTCTGCCATCTTTTTATTCTGATATTTATTAAAATTGAGCTGTACACTTGTAAAAGGTAAGTTGTCCTTAAGCATGTATCCATGACAAATTACGTATGGATATCAGTTTTTGTAAATACAAATTATTTAAAGATCAGATGTTATTCTCTAGATTATAAAAAACTTCTCACAGGATTTAAGGTAGCATTTGTCTGTAATTTGTTAGGAGTTAACACAGAATGGACTAGATTAACATCTGCTATCAGACTCCTTTTTGCATTGCCATGAACTATGGTTAACAGTGATGCTCCAGGGCTTGCTAAGCCATACCAATACAAAAAATTTTGTACAAGTTTCAACACTAGCGTTCCAATTCAAGCCATCAAGATGCCAGTTCAGAAGTAAGAAGACTCAACACTAATGTTGAGTTGTAAGTTGATCTGTTAATAGTACTCATGTAATTCTATACTCACGCTATTGTAAATCAGCAATTGCTCCCGAGGGTGATGAAAAAAAGTTCTTAGGTATGGTGAGCTGGCGAAGTCCCACTGCAGTTAATGGTGTCATAACCAGGTAGAGCCACAAAGGACCAGTGGGGCTTCTTGTTCATGGGTGGGAACTGCCCAGACCTACAGGCCCAAAATGTTTAGAACCTGCTTTGTCCTGCTGGGAGTAAGGCTGAGGTGTCCTTGCCTGAAATCAAGCCTTCTTCGGCACATGCAATTACTTTCCTGGATGTATAAGAGAGAATGGTGAGATGATGGAGGTTAACACTTGGGGCTAGCTTTTCCAATAACCTCCGGTAGTTTACATAGCCATCTGGTTGATGGATGAAATTTTATATGCTGTATATGTAGTAGTATTTCTTTGTTCCCCTTCCATGGGGGAAGAGAAGAGCATAATACCATTGCTGAAAGTGCTTTAAATTTAAAAAAAATAAAGGCATTAAAACAGCCAGAGAACCCCCTGCAACAAACCGATTTTCAGCATGCCACTTACATGAATGTTAACAATATCCGGAAGATCTGTAGATACTGTGAGGCACTTTACGATGTTTTGGTTGGGTTTTAGATGTGTAACCCAGCATTTAAAAAAAATCTTCAATTTTATTTATTAGCTTAGATGAGTGTAAAGGCTTATGATTTACATGTTTCAGTGTGTACTATGACCATGATGTCTGCAGGAGAAATGAAGATACAAAGCTAACTATTTTCAGTAGACATTTCAGCAGAAATTTCCTGCTAACAAGAAAGAAAGGAGGTCTGGAAGGACAGTGACATGACACAAAATGGAGTGTAGCCCAAAGAAAAATTCAACTGATGTTAAGATGGTTAAGGTATGGTGATATAGCACCCTGGACTACTTTCACTATAAATGAATTATTTTTCTATTATGTCATTCCTAAAGAGTGTTATGGGTTATGCAACAAATATGTCTTGGTTTCTGGTACTAAAATGGGATTTAGCTTGCGCGAGCTTTTGTTTGTATGGCTTGGTGTTATATGCACACCACAAAATGCACTATGTAGGCAGACTGCAGAAACCATTTTTATTTCCACATTTGTGTTTAACTGATTTCAGTGCTACAAGCAGTGGATAGTGGCAAACCAGCCTGTGCAGAAGAACTCTTCCACTTATACTGGAAATCACCACGCAAAAAGCATTTTTAGTTCTATTTATTCCAGCATTTCCCTTGGGCTTTTGACTCCAGTCCCAAGCAAGTATTTGAAATGCACACTGGAGCTGCACATTACCTTTTTGGCCACTCCTTCCCTTTCACATCAGAGGCAGAGGCTGCCACTCATCTCGCTTGGTATTTGCATGGCTCCATTTTTCCCCAAACCCTGTCTTTCTTGCTCCAAGTTGCTGCCAACAATTAGGGCTGCTTCTGCTTTAGCTCATGGCAGAGGTAAAGCAGAAGCCCAGCTTTTAGTCAGGCCCAGCCAACCCACAGAAACCAATTTTTGTTCCACAGCCAGCAAAAACATTGCAAGCCTACACTTTAACCACAGGCCTTGAATAAGTCGATAGGTAGCCTTCAGCTCTTAATTTCCAGTTATCTAGGCAGGAAGGTAGTTTTTTTTTTCCCTTATTCCTTTTTCCTCCCTTGTTATACATTCTAGTCTCTTTTGGAAATATACACAAAAGCTCTTGGATCAACAGTCAGGCAGATATATTCAGTGAGTGTTTCCTGGTCTTAGAGTAGCACAGTTCAACATTTAGGTAAGTGTGCTGTGTCATTGTGAGCTGCTGTCTCCTGTTAAATTACAGATCTTATTATCTCATAGCAATCATTTAATTTCAAAGCAAAGGTCAATATTAAAGCAAAGACTTTTATTTAGATGTAAGGTGGAAAAATGTTATTTTACTGATTAGCCTTCAGAAGCAATTATACCAACAAATGACAAAACCATGTATAATTGTCTTCCTTGGCAACAGATCCAGTAGCTGGCAGCCTGTCAACTGACCAGTTATCAGCCAGAAGGCATGTGATGGTTTCTCTGATAGGATACCCATTGTCAACCACTTCTCTTTTTCCTGACAGCACTGCATGTTTGAACTATAGAAGGTTTAGCCAAATGGTGAAGAAAGCATCTAGAGTTCTTAGACCTATATAATCCAGACGGCACTGAGGCACTCCAAAAGAATCACTAATTCAACTTTGGTGAAAAACATCATTAAGAAACTTAATGATTTTATGGGTCTAACCTTAGAGGAGTTCTTTAAAGTGCCCGCCTATAATTCCTAGCTGAATGCCATTTCTGACAATATTCTTCCCACAGCAGATTCCTTTCTACTTCACTTTTCCATCTCTTCCTGAAACTCTCACTGCCCTTCACTTGCACTGCTGTCCCACACTCACTCCTAGAGGAACCTGACACCTACTTTCATTGCTTTTCCTCCTACATCTGTTCTTTCTCCCTAGCATTTCTCAGTCACTTTTCCACGTCCACTCAGTCCTTGATTTAACCACCTAGCTTTCTTCTGCCTTTCTCAATCCTTTCCAACGTTATGTTCCAGTCCTTCAGGCTCCATCGTTTTTTCCTTCCATCAGATAGGCAGAAGGCCCTTTTTCTTGAAAATTAGTTTCACTTCCTTATACATGAGTTGGCACCTGCTAGGTGTAACCAACCTTTCTTCTGCAGCTGTCATCACCAGCCGTGTGCACACAGCACAAACTGTTTGTATTACATCATGCAAGTTACTATGTTATTTTCACCTTAGTCATTTACTTGTTTGAAATGTTCCTCCATCTCCTACCCATTCCCCAGGGCTTAACTGCGAGGTGCAGTGGTTTCAGGCCTCAGTCATACTGACTGAACCGGGATGGAAATTTGACTTTGTACAGCTGTAGCACTGCTAAATTTCACAAACCACAAATTCACCCAAGTAGATTATCCTTTCTGCAACTGCATTGCCAGGACTTTACCAACCATACCATTTGTTGATACTGGGCTCTTACACATTGGGCTGTATGTCTGATACTGCATTTCACACTGCTAGAGACTTCTACCTTCCTGCTTATTTTGAGCCAAAAAAAGAACTAAGAAATGAAGGGAAACAAAATTGGTGATCACAGAAGACTGGGGAGGACAGCCCCTCAAGTTCCCACTTTAGGACCTGAGTTTTCTTCCATTTAACTTCTGTCCTCCCCCTAAGCCTTTTTTTCTGGACAAAGTCTGTTCTCTTTGCTGTTATCCTTTCAGTCACCCAATCCTTCACACTACTGCATGCATTTCCTTCTTGAACCAGACATTATCATATGTATTTCTCCTTCATGAGCCCAAGCATCAGTGGTGCAGTCCTTAGCATTAAGCATCTAACCCTCTAATCATATTTACAGATGTCCTACTGTTTTCTAAAAATTTATATCTATATGCACACACATGTATATGCATATTTGGAAGTGCAATACTCAGTGTGGACACAGAAATTAATTTCAGATCTTTGAACAAAATAGAACAAAAAAAAAAAGTCACGTAATGTCTTCCTCTCTTTATAGATCTGCTTCCCTCTTTTCTGGCAGGTATTAGGGAGCCCAAGTAAGACTGAATTGTTGTACTAAGTACTGCAAAAATACAGACTAAAATGCCATTCATAAGTTAAAGAACAGACAGTAAACGTACAACCTCCCCCCCCCAGATTAGAGTGTTTGCAATTGTAGCAATGGTTAAAAAGCTTATGTTCAAGTGTCTTACGAATTTTGGGTTATTGACCTATGTTAGGCCAGAAAAGAAGTCTCAAAAATGAAAATGTTACAGACAATTTTAAATCACAGAATAAATTTCCCCCTTTCCACAGCTATAAACAAACACAAAATATAACTACTAGGTGACCTGCTACACCTGATCGTCATAGAAGACTGAGTGATGAGTACATATATTGCTATATCTGCTATAATATGTTCTTAGATTACCAACTAGAAAAACAAAAAAGACAGAGTGGAGCTCCTCTAGCACTGAACTCGTCATGAAGAGATTCCTACCTCCAAGTGCAGCAGAACCCTTATTTCCTTGCAATTTAAATTTATGCAAGTTTTGAATGTTAACCCTAAAAAGAAAAACTGGTAATGAGTAGACAAATGATGTTTCATATATGCAAATTCCATCTGACAAACTTGTAAGAGAAACAGGTTGCATGCAGAGATTACCCTTTAGTGGTATTAAAAATAATGCATTTGCTGTGTAAAACAAGCTAAGAGCTAAAAGAACTCACGTCCTTTTAAACAGTTATGCTAAATACCTTGTCCTCTAAAACAGGTTCCTTGAATGCTCGGTTTCCTGGGGGTCAACGTGGCACAGCTGCTATCTATGTAATCTCCCATCGTCTGTTCATGTTTGTCAAACAATTTTCTCATTGACCTGCATCCTATTTTTCCTCAACTCCTCCAGTTTGTCAAGAGCATTTGTTGCCCTTCCGATATTGGTTTGATCTGTGAAAGTAATAAGAATACTTTGTATTCCATTACTGAATTATGGAAATATGTATCAGGGGGCACAGGCAGATCTTGATGCAGTGCCATTCCATACAGCCTTCCAGTTTCACAGTGGCATTAATAACCCTTCCCAGTACAGTCTTTTCAACAATTTATGTCCACACAGTAGCAAGTTAAAATTTAAGTTATACAGGTTTAACTTCATAGGATATTCTCACAGGTGTCACCAAAATCCTTACAGAAGTGAAGACATGACTCAAAGGCATGGGTATCAAGACAGAAAAAGAAATTAGCTTGAGTTAATGCTTCTGATGAATTCTTGTTGGTCTTGGTTATTCACTTGTTGCCTTTTAGATAACTTAGAACTACTGAAAGGATTTCTTCTTGATTTTCTTCAGAAGCTGAACTCGTTAGACAAATACTGTTAAATTAATGAAAGATAGGTTCCCTCCCCCCATTAGAAATTAATTTTAAAAAAACCCACAACATCATTCATCCATCCATCCATCCATCCATCCATAAACCAGACTCCATAGATAAATTACAGGTAAATGCTAAGGGTATTATTTATTTACCAGGAAAAAAGGACAAATTTAATATAAGTGTATTTTGTCCTAGTCAACCTTTAATACCCACCCCTTCACATATATTCTCAGCTTTATATATGATCATGCAGCCAAATATTTTTCTTTGTCTTCACTCTGAAAATTTGAACTTTCCTTCCTTTTGGCAGCCATGACTTTTTCCTAAATCTCCCTTGTCTTATAAGCACAGTACTTAAAGGAAATACTAAGCTTTTCCTAGAACACTAAGTGTTACTAGCTGCATCTAACTAGGCCTGATCTACTGCTCAACTTTTGACTATTATGTGCACCTTTCTTGAGATTCAGATCATTAAAGAGTTCATTACTAAGCTGCAGTTACACCTCCAATTTTCTTCCATTTGAATAGATACCATAGATGTTCAACACAATTCTTTCGACAAGTTGCAAAGTCCAAGTACCTTTTTACCTTTGATGTTTCACATCCCTACTTAACACTGACACTTCTAGACAAGTCTTTTGACTTTATTCTGCTGCTTTCTTCCCTTCCTAGAAGTTTGTTTTAATGTCATTGCCATATTCCTCCCATATCATATCCATGCAAATTTAACATTATTTTTAAACCCCCATAATTTGCATAAGCCAATTAAGTCTTCTGCAAATTAGAATATAAAATTTTATTATGAAATGGAGTCTACCTTATTAAAGTGCAATTTTATGTGACCTTAGATGCTTTAAGGGTGGAATGGTCATTAACATCACATTCATACCCTGAAATAAACATTTTCAAGTAAGCATACATCTCTGTTCCTGAAGAAGACATTGTGCAGGTGAGGTACTTTCATTAAAAGAAGGCCTGAAATGATCACAGTCAGAAAATGGGCATGATTGGTGATTGCAATGGAAGACTAACTGAAGAGTGTTTCACAACTGTGTATCCAGTAAAATAACCAAAGAAAAAGCCAACCATATCCTGGGCTGCATCAAAAGAAATGTGGCCAGCAGGTCAAGGGAGGTGATTCTGCACCTCTACTCACTCTCGTGAGACCCCACCTGGAGTACTGCATCCAGCTCTGGAGCCCTCAGCACAGGAAAGACATGGACCTGTTGGAGCAGGTCCAGAAGACGGCCACAAAAATGATGAGAGGGCTGGAGCACCTCTCCTATGAGGACAGGCTGAGAGTTGCGGTTGTTCAGCCTGGACAAGAGAAGGCTCCAGGCAGACCTTATTATGGCCTTCCAGTACATACAGGGGGCTTATAAGAAAGATGGAGGCAGATTTTTCACATAGGGCCTGTTGCGATAGGGGAAGTGGTAATGGTTTTAAACTAAAAGAGGGCAGTTTCAGACTAGATATAAGGAAGAAATTTCTTACAATGGGGATGACAAAGCACTGGAACAGGCTGCCCAGAGAGGTGGTAGATGTCCCATCCCTGGAAACATTAAAGGTCAGGTTGGACGGGGCTTTGTGCAACGTGAGCTAGTTGAAGATGTCCCTGCTCATTGCAGGGGGCGTTGGAATAGATGACCTTTAAAGGTCCCTTCCAACCCAAACTATTCTATGATACATGTTTTTTAAATACTTAATCAAATGAAAGCTATTTATGAAGTCAGTTCTACGTGATCTTTTGAAGTATACTTGTGGATGCTTACAAGAATACAATATTAATAAAAGAGCTAGCATAATAGTTAGGAAGGCCAAGGTCTCACTTGGACTGATAAAACTGAGGTCAGACCTTTGTAAAAAGGGAAACAACTACAACAAGGAAAAAAAAAAACAACATACATACAAGTGTTTGCACAAGAAATTATGTACAGATAACATTAGAAACGTTAGGTAAACACTACATAAATCACTAAAATGTAGAAAAACAAGTGGGGTTATTATAACATAATTTAAAAGGAATAATGAACAAAATGCTGAAAAAATATGTTAATGTTAAGCAGCTCAGAAATCTATTACAATATAACTTTGTCATAAATTTTAAAGTTCATGAAATAAAAAAAACCTATACAAAAAATTTTGGCTAAATAAAAGACAATTAGTTTAAGAAAAAGCAGATTTTCCATTAAAATAATCATATCCAGTGAGACTTTTTTTTTCTTCTACAAAAGAAGAACTGGCGAGTTGAAAGCTGAGCACAGTATGCTAGCCTATTTGGCTCTACCCTGAAGATCAAATATTTAATTTTTCAAGTGAGGGAACTCACTTGAAAAAATACCAAGAAAGGTTCACTGAGCAAAGTAAATGATTAAAAAAATAAATGAAGTCAACCGATTGAGCATAAAAATATACATATAAAGTGTCTTGGTTTTTAGACAGTATACAATAATTTCTTGTAAGTCTACAGAGGAAACTAGTCTTCTTCAAAAGTACTTACAATATGTGGAAAAATAATATACATACAGTCTCCAAGGTGAAAGAGGAGTATAAGATCCATGAATCAGTGGTCAACGTATAAAGTCTTATCACAGAAATATTGTAAACATTTTTCTTAATTGGGACCTTAATCATCTTTGGTATAACAGACTCCTGGGGAATCTCTGATGACACATTTTATATCCAACTTAAGTAAGAGGAAAAGGAAACTGTTAAAACATTTTGTATATAAAGTATGCATCACTTAAAAATGCAGTATACATATATGATCACAGTTTAGAAAGGATCTTTTCTTTTAATAAAATGTTCCTGGCCTATAAATAGAAAATCTTAATTGTTCTGGCCAAAGATCCACTTCTGGAAGGGGTCTGATGGATTACAGGATGCCAAACTCGGGTGCTCTCCGTTTCCTGTAAGGCACATATGTAGTGCTGCATTGTACAGAGATTGATCCTAAAGTGGGTAAAAAAGGAGAAGAAAAAAAAATAAAAATAAAAGTGAACAAACAATGGGCCTGCTATTTCCCCCCACTCTTCATTTTTTTTCCTCCAACTTCATTGTTGTTAAAGAGTTAGACCATACAGGTAGTGCAGGAGGTGAGGAGCTAGCAAACAAACGTGAGTAGTATGCAAGTGCCAGCTTGTTTTGTTAGGAATTTTCTTTTAAATATTAAAAAAGATACAAACCATTTGGATTGGCTTCCAGGTGGGTGCCCAGACACACAACTAAAGGATATCAACAGTTTTTTTTTTAAGTGACATTTCTACCATACATGTAAAATAGTGAAATCATCAAGTTTTGGTCTGGTAACTGAAAAGCTGAAATTATCTACATTTTCTTCCCAGCAATAAACATACACCTTCTTGGCTTCAGAGTTTTGTTTCATTGGGGTTTTCTCTTTTATAGGAAATCAAAAAATAACTCATATATAAGATCACTGATAAGATGCTGATTCACTGCACATTCTAAATACCTTTTGATGTAGCCATTGCTCTTCTCCAATGGGAAAGGTTTTCTGGCCTTTGTAGTTACATTCACGAAGCTGCACAGGTCCTTTAGAAGCATGCAGGCAAAGCTCCTTCTGAATGTTATGTCGAATTTCATGGCGTGCAGAATATTCAAAGTACTATTTAAATAATTTTTTAAAATTTCAGTAAATAAATACAAACAAGAGTATTACACTAAATTAACCCTCTGAAATTCCAATACACAAAGTAATAGATTTCATTATTCAAAAATTTGAGACTACAGAATCATTTGTCTGATTTTTGGCATACACACTTTAAGAGCGTTTACAAAACTAAAAGCATTTTTAATACTAATACAATAGAATATTCTTATAAGTGCTTAAATTTATAAATTATAAATGACACGGTGCATATGCATTACGATGCAAGATCTCATTGCTTGCTCCCCCAGGAATCAAAAATAATTCAAGGAAACAAACTGAAAATAGGAGGTACTTGCATGGATAACGTGAATTCTGGCATTTCTTAACTTTACAAATTTGTATTCGATTTTTGTTGCTGGATTTTATTTTTCTTAGGGCAACCAAAATTTGTCACATGGAACAATACTGATTGCCGTATGTCAGCTTTTGCTGCTTGATCTAAACAATAAATGTTAACAATAGAATGCTGTTATGTTCTCTTGTGAGCTAGTCATTAGAAAAGTAATAAAAGCATGTATTTTGTGAGTGAATCTTACCATTATTTCCTGACAGCAAAGTACTCTCAAGGTTCAGGAATCCTAGGCTATAATTCAGGTCTTAACAGAGATTTAATTCTAACAGTTACAGACACAACTGTCCTTTTATACCTCTCGTCCTACCCTACCATCCTGGTCGCTTAATTTTCTCCCTCATTAAACAGCAGAGTTCCTATCATTACATCCCATTACCACTGTTTCTTGGCTCCATATGTCAGCCTTCTTCACCATATCTTTCCTTTGGCTATTAAGACCAGGCTCAGTTAGCTCCCTGTGGCTTTCAACTATCTGTCCAATTGGTCAGCTTCTGCCTCTTCACTGCCTTGGCATCAATGGGAACAGCACTGAGAACAAACAGGCATCTCACTCTTAAGTCTCTGAGCCCAACATTACTCCAGGAAACAGGTACCGATAGGAGTGACCTGCTTAGTCACTTAGCTCTCAGACATAATAATTTACTCTAAATCTGTTAATCTGACTTAATCTGTTCTGGTTTAGCTTTTGAATTCCAAAATCTTTGCAAGCCCTGAAACTATGACTTGAAATCTAGGTTTAAAACTTCATTAATTTCAGATATTGAGATGCTACTGAGATGGACATATTCCCAGCCCCAGAATATTCTAAAAAGAAAGAATGATAAACAACTAATGTACAGTTCTGAAAACTCGGTTTTCTCGTCCAGTCCTTTCTCCTGTCTCAAATATATGGACGAAGAAGACAGGTAGCATAGAAAATCTCGGCCTACACTGCTAAATCTGGTAAAGAACATAATATAACTGAAAACAGAGTATTGTAGCAAGAAGGATTAAGTAAGCAAATACGCACATCTCTTGAGTATTACCAGCACAACCTGTATTAAAATTCTCTGAAGGTTGGCATTTAAAGGGATTCAGACTGTTATTTTATAGCAGGGGGAAAAACATAAAACACAACACTTGAAAGCACAGAGTTTTAGTATAGTCCAAGATAACTTAGAAAGAGAGATGACAGCAAATCTCTTAATACAATGTCTTGGTACAGTGTTCCTGCATTAATGACTGTGACCATGCAAAAATACTAATATAGTATCAATCCACAACAGAAAAAAAAAGTTCAATACAGTAAGAAGCTAACGTAACAGGGTAGTTGTTAATCTACACAGTATTTGATCTCCCACAAAAATTGATTACGAAGGCATCAACTAACTAGGATCACATGTCTGAGTTTTCATAGTGCCATTGAAGGATAGCTTTTAAGATTGAAGATTTTGTTTAAGAAAGAGAAAAGTTACAACTAATGAGAACTTTTAATGCTTTGTTGACTTTTAGTGATTAAGGATCTATAGTTAATACAGTTTATTCCCCAAATAACTCTTTAAGGCAACAGAGAAGCATTCATTTCTGGGCAGGGAAGGCGATGTTCCTTTAATTAGTATTACAGTAGTGCCTGAAGGATTCGGTATCTGACATCGATTGCAAGTCATACTGTACAAGAGACAGCACCATTGCTGCCTCCAAGAGCTATGTATCAAAGAGAGCTTTTCTTGGACAAATTCAATCATATTATTCATTTGCATTAGCCAGTACAGAATAGACCACTTTGACCTCGCACTATGAGGCTGCAAGCATGATAGGGAAGGTGGCTCAGGCCTGGCCACTTGGTCTCCCATTGGCCGGATTCCCACCAACATCTTCCTTGACAGTGCAAGTCCTGGTGGCAGAGAAAGAAGCAATAGGAGGAAGCATAAGGAAAGGAAGAATTAAGAAAACAACACTTACAAGAAAGTAGTAAGGGTAGGTTTTGCACAGAAAGGAGATCAAGTGAAGCAGTGCATTTGTGTTAAAAATTTGAATCTGTATGCTGAACATAAAATGTTAGAAGTGGGACACAACATGAAGAGCAGTATGACATTTTCCTTGAACAATATATATAGGAATTAACTCTCTCAAAAAAAAAAAAAAAAAAAAGAAAAATTGCATATTGAAAATGAGTCATTTTCTCTAAAACAAATGAAAAGCTTTAATATGGTAAAGTTACAGCTGAGCAGATCATAAAAATCAGGTATCAAATATTTTACCTGATTTCCTCCAAGTCCATGACAAGAATACATAATCAATGGTTTGCCACCGTGGTTATTTTCACCAACATCCAGACACATGCGGTTACCTATGTTTTTTAACTAAATAAAAAGTGTTATCAGAAAAAAAAATAAAATAAAGCAGCTCAGTGGGGATGACAAAAAATAACTGTCTCTCTAGCATAGAAAACTAACCTTTGGCTTAACAACAATTACTGCTGCTAGTTAATTTTTACTTTCTGCTATGCTCAAATCTAAAAATCCTGGTCTCTCAGAGTTAATCTTCTCTAACCGAAAACCTAAAACTACATTATGGTTTACTACAGCCACACACTGTGAATTATTAGGCTATTGGTATACAAGGTTACTCTTATTCGAATTACAGTTTGAACAGACACACATAAAATATTCAAAATTGGAGGAAGGTGAAGTGCCAAACATTGCTAAACATTCATATTCACCTCAAGCTAAGAGTTATTAGTTGTTTAATATTTTGTTGGTTTTAGCAATGTAATGTCCAAGAAGTTATTTGACAGAGGACATGCAATGGTCTTTAAAAAAATTTGTGTATAAACACACATTTTCCTCAATCTAAACCTAATTCTGAGAAGCAAAGAGCTGTCCAGTTTTCCTCGTTAACATGAACTAAAAATTCTTTCATACTTCTTAACTATATAAAGCAAAATTTACCTTGATAATTCAGGAAATCTCTCACCACTAGCTTAGTACTTTTGTGTCATTTAACTGTTGGCAATAGGCAGAACATTGCTTATCTTAGCAGGTTGCAAGATCGTGTTAAGCAGGGCTACTGCCAGTTATTAAGCAGCTTTGCTTAAATTTCATATCACCATTCACGGAGCTATAAAATATTCAAATAGCAAAGTATGCAGAAGAGATTCTTTGTCCAGAGTAGTGACAGAAAACTCTTGAGCTATTAATGACAGCTGATATGTAAATGCTATGGCTAAGATAGCACAAAAGATTAGCAGACTTCCTGGAGTATGGAAGACTCTAGAAAATAATTAAACTTACATATCCAGAAAACAAAGGATTCAGGTCTGGCACATATGCTTCTGGATAAACATTACTGAGATACCAGGTAAAATTTTTACACTGCAGACGCTGCCTTAAATCAAGTCTTTTTGAGATGTCTCCAAATGTTTTCTGTTAGAGAAGTGAGAAAAGATCGAAGACAAATACACTAAACATTACTAAGATGAAATTTGTACATATAAATCTATGATATTCTGTATTGTAGCATTAAACAAGTTTTAAGCTTCATTTGTTGATTTTAATTTTTTTAATACTGTACTACTATGGTTACTGCTGTTTTATTTTTTGTCCAGGATCATAGCACCACCGATATCCTGCCTGCAGCATTTCAAAGCATGTGCAAGAAAAATACATTGCAACAAAGAATAGAAGTAGCCTTAGTCCCAAGAGGGTTTTAACACAGTGCCATGAAATGGAAAAGTATAAACAAGACCATACTGATGACAGCTATGAAGCTAGCTGATCTCACTAGAAAGAGTGAACTGAAATAATGAATTGGATTAATTAAATAATTAGCATAATAATCAATACAACGCAGAATCTCCCAGACAAAATTCAGTTGTCTAGCTGCCAAACATGCTTAGGAAGTCTAAAGCTATTAGTGATACAATATTGACAGTAATTTATCATACAAAGGGAGAGAACATAGCTCCTCGAAGAAAACTCCAGATACCAGTGCTGAAAGACCAAAGTTCCAGAAAACTTACAGAAATAAATAGACCAACACCCAAACCCCCTGAATATAACTTAAGTTTTTAAGCAGATAGAGACAGGATGGATCTCTGTCATTGAATAAGTTTTATTCTGCAGCCAAAGAACAATAAAACCTGCTGTTTAAGTAAAAATACTAAGCAACTTGAGAGTAAGGAGACATTATGTTCCTCATTCCAAGTTACTTTGCAGTTTCTGTGCTCAGTAGCTTTTCTTATGCTCTTCTGGTAGTCCCAGTAGCTGTTTGATGCAAGCAACCCAGGATTTTAGAGAATGTATGAAAAAAACCTACCAATCAAAATACCCCACCACACAAAGCAACATTATCACCACCCAAACACTTAAGTTTCTCATTTTTGTTGGGGCTAAAAAATTAAGCAAACTGACCTCCGTCTTTTCATTAAAATAGCTAGAATTCCTTACATACTTTGTCAATAAATAACTTTTGCTCACCAAAACTTTCAACGCAGCAAGTGTGATTTCTAATACCACCACCACCACCTACTTGTTTCACAATTTTTGCTGCCTCTGTGTTTCTTCGGTAAAATATTTCTTTATATTCATCCATCCAGACTTCTGCAAGGCGGACTTGATTACGTGTGATCACTTGAGTACCTTTTGGGAAAGTATGGGGACTCTTGCTGCGAAAGACATGGCCAACAACAGAGCAAGGCATGATCTCCAACTGTCCACCACATTGCCATACCTAATAATAACATTTTTTGTGTAAGTGCGCTGCTATTAGAATTAAGGGGGTGGAAAAAAATTCAGCAACGTTATTTTTCACCAGAAAAAAACCCAAACCACTAGCAAAAGTGCAAATATCAGGCATACCATCCTAATCGGGTAAACCCCGGAAATGTACATTTCAGCTATCAACCCTAAACACATTAAAAAATCCCAACATCAGTTCAGTAAGCATGTTTGTAGCTTATTTCATAGGTCATTAGTAATTCATTTTCCATGTCCTAGTTGGCTGATTCAGCAGAGAAGTTAAGATCTAACACTAATTTGTCCTCAAAAATCCTGTATGCTGTCAGTATAGAGACCATTGCTAATTAAGTAGCTAAACTTACTCTGAAAGACATCTCAATATTTTCACCTCCCCATATTTCCATTTCTTCATCATAGCTTCCAATGTGTTCAAAGTAGTCTTTTGATATTGCAAAGAGACCTCCAGCAAAAGTAGGTGTTCTGCAAGAAGAGAAATTTACTGAGGAAGACAGGATCCAAGTAGGTAGGGTTTTTTTTTAAATATAGATATAAAAACATAGTTAACTGTTCTAGGAAGTTTCCATGCATTTGTCACTGTTTCACTACATTGACACATTTTTCTGGCATAGATAATACTTCCAGCAATTAAATCTGCCCACATCGAGTCTCATTTGACAGTTTTATCATCATTTTTTCACAACTGGTTTAGACTAATGACTGCTGGTATAAAAGACAGCATCGGCAAAAATAACGTATTTTTTCTGTACAGAGGATATCAAGCAAAGTTATTACTCCTCCAGACCAGCAACCTGTCTGAGGCCAAAGCATGTACAATTATCATCAGATGCACCACTGTAATAGTCTAGTATTTTGGTACTCTGAACCTTTGTTATCATCCTTTCAAGAATGAAGAATGAGGAGCCAGAATCTGTGGTACTGTCTCTGAAAAGAACGTTTAAAATCCTCCTTTTCCCCCTTCCCCCGATGAAAAAGATATATAGAAACTGTTTATTATGTTCCTAGTGTATGCAGAAAAAAAAGGTAACACAGAGCAATTACTGTCTTAAGGAAGCTATAGTTTTATGAAAGCTTTAAAATTTACAGTGTGGTTCTTAAAGAAAGTATTACAAAAACCACCTAAGATGCTAAGACTTCTGATCAAACTCATCAGAAGAACTAGTTCATTTACAAACTGCTATTCATAATGAAAAAAACGTGAAAGCTGAAGGATTTAAAATATTATTCAAATTATGTTTACCTAATTGGATAGGTTTCATCTTTTCTTCTTTTATTTTCATGTTTAGGAAGAGACTCCCATCCAAATGACAAACTCCAATCAAAATTTCCTCTGTTGTGGCTATGCCCATAAGGAGATGGTTTACTGAACTCAAAAGTATTGAGATCTATAGAAGCAATATCAGGGCTTACAACAGCAACAGGGTTCTCAGCTATTCTTGCCAATAACGGCTCTAACCAGCCATAAAAGCATTCACCTATAGAGAAAATGGGAACAAGCACTGAATTTTTACTTGGCTATAAAGTAGTACACAGGGAATATTTTAACACGCCCACAGCAAGCAAATATGCACCGCTTTTAAATAGCATTGCTAATTATACATTGAATAATATAAAATAGCAACAGGAAAGATGATACATTGCTAATGTTCATAATTCATAAAAAATATGCAACATTAAATCAAAGACAACAGCATTATAAACCAGACCTGGCATAGTTACAGGTTACACTTACAATGAGCATCCAAAAAGGTAAGGGTCTCTCCTGTTGCTACTGAAGCTCCCAACAACCGTGCAGTGATGAGACCTTTTCTTTCCTTTTGACGGACTACTTTAACTATTTGAAATTGTTTCACGTATTCATCTAGTTTATCATGCAAGTATTCTAGAAAGAGAAATCAATTTCAGGATATTCAGTGTACATACATGCCACTGCCTAAAATTTTACATTACTAAACTAACAGGATAAACAGTTCACGCTAACCCCAGGAATGACTTCAACATCAAAGCCATAAACAATTCTTGACTGTTGAATGTTATTTTAGGGGCTGGGTTTTGTTTGGGATGGGAGTGTAGGAAGATGTGACTGGCAGAGAACGGGGGTTGGAACACTAAAAATATTCTAAAAGAGAAAGGACATGTGCTAGCACATCTCTTCTGCAGTATTAGCAGTTTGAATATCAATTCAAAATTCATTTCCAGAGCAAACAGATCACGTACCTACTTACTTAAGTTCTGTGTAGAACATACAAATTTTTCCCTTAATTATGGCACATTTTACATACAGTTTTCAAAGGCTATAGTATTTACAACAGCAACAGAAGTTATATAAAAAAATTTTAACGTGCAAAATTTGAGAAATAACCCCACATCCCTCAGTAAATATCCCACATCATCTTCCTTCCTCTGCCCATACTTAGTATTAAACTGTACTACTGAACATACTTCACATCCAAGTGTATCAGTATTCCAAACACAGACTTGTAAAAAGTGTAAATATATTAATATAAGCATGTAAATATAGACATGTTCATATAAAGTTAAGCGTATAAAGTTTTTTGAACTTGTATTTGTGATCAAAGTCTATACATTCAATTATTTTTGGCAGTCAGCTTGAGTACTGAAGATTATTTTTCCATTAAATAATTTTACTTTCCAGGAAAGACATTTCCCTTCATATTAATGAAATTAATTTGCATAAAGACAATCACTATGATAACATGCAAATTGCTACAAGCATTAGCCTATTTATCCTTGGATACTTTGTTCTATAAGCTGTAATTGATTTGAAGTACAAATTACAGAGCTACTTGTCATGCAACCAGTTACACAGTTTAAGCACCACTAGAATTAGAATAATAAGAAATGGGATTTAAAAACCTTTTAGAGGACAAGAATTTTATATTTGACTACCTTATGAAAAGAAGATAGGGAAGAACTACTTTATATTTTAAAGAAAAAGAAAGGAACAAAACCACTTAGAATACCACTATACATGTTAATAGTGGTAAAGAGATATCCTCTTAACCAATTTATCTGCAAACCTGGTATCTTAAAAAAATAAATCAAGACAAAATAGAAAGACTTCTTACCATCTACACTGGCATCATCCACCAAAATAACCTCCTTTAGCAATATGGCAGGAGACGTATACATCACGCTGTGAACAGTTCTGAGCAGAGTGGACCATGCTTCATTATGAAAAACTATTATAATACTTGTAGTTGGCAATGGTGGGCAACGCTTAAACTTTTGTTCAATACATCTACAAATTAGAAAGTGTCAAATGTTACAAAATGGACACAAAGTTTTAACTCAAACTCTTGAAAGAAACCCTATTATTTCCAGTACAAAGCTTTGTAAGTATGGACATTAAATATTTCAGCTTCTCCACCTTCCATCCTAGTTTTGGATCACAAAGGCAGGTGGTCCAATTGCAGAAGCTATACAAAATATTTTTTAAAAATATGGTGAATAAGAATTCCACTTGAACGACTGACTCAGTTCTGCTTCTGCCTCACAAACATTTGAGTACATTTCACATAGCAACCAGGTCTTCCTCAGAAAAAAAATATGTTATTTTATTGAAAGCAGCAGATACTGAGCTGCAAAATCAGACGTTAAGTCACTATTACTGTTGAAAAACACAAAGAAGAATATTTATTAGAATTAAGCAGAATTTGCAAGGAAAAATAGAACAGACCTAATTCAGAATTTCAAAATTTTATAGAAACACCACATAATCCTTACAGCAGCATATCCCATTCAGGGGAAACAATTTTAAAACCACAGTTTTTCAAGATTGATGTATTCTAAACAGAACTTTAAATCCAATTGCAAGTCAAGATAACAAGACAACACTTCCGTATTCATAAGCTGCATACTTACTGTTTATTGGCTGTCAACTTTAGAGACTAGAAGACTCCCCAAGGTAATTATCAAAGCCATTGTCTCAAAAAATACTCACTAGTTAAACTCTAGCAAAGGTTATTGTGAGCTGCACCATGTGTAACGTGATATTCGTACTACCAGCAGCAGCTCAGTAAGGTTAGTCGCTTCTAACACAGATAGCTGAGAACATACAATCTGACACTAACAGAGACTACTCATAGCCAAAACCCCCTCTACCCAAGTCCTACAGTCGTCATTAATAAAATTTCTCAATAATACAAGACTGATGAGATGCTCCACTTCCTTGTTCAATGGTTTACAATTCCTAATTTATTAAATTGTGCTGGTGGTTTTGTGAACACTAAAAAAAAAAGGGGGGGGGGGGATATTGTGTTTAAATAGGAAAAAAGTTTAAACCACATTTTTAATTTTCTTCTGTACAACTTAGCAGGCTTCCAGAAAGTCACTCAGAAATTGTAGCTTAAAGGCAAAAGCAGAAACCCTTATTTTAATACAGTTATTTTGAATTCAAAACCATGAAAGAAGTGAGCCTTTCTAAGCATTCTTGGCTTTGGCACTGTGGATCATTACATACAGTCAATCATTATGTACAGCTAAGAGACCTTCCTAAACTATAACCTAATGCTGAACTCAAATCACTTTGCAGTCTGCATTTCTGACAAGTTTTTCAACTATCAGGACATAAACATTTCAACATACTCAGGAGGTCGAGTGTCTGGTCCAAGATCTCGGTGTAAAGAAATCCTATCACTTGCATATGCATTAAAACAATGTTTTTCTTCTCCACGTTGTTTTTCTTTCTGTTCTTCTGAATTTAAGTTGATGGTTTTAAATGCTTTACCAGAAGCTCCAGGAGCATTAGGATCTTGAAGGGGTCGATCTAGGAAGGGTTTTAGTTCCACGGCAGTGTAGTGTCCTGGCAAACAATGTCTCTCTCCAGGAATCTTAGTTTGCCTAATAGGTGCTTTTATCTGCATTTTTGGCTTTGCACCTTTGATATTATTCATAGCATTAAACATGAGACCTAATACATGACTTTTCTTTCCAACAACTGGCTCAATCCCTGCTTCATCTTTAAAATCTTGAACACCCACTTCTCTTTGTAATAAAAATAAAAATACCAGAAAGACAAACACAATAATGCTAAACTTCCAAAGTTTCCAGTGAAAAAATAATTTCTTGAATAGTTTAGGTGTTTTTGTCAAAGCCATTCTAGGTTTAAAAATTTATCAAAAGACAAAAGTTTCTGTGAATGATGTTCTTCAAACAGGTCACTGCATTTCTTCAGATTGTAACACCTGTAAGTTAAAGCAAAAAGTATAAATTTAGACATCTAGTATATTTGACAATGTAAAACCACAAGAAATTATCAGGCAGGAATTAATTCACAACTGCCAACTGTCAAACATTATCTGTCCATCACTTAAAGATAGGTCAAACCTATCTATAAGATACCCAAGATGCACTATCCCTGTTTTTTGGTTTGTTGCTCTGGTTTCTTGTTTGGTTGGGGTTTTTTTTTAAATACACTTCAAATAGAAGAACCAGAACGCAGGCTTACCACTAAGAATAAACCACAATTTCTACACAATGTCACTGCTTCACATTAATTTCCTTGCAAATCTTGAAAATTGTTTAAAATTAGAGGAAAGTGTCGGTTTAAGTCTTCTAGAAACAGGGAATTTTAGTTCAATGATGAGATAGAAGGAAAACAGATGGAATCAATACACTAAGTTCAAGTTGCATGTAAGAAACATCCACATAAAAAGTGAACTACAAAGACAGGAAGGACTTCTCAATCAACTCATTTCAACACTTCGGAAATTTCCAATATTTTTTTAAAATCCATTTCAAGATTAGCCTCAGAAGTAATCAGACTTCCAAGTGGGAAATTTTTAGATTTAGTTATCTAGTATACATGTTCAATGCAGATTTAACACTGGTAATTTGGAGTAGGTTAATTTAGCCTGAGGATCAAGTAATCATTCCATATATTTTTTTTTCATTCACTTGTACTGCATTTTCTGGCATGTGCTGTTGGAACTTATAAAGAGAACATGTCAAAGAACTCTCCTCTTTCAGGAACTCTGCCACTATTTTTTTCACAGACAAGCATTTATTCAGAGGCTTTCAAAGATGGGGAACTATGAAAAACATTTGAGGACTACCAGAATCCAAGTGATTTGAATTAAATTCTCTCTGCAAAATTGGCAGTTTACAAGAAGGGGGAAAATGGCAACCAGTCCGAATTCAAAACACAGCTTTATTTTTGTGTAAGTTGCATGTATGTGAACTGAGAAAACAAATAAGCAGCATCTAGATAAAAGCCACATTTAATTCCCAGTTGCTAACTACTGACCACAGAATTGCAAAAAACCTACTTTTCTCATCCTTTGAAATATAAATAGGTTCTGCATTTCTTAATTGGAATAACACATACTCGGGAAGAGATATAATTTCCAGAAAACAGAAAAAAAACTCACCTGGCTTCCTTCAAGAATTTGCAGGATAAGGTAAGCATCTGGACTCGTTCATATTATAGTTTATTTCAAAGTTTATATCAGCTTTTTAAATAAACCCATACATTCAAACCACAGTAGTTTTACCATAGAGCTATTTTTATAAGAACGCATAGGGGAAGCTCATTTCAGCATTGCCATATAGATACTAAAACGTACCAAATATGTCCTTCACAAGGCTCACAAAATTTCCAAGAAAACCCATAAAAAAGAATCCAGTCCACTTCTGTTGCACGCATTATTTCCCCATTTTTCTTTAGTGCTGAAAAATTTGCACTACAATACTGATACTTATACACTGCAAGACTAAGAATAAAACCTTTCTTTCCTGGTGAAAGGATTGCAACCAATTTACCAAACTGCCAGATTAAAAAAAATGCCTTGTTTTCTCACAGTGTCTGGTGGGTTGATCTTGGCTGGCTGCCAGACACCTACCCAGCCACTCTCTCATTCCCGCTCCTCAACATGACAGCAGGGATAAAATAAGATGGAAAAGCACATGGGTCAAAATAAGGACAGTGTGATCACTTACTGATTACAGTAGCAGGGAAAACAGACCCAAGGATGATAAATTTAATCTATTGCCAATTAAAAATAGAGTAGGATGGTGAGAAACAAAGATAAAATGAAAACCACCTCCCCAGGCTCAACTTCACTCCTTCATTCCCAACTCTTCTAACTTTCTTTCTTCCAAGTGGTGTAGAGAGGATGGAGAATGAGGGTTGTGGTCAGCTTTTAACACTTTATCTCTGCTACTCGTTCTTCATCACACTTTTCCCCTGCTCCAGCATGGGTCCTCTCCACAGGGTACAGTACTTCAGCAAATACTGCTCCAGCATGGGTCATCCATGCATCACAGTTCCTGCCCGGATCTTGCTCCTGCATGGGCTCTCCATGTGCTTCAGATTCCTTCAGGGCATATCCACCTGCTCCAGCATGGAGTCCTGCACAGGCTGCAGTGTGGATATCTGCTCTGGTGTGGTACTTCATGGGCTGCAGAGAAATACTTTCTTCACTGTGGTCTTCTCTGTAGGCTGCAGCGGGACAACCTGCCTCACCATAGTGTTCTACACGGGCTGCAGGGGAATATCTGCTCCAGTGCCTCCCCTCCTTCTTCACTGACCTTGGTGGCTGCAGGGTTGTTTCTCTCACATTTTTCTCACTCTTCTCTCTCACAGCTGCTGTGCAGCATTTTTTACCCTTTCTTAAATGCATTATCACAGAGGCACCACCTGCTACACTGGGTGGCTCAGCCTTGGCCAGGATTGGGTCTGTTTTAGAGCTGGCTGGAACCAGCTGTGTCTAGCTCAGGGGCATCCCTGCAGTCATCCCCACCTCTCAAGCTTGCCATGTAAATGCAATACACAATGTAAAACACTAAGCATAAGTACAGATCAGCACCCAGCAAGAACGTAACTTATAGAACTACCATTGCTAAACCTGCCAGGGCTCTGTCTGAGTCTACAGCCTCTGCAACCTGTTAACGAGGAATGTTTTTGTAATGCTATAAAAAAGAAAATCACGTTACTGTTTCTCAATGCACCATGCACAAGCACATACGATATTAGTAACTCTTGAAGCTTAGGAAACAAGAAATATAAATATATCTCCCTCAAATAGAAAAAACCAAAACCCTTTTTTTCCCCCCTATATTTGAGGTAGTCAATATTATAAGAGAGGTATGGCAACTTCTTGATCTCATGGGCAGTCGTTAGGCCTAGTCAATCAGGCAAACACCTGGGAAAGGGGGGCATTAGCCCTGGTTGGCAGGTTGCTTTGTTTCCAAACATTGTTGCCCTCAAATTTCTTTTATAACACTAATTAAGCAACAGTGTTCTCCATCTTCCTCTGCGCCTCTTCCTCTTGGTATAGAGACTTAAATTTGTCCATGACAAAGAAAGGTGAAGCATTAAAGAACATAATGGTATAAGATACGTCACAAAGAGAGGTTAAAGTTAATTCCATATAGCAACATTGATTGTTTTACACTGAAATTATGCTTACATTTGAGAACTTAATCAGTATTTTAATCAAATATGTATGACTGTCTCTTTTTGTTTTAATGAGCTGGCATGAGAATACTCAGAAAGGGTAGAAAAATTACATGGTATGGCTACATATTTGTTATCTGCCTTAGTACCAGATAAATCTTTTAACTAATTTAAGAATTACTTTAGAGTGTTAAAGTTGCAATTGTCAGATTTCTGTTATCCATCTTCAGCATTTCAATTAATGCAGCAATATTTACTTACACTAAGCTCACTATTTCATATTTTTTTTCTAGTTTTATATTTACTGCATCAACTTTGGCTTCATTTTCTCCAGCAACAAAAAGGAGAAATGGACTAGAAAATACCAAAGATTTCTTCCATAGATTTTTAGCACATACTTCAGACTAACCTATACTTCACAAAACCTCAAAAGTACTTATGTACATTTTACCAAAAATTTAAACTAAATTACTGCACAAATTGAGCATATACAAATGCTTAGAATACTCACAATCTCACAATCAACACAACTGTTAAGATATCTGTAAATCAAAATAACCAAAATCTAAAATCCATCCAGAATATTTCTTGCACTATCTGTGTTTTGCATACATCTGTCTTCAGACAAATAAGTTATTAAAGACTATAATAAGTAGACTTAATGAGCAACCAAGAACTTAGAGTAATTTATTTCGCATTTGGTTTCCTGTATAACATTATTCGCTTTTAATTATCTGCATACACTTTGCCTTCTCTTTAAGGACGTATTTCCTTGTATTGGATACATCTCTCTTGGCTGCTCAGGTCTAGCTGCCATAACACACAGGTGAAATGTGTCTGTCTCTAGAAATGAAAAGACAGCTCACCTGAGTTAAGTGGGTTGTGCAAGCAGAGCAATACAACTTAACCCTTTCAGTGTTGGTTAGTACACTCCAGTAGCACACATGACAGCATGCTGTGCACAGAAATAAGTGCAAGTGATATGGGATATGGTGTTTTTTTTTTTTTAAAGAAAGGATCAAGTGATAGCTTTAGGATAGTAGCAGCAGAAGTGAAGTGGACAACTGTGAGTTCATTTGCCACAAACATACAGCAAACTCTTTGATATAGACAATTGCTGAATGTAGTTTTATTGACGAAATATCTTATAAGGCTCTTGCTTACAATAAGAGAAGAGCTCTTTGTTGCACAAAACAGTACCAGTTTCTGGAACACAGACTACGTTGTCCAAAGAATTTTTGTCATGAAAGCTGTATCTTCCTTAGGGTCTTTACCAGGGTAATTTTGTAGTCAGAAGTATAATCTTTATTCCCCACAAATGCCTCACACATTTTTATGGCATAGCAATGTCAGTTAGTACAGACCAAGCTACTGTTCCATCCTCCAGGATATGCTGAAGAAATATGTGGCATGATTAAACTCCCAAGGTGACTGTTTAGTAAAGCGTTTAATCTCCTATTCATTAGTGTTGTTTTCACCAATAGTAGTCTGGATTCTTACAGCACTTTGAAATAATTAGTGCTAAACATCAGAAGTTGGATTTTAGGGATTTATTTTTTTTTTTTTTTTTAAAGAAGAAAATAACCAGAAAACTAATATGTGCTACAAAAGTCCTCTAAAAAGTGCCAAAAACCAGCTGCCACACTACTTCAAACCACATCACATGGCTAGTGTGTGAATTCAGTACACAGTCTATGTTACATTATGCCACCCACTAACTCTGATGTCAGACTGTCTGCAAAAACTCTGGCTTACAAGCAAGCCTCACTACAGTAGCCAACATGTAGACAACTCTGACTTTTTATTAGCTTGGTCCGAACAACACTGTAGACAATCATTTTTAAAAAAACATTAAAATGTCAAGATAACCCAAAACAGCAGAAATTCTTTCAGACTATGCCAGTAGGAGGAATTTCTTGGGGTTAGTATCAACAATATGCTTGATCTCAGTTTTTCAAATAAAACTTTTAAAATTGAATATTCTTTTATCTGAATGATAAATAGGGTTCTAATGTTTCCTGTGAATGTTGCTTACGGAACATTAAAAAAAAAAAAAAACTTAAAGAAAAAAAGAAATAGGAAAAAATAACTTTAAGAATTCAACAATTTAACTACACAACTTTGTTTCACCCTTAATCTAATTTCCTCTACTACTCCAGAATCACAGTCTCATTAAAAAGCTTGTCTATTTTTTCTTATTATCTAAGTATACGATCCCTTCATCAAGACTTTAATGTTTCCTTAATCAGAAAGCAGGTGTGTGAACAGAAACACTAAACAAATTCTTTAGAAAAAAAAAGAGACCTGACACTCACAATCAACTGTTGTGACCAAATTAGCAAGAGTCTGCGAAAGATACATGATTACATATGTTGGGATATTTCATGTGTAAGAAGCGCTCTTTCACCACTGCTATTTCTGAATCTAAACTTCTAGACAGGGCTGTTTGTTTTCTTTGCATGAATACCAGTGTAGATGCTACTAAAATACTAGCTACTGAAATAATCATTTTGGTAAGTGATATTCTAGTCTTCTACCACCACAGAAATGGACTTTTTTTCTACCAGAAAAAAAAATTAAATCACTGAACAAAACCATTTCCACTTCTTAGAAGTACATCCCAGAAGAACATCTATTTTCATTGCCACCTCTTCTGACACACTAAGAAATGTCCAACTTGCAGTGAACTTTTCATACAGGTTTAGCTGAATATGGAATATGAAGGCTCTCCACACAATCAAGAACATTCAAAAGCACTTCAGAACTTGTGGAAAATGAAAACAGTTGCTTAAATTTACCAAACTGTGCTACCCTTTAAAAGGATGTTAGCACTTGGCTTAAATAAAGGAACAAATTATAAAATGAAATGTACAGAAGTTACAGACGAAGGCTTCATAGGAAAAGGAGAAACAGAATCAGCTGACTGATCTATCTCTACACTTGTGACAAAAGACACTACCTGTTCCACTGAATTTCTGTTCCACAAAGAATTCCTACTGAATACATGCCTAGATAGGATGCATACCTAAAAGAAATAGAGATTCACAAACCCCAGACACTATTCCTCTGGGTACATTCTTTGAAGCTCAGCCAGTGGAAATGTGGTTCTACTCCTGAAAAAATGTAAGTTGTAAGAGGAATAGTGAACATATTCAGTTCCTAAGTCTTAGTTTTAGAAACATCAAGGGCATAGATTATTCTAGCAAAGACTGGATGTAATCTGCCCTAAGGATTATTACAGAAAAATCAGGAGCTGTAACTGGATGATGACACAATAGGCTGAAGAAATTCAGACCAACAGCAGCCCACAACATCTAGGTAGAACACAACTTTTAAATTATTTTCTTCAGCAGTTGCTTTGAGGTTAAAAAAATAAACACAAGAAAAAACTCTCCTTCTATGTATTCTAATAGAAGTGCTTCCAAAGTCTCTTTAAAAATGAACACTGCTACTATTTTTATACAGCAAAGCACTGTACATGATAGCCAGAGATAGTACCCTGTGACAACAGATACTCTATTAGAAGTATACAGTAACCATATATTGTAAAAATAAAATAAATTATGACTTATTTTTACAGTCCTGGGAGTATAAACATGCACTTAACTCAATTTAAATTTAAATTTAATTCAACTCTGCAGCTTCCTTTTTTCTTGGCCAGATTGTTTTGGGCCTCTGTTAAAATCATTTTAGATTGTCCTTAAAAATGCCCTGATGACAAGCAAGCACCATACAAGCTGTAAAATTAGAAGGGTAAGTATCTGATTTTCACTTAAACACCAGAAAATACTCTCTGGATCATAACCATGGGATTGTTTGGTTTTTTTTGTTTTCCTGATTGTAACAATGTTTCTAAGATAACAAAAACATCTGAGTATTAAGTGAGGGGTTTGAAATCACAGTTTTAGACCCTAATTGACCTTAAACTTTTAAGTTGTTTAAATGATGACTTTAAAGCAAAGCAAGTCTCCTCATGGATTTTTTGAGATTTACTGAGGTTTATTGGGTGACTGCTAAACTAATCTTTATCAGAATCTCCCATAGGTGTCTCTGCTTTCCTCCTCTGCCCACTTGACTGGTTCTTTTCCAGCTACGTTTCATTGCTGAATAATCCCACCTAGCAAGAAATAGTCATTTGACTATAGAATTTAATTACTAAGTCACTGTCAGTAGTTTTGCGACGTTATTTCTCTGTTTGTAAGCAGAAGTCTTTCCTATGGCACATGATACCAGCGAATCTTAGGAAAAATCAGACAATAGTAAGACAGACAGCAAGTGAATAAAATCATGTTTTACACAAGTGGACAAAATCTAGCACTTCAGAGTCTAGAAACTTGAGGCACTTTCAAATCTTCTAGAAGATAAGCACAGAAATGAGCAGATAAAAAGAAGAAACTCACCAGGTGCTGACACCTCATCAGCAATTCATATTACGAACATGATTCTCTACATGGATTCCAAAGAAAGGGGAAACCTGAGCTATATATCAGCTCTTGGAACAGACAAACCAGGCAACAGACTTATGCAAAGTAAAAAGGAATGTCTCAAAGCAACACAGATTGTCACCTAGAACAACAGACTCTGGGGAGATGTCACAGAGATGTTAATTATATCTTGTTCCTATTTTGACAGAAGTAAAGATATCCAGGCTGCCACTGGTATTACCCCATCCAAAAAAAGGGGCAAAGTTAAATGGCAATAGCAGTTACAAGGAAAACTGGTTTTCTGCTCCTTCCCACAGTAGAACAAAAATAGTAATTTGGGCTCTCCGTAACTAACTTAATTTTTACTTTACTATGTTATTGAGAAGCCTTGAGATGATAGTAGCAGATGCCAAACTGACCAGGCCACAGAGCAAACCTGGCTAAAAAAAGAAACCAAAAGCCGTATGTTGGCTGTTCTGTCTCAGTCTTTAACTCTGTTGCTTGGCTCAGCAGTGTGACACTGGCTTTAGTCAAGACTGAAGAGATCAATGCAATATATAATTTTTTAAAGAGATATTGTTTTGTAAAAGAAGACTAACACGTAAAACACTACTGAGATGCATACATAAAATTCATATTTCCAGTAAAATATTTTTTATTTAACCAATAAAAAAATTATTAATAAATACTTCTTTGTACAAGCATATTTTACACGAAGTTAAAAAAAAATATTCCATGACACTAAGGTTATCTATGTTGTAATTCACTTTTCCTGCCAGTTCTCCAGAGCCAAGAACATATTCCTCAGTACTGTCACCTGCTGCATAGAAGAGTAACAAACTGCCGGGGAAAAGAGACAATCTAGTAATTTAAAAGCATTTCATATAGGACAAATACACCAGAGGAAGCTGGCAACTTACACAATGAAACCAGCACCCTGCTGTTAGCAAATCAGTGCGGTACTGCGGACAAACACTCGGGCGGGATCGGTACGTGGCAGGAGACACCTCCCTCAGTCAATACTTTTGGTTTGGAGAGCGCATCCGGCCGGTGGCCAGCACTTCCCGGAGACCTGTTTGCCCAGCTGCCGGGCAGCAGCTCCCTTCTCCGCAGCCTCAGCTCCTCTCCCCGTTTCACTTTTGCCCAGAGCGGGGCAGGCAGGGCCGGGCTGTCCCCGGTCCCCCGAAAGGCCCCCGGGGCTGCGCCGGGGGGATGTGAGGGGACTGTGCGTGGGGCGCGTGAGAACGGGCGGGCGCGGCGGGAGGGCGTGTGAGCGGGCGTCTGAGGGGGATCCCCGGGCAGGCCCCAGCCCCGCATCTGCCCCAGGACC
>NW_009646928.1:5058004-5068827 GCF_000708025.1 Charadrius vociferus | reverse complement strand
GCAGGGTGTTGTGGGGTTTGAGTTTTGTGGGGGTTTTTTGTTGTTTTTTTTTTTTTTTTCCTTCTCTTCAATCACCTAAGTGTTATGGCTGACCCAGCGCTCCCAGCTCACGTTTCTGGGAAACAATGCAAAACTACTCAGAGGCGAGATGGGAGTGTGGGAGAAGGGACACGGCCCTGAGCTCTTCCTTCCCCATGCCAAATTTCCCAGAAGGAAAGATACACAAAAATCATTTTTCTATAAAAGCATGGTTTAATTTTGGGGAGGGGAAAAAAAAAAAAAGTAATAGTTCCATAAAGTTTGCTCCTAACTTCCCTTAATATAGCGTAGTCTCCTTTTCTTCCTACTTTCAACTAAAAGCAGCACAATTGCAGTCTCAGCCCAGCGCTTCCCAGCAGATTTCTTCCAGCGTGGTGAACTGCGGGGAGCCAAATTTGCTCAGCAAATACATGGTGAGTGAGCAGCAGCTACAGTGATTCTACAGCCATGACAAAAATGTTAGTAACAGTGTTTTATGATAGAATTCATCTTCCCCAGGAACACTTAATGAAGATTTAGACCAGAATTAATCACAATTAACATTTTCTGGTATTTCTAGCATGTTGAAAATCCTTCCTTGTGGCTTTGAAAGTTGAGGCCTGAACTGGAGCGAGTACCACATCACCTGAGACACGCACAGCCAACATTCAACTTTTCAAAGCACAAAATTGAAGTAAGGCACATTTCCAGTGTGAACATTGAAAAACCTGCCGTTTTCCAGGATAAAGCCTGCATTAACAGGCATATGACTCCGTAAAAAAAAAAAAAAAAAAAAAAAAAAAAAAAGTACTTCAGAAGAAGTACAAGATTTAGACCATTCACTTAACTCCTCTTTTAGCAAGCACCATGCACATAATTAACAAACCCAGTTTTCACAGAGATAAAAGCATGTGATTTTTGCAGTACTGGTCCAGTTCTAATCATTTTAAGGTATGTTAATATTCAAAAAGAAAAAAAAAAAAAAGTTCTGATTTCATTGCAAAATGAAGCAAGAGGCAAAACCAGAGTGGATGAAGCCAGAAAGCAAAATCACAGTTATAAGGAGCCCAAACTGACAAAATAGTGATCTTACTTTCAAAAGTGGCATGGTCACTGATGGAGAAGTAATTGCTAGTGAAATTTTTCCTTAATTTATTTTCCTATTTTTTCCTGTTCAGCATTGTATAGGGAACACACTAATGAGTTCTTTATGACCAACTTCTGAAGAGCCAGAATCCACCCCCACCATCGGGACTTCCCTGAATGTCTCCTGGACCACTTTCAAAACCAATTCATTCAGAAAATTTTCAACAAATTCTCTAAGACTATAAACTCTCTTTAAACTGTGATGTTTATAAAACTACTCACTCATCTAATGGCTAACAAGATTAAGGTTTAGGTTACTAAACCAGAGTTGCCTGATGAGTCTTTCTAAAATTGATGTTGCCACATTTGAGAAATTACTCGCGATAATGAAACCTAGTTCAAAAACAGAGAAAAAATCTGCAAATTACCTCTAGTTTATTTTTCTGTAAGTCTTGCTAGCTTAGTTATTTTTGCTAATTATGCTAATTATTTTACCTAATGATACTTTCTAGACCATCTTTCCAGTATTGGTACAAATCTGAAAAAAGCAATAGGGAATTTAAACAAAATTATTTAGTACACTGTTACCAAAAATGTTTACATATACCCTAGAAGTATGTACCTGCAGGGGAAACGGGGGCAAAGAGAGGAGAGGAAGAGACACCTATGGCTTATGTTGCTATAGCTACAAGATGCTTAGATTTCCACTTTCAGTGAATGAATCAATAGAAACCACAGCTTCACTCTCCTCTTTTATTCACCAAAGGCAAAATGGGAAGATGGGTTGCTAAGCAACACCGCACTAAAGACTGCAGCTCTTTGAAATTAGCATTACTGACTCCCCTCCATCCCAGGAGTCTCTTCCATTCAAAACCATTTATTAAGAAAGGGAGAAAAAAAAAAAGCTACCAGGACATGCATTTTTAAAATAAGAAACTGTAAAAGTGAAAGGAAAGCCGAAATTAACACTCTCAATTAGCTGGAGTAAAGAGAAATGAAATGAAGCCATGCCTTCTACAAAAAGAAGTAAAGACATATTTAGTACGGTGAAAAAGAATTAAAGGTAGCTTACATAAACCCAAAGGGAAATGGAAAGGCCATTTATTTCTTCTGGGAATACTATATTAAAGCAAGATTTTCTCTAAAGGACTATTTATAGCACTTCTTTTTTTTTTTAAACTGAAACCCAAAGATGTACATCATTTGCACTCTTCTTTTACTCATCCATAAAAAGACACCAGTGGCTAGACATGCTCAAGATGGTTAAAAGGAAATTCAGAAATCTTTTACCTTCATGGTATATGAATAAAGCTCTTCACCAGAAGTTAGCCATGAAAAGCTTGAAGTCTCAACTTTAGCTATCAACTAATTTCTGTATCTTATCATTGTCATGACCTAATCTGTTACCTATCTTATGAAAGGGTAATGTCTATCTTATGCTCATGATAAAAACAAAATAAATGTAGATGCAGATTAGTCTTGCCTTTTTTGAAAACATCTTGCATGTATTGATACAAAACCACCTATTTTTATTCTAAACTTCTGCTAAATGTTATTCCAATGCTATTGAGAAAGCAAAACCACACTGATCCTGTATGAATAGGACTGTGTACAAAGAAATGCTGTTTTACTAGAAACTGCTTTGAGAAGGCCTATGTACTTATTCTTTTAGCAGTGGGGAAAAAAAAACAAAGCAGCTTGGTTTAAGAATTCATAGTTTGCTGTTTGCCACAGCCCAGCTCCCTTATAGATCCCTCCAGCCTCAGCATCTTCTAGATCTTTGCTTCACTCCCATATCACTTTTTCACCAGTCTCTTAAATCTTCTGCCTCATAGCTCCACCACACTGCACAACTTGCAGGCGAAAACCAGGGAGCCTCTATTGCGCCTGGTACAGTTATAGACACACAGATTGCCAGTGCTCAAACAGAAGGGATAAGGCTACAGCATAAGTTTCAAGGTTCCACAGGGAAGGAGAGGCCATTTATGCGGGTCTTTTCTCAATTCTAATATTCACACAAGTCTTGTAGAAGTGTTGCAGTCCTGAGACACATCTATTCATTTTAGTTTAGCTGACCAACAGCTCAAAAGTTACTGGAATGCAGAGCCTGGAAACCACCAGTAGGTAGCATCATTGTATAAGCGATGCACACCAATCTATTTAAGAAATAAGGCTATAAAGTTACCCAAGAAACAGCACCCAGTTATTGATAAGCAAGATTAGATACAATTGTAAACAGACTCCCATTTGTACCCTTAAGATTCAATTGTCGTAAAAAAGAAACCCAAAAATCGAATGAAAGTGACTTTACACAGCACCAGCATGAAAAGCTAAAATTACCTAAGGAGGAAACCAAAACTGATTACTTTAAGAAACTTAATCACTAGTATTAAGAATTCCCTTTTCATGCCAAAACATTACTTTTCTAGTCAAACACATACAACATCAAGTGCTGTTTGAAAACCAAATACAGCAGTGTAACAGTGGGTTTTGATAGCCATTGTTTTTTCCAAAAATTCTGCATCACTGAAAAAAACCCCTGATCCTTCTCCTTCCTCTGATTCATTTATGACATGCCATTACTCCCTTAAAGATCCAAAGGTATATTCTGTGAGACAAGATCATAATCCCCTGTAATCAAAACTATTTCTCCAGAAAGATGTTTTAAATAGATGAAACAAATGAGTACTAACTTCTGCACGTAAGACTGTACTATGTACACATACAACGCTGAAAGATTAAACACTCCAAATAAAAAAGTCAAACATTTCTCTTCATGGAAATCTGACAGGTGGATAATAGACAGCATGAGTAGAAAATAAATTCTGTGCAAGACTTGCATGATCTATAAAAGTCTTTACTGAATATTTACATAAGGTCTTAATTTTAAATGTTAGATTTTAAATGTTAGATTTTCATTAACGATTTAAGTTTCATTGAGAACAATGTATATATCTGGTTCTTCAAGATTAAAAAAAACAACGCATGCTTATAATACATGTAAAAATAAACCCCCATACTTTAGAAATACACCCGTAGCAATAAGCATTACACTGTAATTATGAATAAGTGGTTTACATGAACTGAAATCCAGCATCTTAATAACATACCTGCACTGGATAGGATAGGTGGTTTTTCTGAGTGCTATTTCAAACGGACAAAACAAAGTACTGAGTTAATGCTCTAAAACATTTTTGTAATGCTGATTACACTTTTTTTATGATGCTGGATGACACTTTACATCGCAAACATGCAAGCAGTATCCTCTCCTGAATAAGAATTAATACAATTTCTTTCAAAGCTTCAGACTTTTCTTGAAAATAACCCAGATCTAACAATGCTTTTGTGCTGGTCTCTATCACTGCAGCATTTCATTCATAGTTTCTGAAGTCAGATTAAACAAACAAGTCCATGAGCCATACAAAAAAAAAAAAAATAAAAAATCACGTTCTTAGTGATGCACGGGCCTTGTCAAGTATTTCCTTTCTGATCTTTGGATAGTTTGGATGTGCTTCAAGGACCTGTCAAAAGAACAAACAACCCAAAAGTTCTGTGTCTAAAAGGAAAGAATACTGTGTTTGGTTATCCCCCTCATCACTGAGCTTACACATTCTAAAAGTAAAATCACAACATGACAAGCTTGTTTAAAGAATGCATAAATATTTAACTGTGGCTACAGACTACCATGTATGGAGGTCAGGAACAGCTTTATCAAAGACATCTTACTTCCCTTTCACCCTGCATTGTCACCTTGGTGTGAAAGACACAGGGGTCATGGGCTAAAGCCTCTGGGTGGCTGAAATACATGCATTCAGAACAGTGACCTCTGCAGACATTTCCAAGGCTTTACATATACTTTCTCTGCAATGATAAACTGCTCTTAGGTTTTCACTCCCTCAGCCTCTTTCTTACTATACTCCACCCACTTCATCTCCTTCCCCTTCAATTCCCTTCTCTCCCTTATCCTTCCATTCTATTTGTCCTTTCTAGTTATTTCCCTCCCCAAAGAGCAAATATAATTTATTTCATTATTAGAACTAATAATTATTAATTCATAATGTTCACTCTGCTTCTGTAATAGTAGCTCTTCTTCCTCTTCAGCATCTGCTCTATTTATGTTTGGACCATCCAAAGATAATACTGGAAGTTACTCTCTAACACTGTCTACTGATATTATTAACATTCTATTAACTTCTTCAGCTATATTTCTGCATGGATTTACCAAGCTGCAACCACAGGGCCAAAAGAAGCTGCTGCCATTATATGCTTTCACATATGATAGCCAGCCACATCATCTCTTATTTACCTGGTGGCCAGGGAGCTCAGCATAAAGCAGATTATGTAGAGGATATTAAATTGGATCAAACTTATTAAAAAGGGTGTCTTTCTCACCTTAAGCTGTGTATTTTAGAAATTTAAACTCAACAAAATAAAGGATCATTATGCAAAAGAATGTTGCTACAGTAGACAGAGTATTAAGTACATATACAAATTCTACCTTATGACAAACATCGATTGCATCAACATATCTCTTTCCTTTCAGGTAATTGAAAGCCAGCTTGTATCCTGTAAGTAAAAGCAGAAAAAAAGGCGACAATTTCCATTTCTGTATTGAATAATGAAAATATCACATTCAAATTCATTTTGGTGACCGTATGTTTCTAAAGTTAGTATGTTTGTTTTCTAGTATTCTCTCTCATCTAAGCCTGTAGAGATCAAAATTTCTACTGAAAGTCACTTCAAGTAGTAAATAGAAGTCCTTTACACACTGATAGCTATGTTTGAATCAAAAGGAGACATTATTCTGGAGAGCACGTGTTACTACAGAGAATACATAATGGTTGTCCTCTTTCAATTACTATGGTACCCCACAGAGATTCTCACTGTGACCTACAATATACTGTCCCTCTGTAAAGGCAATTCCATTATTAAAGGACAAAAAAAGAAAAAAAAATAAAATCAGGAGAGCAGTAACAAACTAGGGAATTAAAATGCTATTCTGTTCCACTGTCAGCAGACCACTAATAAAAAAGTCACATGGAATTGCTAAGTTGCATAGCAACATGTCAGGCTGATGCTTTCAACATAAAAGATATAGTTCAAGTGTATCAGCCTGTACAGAGATCAAGACTGAGGCCAAAAAAATGGTTATAAGCTTGCAGTTTCCAAAAATTTGAAATTTGAAATCTTTAATTTATGAACTTATCCTTACTAGCAAATGAGTACGAGGGATCTGATACCAGTTTATACAGTTTTACTTGCCAGATGCAGTTTGTGCTGCTTTAACTATTTTAATGCTTGACAATTCTCACAATGCTGTATGCAAAACTAGAAAAAACAATGTGCACATAGTACCTTCAATATCTTACCCTCACTTTTTATATGCAAGATCATTCCACAGTTTAATTTCAGTAAGGCGTTCTCTTGTCTAGACACCAAATGATTTTTTAATTTGTTCAATGCCTACCCTCTAGAGGGTTTCAAAACAGCAACAGAAAAGTCTTGATCTATGTTTTCTACAAACTCAAGAAATCACACCTTTTTAGTATTAAAACTTCTTTCTAATACATTTTACTTGATTAACAACTGTAATATCTTAGCCAAGACATTCATAGGTCAGTCTACAGGAGCAGGAACAACTAGTGTAAATACTGCATCAAAACTCAGATATCTAGAGATTTTCCCATATAAGCTAAGTCAGATTTCTATCAGTCATTTTTATTTCTGGTTCGATATCTGAGTCTTCCTTCTGCTTTGACCCTCCTAATCTTTTGACTCGCAGTACATAGGGTAAAGCATGTTTTGACAATCCATCCATGCATGTGCATTTTTATGTCTTTAACTGTGTTATAAAAGCAGGAGCTAAACCACAAAACATTTCGTTCTATTAATAAAACACTACTTTAATCTAAAGATCGTATTAGATAAAATCATGAACGCAACAACTGTTCAGTATCAAGCAGTTACAGTTAAAGAAACAAAGTGTATGGCAACTCATATGCATAACAGTTACAATCTTGTTAAAAACAACACTGATTTTCCAGTTGATGCCAAAGGCTATCTCACCCTAACACTAAAAAAACCCTAGGGCGCAGAAAAGACCACAGATTGAAGACTACAAGAAGCATGTCTTTTTGAGGGGCCATAAGCATAGACCAAAACCTGGAACAGAGATTGTATAAATCACTAGCATTGGGATTCTAGGTATTGAGTAAGAAAGGACATTTTATCCTATGTATCCATTTCATAAAGGGTTTCCTACATTAAAGTAGTCTAAAAACGTGACAGTTTAGTGTAGAATTCAATTAACCATCCAAATTGGAACTTGAATAGTATTCCAAGTTTTCAGTCAACCATCTTTTTTAAACTGGATATATTTACAAACATTTACATAATTTATTTTTAAAATCCTTACTCATGTATATAAAACCTTATCCATATCAATAAATAATTTTTCTGATTATCAAAAAGAAATAATTAATGATCTGCCACCATCAGATATACATTGGGTATTATAAAATGTTCTCTACTATAGACAGTAGATACTGCATTACTATAAATACATTATTAAAAATTAATACTGTACTTACAGAGAAAGTTGTTCACACAGAGCAAACTAAAACTGTTTCAGACCAAACCTTGTAGTAAAACAGTAAGCAGAATCTTCTGAAGTATCATACATAGAGCTGCTACCTCTTGCTACGGCGCCTTTCCAAGTGACTATTAAGAACACCTTTAAACATTTATGGCTTTTTTGTGAGGAAAACCAGTGATACTCTTATCTTTATGGAAAATTAAAAGCAGTCTTTCTGGTAAAGGGTAGCTGTTTCATTCCTATTGTAGTGCCTGAAATCGTAAGTATAGGTTATATATACATGCCTATTGTTGGATTTGTTTGGTTTCCATATTTCCAGGCCATCTCGTAATTTATTGCTGCATCCTTATATGCTTGTTCCTTTTCCATTATGTATCCCATGTACTCATAAGCTTTGCAGCATGACTGTAAAATAAAAATATTCATTCAAAATTTTATTAGGTAAGCTTATATATAATAATATCAACAGCTTAATTGCTTAAATACTTCAAATCTGTACAACTGGAAAGCATAAGTGATACTTGTACTAACTTTGATGACAAGATAATTGTCATTTAAAACATCTGTAATACAAATCCGTTATATGGAGTTCTGCACAGCAACTTCCTACTCTACCCTGAGTCAAGTACAGAGCTCACAAAATCACAGAATGGTCAGGGTTGGAAGGGACCTGTGGAGACCATCTAGTCCGACTCCCCGGCCAGAGCAGGGTCACCTACAGCAGGTTGCACAGGACAGCGTCCAGGCGGGTTTTGAATGTCTCCAGTGTGGGAGACTCCACCACCTCTCTGGGCAGCCTGTTCCAGTGCTCTGCTATCCTCAAAGTAAAGAAGTTCCTCCTCACATTAAGATGGAACTTCCTATGTTAAAGTTTGTGCCCATTACCTCTTGTCCTATCACTGGGCACCACTGAAAAAAGACTGCTCCCATCCCCCTGGCACCCTCCCTTTAAGTATTTAAAAGCATTAATAGGATCCCCCCTCAGTCCTCTTTTCTCTAGACTAAAAAGACCCCAATCCCTCAACCTTTCCTTGTAAGAAAGATGCTCCAAACCCCTAATCATCTTCATAACCCTTTGCTGGACCCTCTCCAGCAGATCCCTGTCCTTCTTGAACTGGGGAGCCCAGAACTGGACACAGTACTCCAGATGTGGCCTCACCAGGGCAGAGTAGAGGGGAAGGATGACCTCCCTCGACCTACTGGCCACACTATTCTTGATGCACCCCAGGATGCCACTGGCCTTCTTGGCCACCAGGGCACACTGCTGGCTCATGGTCATCCTGTTGTCCACCAGGACTCCCAGGTCCCTGTCCACAGAGCTGTTCTCCAGGAGGCCAGCCCCTAACCTGTACTGATACATTGGGTTATTCCTCCCCACGTGCAGTACCCTACACTTGCCCTTGTTGAATTACATAAGGTTCCTCTCCACCCAACTCTCCAGCCTGTCCAGGTCACACCGTATGACGTCACAGCCTTCCAACATGTCAGCTACCCCTCCCAGTTTTGTCTCATCAGCTCATCACAGAGGACAGAACAAGTACTCCTTCAAAAAGATTTGGACCCTGTAGATATCCCTCTCAGTGAATAATATCCCTACAGCGGCTGCATTTCAAGTCCAGCCAGAAACTGTTATATCTTCCACAAATATTGTTTGTTTCCCTTGTTCTTAAAAAGGTATTTTCATAGCCTTATTCTTGGAAACTGTTTTACATTATAATTTTTCACTTAAAGCTAAAGACAAACATGAATATCCTGAAGAGAACACCAACCATTAAATATTTCATTTTGTGTAACTCCACGTGGCAAGTTACAAGCATGTGAAAAACAGGTTCCAAAACCTATTAAGCACTAGATGAAAATCACAGAATCACAGAATGGTTAGGGTTGGAAGGGAGCTCTGGAGATCATCTAGTCCAACCCCCCCACCAGAGCAGGGTCACCTACAGCAGGTTGCACAGGACAGCGTCCAGGCGGGTTTTGAATGTCTCCAGAGTGGGAGACTCCACCACCTCTGGGCAGCCTGTTCCAGTGCTCCACTACCCTCAAAGTAAAGAAGTTCCTTCTCATGTTAAGATGGAACTTCCTATGTTCAAGTTTATGCCCATTACCCCTCGTACTCACCTTGCTTATGGTACACATACACAGAAATAAATTTAACTGCGTGACAGAAGTTAGCATGAAAGACACAGTAATTCATACAGAAATCTTATATCTAGTATACAAAGCAGGAAAAAAAAATTACAAAAATAAACAAAACCCTAACTACCGTACAGCCTTATGGTGAACAGCTTGTATTATCATGCTGCAAGTATCTTCAAGAGAAAAAATGAAGCTTTAATGAAAATATGCACATTTTTTACATAGGCAGAGTGAAGAAATGCTGATATATAAATTACATTCCATCTTTAAGTTAATTATTTCTGGTTAGGCTTCCAAAAATCTACTGATAAAAAAGTTTCAAATCTCAGCATACTGGGATAAACAGTATGGGAATGCCTGGAAGATCAGGATAAAAATATACTCCCTCTCTCGTTTGTGATAAACAAAACAAAACGTTCAAAACCAAGAAAAGTAATCAGTAAGAAACTCCAATTTCATAGAAACAGTCTGCTCATTGGGATCTCACTAACCCAACCTAAGTCTTTTAAAATCAAAACAAACCCATATTACAAGACACTAGGCTTTTACAAAGTTTTCACTCAATATATTTACTTAAATTGTGTGTGTTTGTATGTGTATATCCACATCATTCAATTCTGACTGCTAAAAAAACCCCTAAAAACTAATTTGTCACAATAACATGTTTTCTCAATCTAACAAAATCTTCCAATTTGGAGAATACCATGCAAAATATTGTCTTGTGAATTAACAAGATATTTTAAGATCTAAAATATTCAACATTTATTTGTACAGTACAATTCCTGCTTAGCTGCTTTGCATGCAAGTTGGAGAAGAGTCAGTATCTTTATTGTGCTATTTTGTTAAGGAAGCAGAGTTACAGACCTCTAATTTGCCATCCTCCTTCCTATCAAGCAGAGGTTGTTTATCCAAGTGGGTCTCAAACTTTTTAGAAGACAACAAATTATTTGGTAGGCTATGTTTCTAGACCTGCTTGGGAATTTCT
>NW_009646928.1:5033241-5057990 GCF_000708025.1 Charadrius vociferus | reverse complement strand
CTATTTCAAGATATGTCTTATTTTGGGAGATGAATCATGTTTATCCTCCAGTGGTATGGATTTTGCAACTTCCCTTCACCATCCGGACAAGTGTGTAACTGACCTTAAGGTAGAATTATTTGTTAACTAAATTCAAACTAATTTTCTGTAAAAATGAAATTGAGTACATCCTATTTTAAGAGGCATCTCTGCAGAAGTACATGATACCATTATACCCAGAACTGTTGTAGTTGCTTCTTAATTTTATATTTAGAAATAAAAACAGTACAAGTTCAAAACAGTCTACCTCTCAAGGAGGCTGCAGAAATGTGACTGAATAATGAACCTTGCCTTCTATACTGATGAATTCAGAAAAAGAAATATACAGCACCAGGTCTTTTTCCAAACCAAATCTGTGCACTATAAACAGGATCCTGAACCTGCAGCATAGTATCTACGGAAGACTGGCCTACTGGATGTGCCTCATATAAAGGAAAGTGAAGCATATAGATGAAAAAATGTGATCAGCAAAAAGGGACAAAGCAAAAAATAAGCAAAAGAGCCAAGAGCTGTGCTTGTTCCTATAGTCGAAGCAGAGTATTGGGCAGTTTGCCTGCTCAGAAACCCTAAAGTGAAAAACATTAGAGCTTGTCTCCAGACAATCTACCAGACAGTATCTTCACAGCAGAGGATTAATACTAGCACTAAAGAAAAGAAAATCCTGTATAGTAGCAGACTTATAAACATATTATAAGATATGAAGATAACATCTCTTAATAAATGGAGTAAGTCTCCAAAATTTATATGGCTACATCTTTCTTCATCAGGTTTGCGAGACTCAGTAAAATGACTGTCTGACATTCCATAAACAGTTTAAACTTCTAGTGTCACCACAGCTAAAACTTGCATGTTATTACAGAATATGAATAAAAATCATTAAACGGCATTCATAGGTTTGTTTACTACTCTCCACTGTAAAGTTGCTGGTTTCCTGGCTTGTTTTTATCTACTTCTCTTTAGTAACTGAAATATCAGGCAACTGGAAAAAGATACCCATTTCAAAATCATCTTTCAGAGAAAAACTAAGCATTTAGATGAATTAAAATAAAAGGTTACTAAGGTTACTTTTAACGTGCATTCACTTACCCTGTTATGACGAAGGCATCGTTTTAGTAATTCACCTGCCATATCGTATTTTGCAGATTGAATATATATATCTGCAAGCAGAAGCCAACTCTTTTCAAACTCCTCTGCATCAATGGGATTCCAGCTCATTTTTGAAATCCGTTTTAACTGACTTCTGGCTCGTGGAGTCTGTTTCAAGATCATGTAGGCTGTGGCCATTCCCAAAAGTGCTGGTATATGATCCTTCTGCAGTAAAAAGCATAGTGACTGCTTGGTGCTTTTTTATTTCGCTTTTAAACTTTTTTTTGTTTTTTAAATAAGACTTTCACCAGGTATCTAAAAACTAAACTGAAAGGTATATCTCAGGAAATAAACATAGAACATCCAGTCTTACAAACATGTTTTCCATCTAGTGCTATGATTATTTCTGTAAGACTAATCATGATAAACACTATGTCAAATAAATTAGAGGCTGAATACAAGTTTGGGCTCAAAACAATATTCTTCAGGCTCAGGAAATGTTGAAAGCATCCACAGGTATTTCATCTTAACAAGAAACACTCTGATAGCGCTACAATCTATCCTTTTGATACACAAATAAATACTTCAGATAGAAACTGAACTCACTTGAAGTTACAATACAAGTGGTACTTCTACTTTTAGAAGTGCCTGTCAAATGGCAGTAACAGGGACACCAATTCCTATTACTAGGTGTACAGCTGCTAAAAATCTAATTCTAAACTGCTTGTATCCAAAAGATATGTATAACAAAGAGGATTTTTAAAGTCACCATTCCGTGCAAGAGCCTCAAGCAAGCAGAAGTGCAGAAGCAAGTGTGATTTTTAAAATCTTGCCTTTATTAGCATGGGATACAAATGACAATGGGGCTCACATCACAAAACTGCTTCCCAAATGCAGAGAGTAGTTCTACCAGCAGCTACGTTAAAAGCTTCTTTCTCCCTCTCAATGTTCCTGGCTCACTAATGGTATTCTGCCTCTACACCTCTTTGTAGGGTTGTGCTGTAAATAGGCTTGCCATAGTAGGTTAAAAAAAAAAAAAAAAAAAGACCCCACCAAAAGCCCCTCTTCCACATAATAATCAGCTCATCCCTCCTCTCCCTGAATATTCACACCTAACTTGGATCAACAACCTCTGAAGCCTGAAGAGATTGAAACTGTATATTTTATGCGACTCTGGAGAGTAGACTAAATAGACAGGAACATTCTTCCTGCTAGACCTTTGTCACCACCTGATAAACATGGTATATTCACAGGATCTCAGATCAATTCTGAGCAGGACTGTGAAGTCAGTACTGGAGGCAGAGGGATACCCTGCTTGTGATTCTCAGAACTGCCTTACACACAAGATAGGCATCAGTATACTTGGCTCAGCAAGGAGCAGGTTAGCACACAGTTAATGGGTAGTAGTAACAAGTATTTCTTGGCATTCTGATGGACTAATTGTGTCTACATGTGCTTAAAAAAAAAATCTGTTGAAAGGTATTGGTAACAAGAGCATCTGTTATTAATCCTAAAGCCAATGACTACAAGTAGGTATAAAATCATGAAGACTTCCACCATAAGGATGAATTTTAAGCAGATGGATAATCTTGCCCTAGAATCTAAATTCTGTCAAATTACTATGAAGTACATGAAGGCAGCTTACTTAATTGTTTTTGCTTACAGAATGAAGGTACTGTATGGACTTACATCATCAGACATGCTATGGCAAGACTGAGAATTAAAAGAGCAAACCAGCAACTCAAACCAAATAGCCTATTTGCATTTCATTAACTGGCAATATTGGCATTTAGTTGAGTTATAAATTTGCAATCCAATTGAAAACTTCTAAAAGATGTTGTTATTTCATCATGGTTTTTTCTTCAAATTTTATATATTCTTTAATAGGCAAAAATAATGCCTAGAATGAACACCACTAATACACACCGCTATCCTGAATGAAGACTATGAGACTAGTTAAAAAAATGTAGTAAGTGTGAAAGAGAAGACTGAGGAAATGACACAGGTTACTAACCTCAACCACTACTATTTCAGTGAAAGTGCTCAGTGCTCGTTCAACGCTTGATTTTTGTTTGGTTGCCATGAGACAATAATTTTCCATGATTCGCAGTTGAATGTGACCCTGAATGGTCTGAGGCTTGAGTTCCTTCAGAAGATTTTCTGCTGTTCTTACAGCCAACTGCACAGACTCCTGCTTCTCTGTTGAATTACTGTTATCAGAAAGTCCTTGTGAAAGTTAATTTTATTTAATATACACCAAATTAATTGCAAGTTAATACTGATTCCATTCCATTGCCATTTCGGTTCAAGATGGCTCTGTTATATTCTACATTGATTTTCTTCTGTAACAACAGCAGTTGCAACATAACAAGCTGTTCTTAACGCTGCAAGTGACCAGGATTCCAGACAAGATCTTCAGTATTTTCTACCCGAGACTGACTTAATACAGTCTAGGATGGTCTCTCACAATGCACAGTAGGTAAGCTCAAAGTTCAGGCAATTTAAATTAAATCATATTATTAAGGTGGCAGAGGAAGGGGACAACAGAACCCAAGCAGTATTTATTTCATTCACTTACCCTATGTCAGCATCCAGATTTTCAAAGACTTCACCACCCACAGTTTCATTATCTGGGTTCAAACAAATTTCAATCATGTTGTAGACTGCATTCTGTCCCCAGTCACTGTCCTTTCGAGCTTTATTAAAATGCCGGAGTGCATCATTTGGTTCACCTGTATACCTAGACAAATAATTAAAATATTTAAAGCTGGGCAAGTAAAATTCGCTGCCCCAAATCTCAAGAACCCCAAGTATTTAGAGACAGATGACACACTTGCACACACTGATAATGCAAGGTTTGAACAGCACACATACTATTGCAAGGAACTTGTTTTTGCAGACTAAAACCAGTCTGACAAATTCTAAAATTTGAAAATAAGTAATATTTCGGTACTGAACCAGCAACAATATAGCAAGCAGAAAATACAAAAGATGTATGTGAGACAGATAAAATAGCTTTACTTTAAAGAGCAGCTTATTGCAAAGTATTTCAGAAGAGAAAAGGAGACCTTTCCTAAAATCCTAGCACCTTAAGTAATGAGGAAAGTACTGTTATATTACTTATCACTTACTTATCCCACTATACGTAGCACCTTTGAATGATAATGGATGACAAGAAAGTTAATTAAAATGTATAGTACATAATCAAATACACCTTATCTAAATTATAATTGCAAGTACCAAAGATATAGTCCTTTGCAGTAGTGAAATCCTGGTTCAAGCTTTGTTCTGGAAGAATGTTTTTCAGCCATTAAAAGAAATCTTGGGACTTCTTCTAGTTTCCCAGCTCTTCTTAAGAGATCAATTAATCGTGAGAGGGTTGCATAGTTATCTAAATATACAAATAATTAGGACATTGTAATTCTAGTTATTTGCTATAAGAATAGCTTAAGAAATAAAGAGTCTGCCTTGTTTTTTTCACATCCAAAAATAAGATATGGTGTAATACATAACGCATATTACGTAGTAACCACAGACATAAGAATTAAGATATCAAGTGATACTTGCAATAGTTCTATAGAAACTCATAGAAAGATAATTGTACTTCACTTTCAAAAGCACAAGCAAAAACATTTGCTGTACTCTCATGACTTCTTTCACAAAGTCAGCTAGAAAGCTTTACATTCATTATAGTACTATTTTAATAGATTTTAGTAGCCTTGTCTCTGGTCATAATTTGCAAATTTCTAAAAGAAACTTATTGCTGTCCGAGACAAGTTTGCTTCATTAATCTTGAAATAAAATGATAGCTTTGTGTTCATGCACTCCTACCTTAAACACAAGACAAAGTGCTTCACAGTTACAAGTGAGCAACACCCTAGCTCTATTTGGCTTGAGGTAAACAATGCACATTACACTGCAGCAAAGTAAATTACTGCATCTACGAGAAATAATTTTCTCATCTTCCCCTACAATAGCTTTATGCTTTTATTTACAGAAATGGTCTTTGGTTTTAGTACGCATTACACTATAAATAGCACATTTCTTTTTAATCATACAAAGTATTTTTAAAATATTTGTTCTTCTATCCCTTTAGAACTATGTACCAGAAAAAAATAAAAATAGGACTGCTAAATATTTACCTGGCTTGCGTTCTAGGAGCTGCTGGAAATGAAAGACAGCTTGTTCATAATCTTGCTTCCTGAACATGAGATCAGCCATCATCTATAATATAAACCAATTTAGAGAAAACAAAATAAAAGTATTACAAATTGTGGTTTATAATGAACTCTAGTTCTGTGAAGAGGGGAGCTGAAACTATAGCTTTAAAGCACTGCAGGAATTGCACAAGAAGTATATCAATTTGGGGTTTTCATTACTCTCTGGAAAACAAACACTCTCTATATACAAACACACAGGATAATAATGAGAAAGTACAGGCTCCTACCTCCATTTTTCACTTAAGGTAAAAATTAAAGGAGAATAAAACACTTTGATGTACCTTTCAAATATCACAGAATCATAGAATGGTTTAGGTTGGAAAGGACCATGAAGATCATCGAGTTCCTACCCCCCTGCCATGGGCAGGGGCACCTCCCACTAGACCAGGTTGCCCAAGGCCATGTCCAGCCTGGCCTTGAACCCCTCCAGGGATGGGGCCTCAAAAAAACCCCATTTTTTTTACTTGCATAAGGTATTCCTAATTTTATTTCCCATAAATGCAGATTAAGCACATAGAAAAGCAAACTTAGTTTAAAGTTAGGGAAGGAAAAGAAAGATAATAACCCACTTCAGCAGGGGAAGTAAAACAAGTTATTTCGTTTCAGTTTCTCGCCACTGAGAGGTAGCTAAGGAAGAGTGGATTTAATAACATATATTAAGAGTGCTATTACCCCTGCCCTTGCACTGTAGCAGGACTAATACCAGATGCTAGACTGCTGTGAGAAAATAAATTATTCTGTCTTAAAATCATTTTGCTCCTAAATGCGTTAAAGCAAAAGTTGCTCGGTCTATTGAGCTGTCTTTTAAGCCAAGAAGTATACAAATCCTTTTTTTAGATACTTACTTTAATACTCAGAGAACGATTTGGGTTGGAAGGGACCTTAAATTGGATTTGGTTTATGAAAGGCATGTCCTGCTTCACTAACCTGATCTCCTTCTATGACAAGGTGACCCACTTGGTGGACGAGGGAAAGGCTGTGGATGTTGTCTACCTAGACTTTAGTAAAGCTTTTGACACTGTTTCCACAGCGTTCTCCTGGAGAAATTGGCTGCTCATGGCTTGGATGGGCGTACGCTTTGCTGGCTGAAAAACTGGGTAGATGGCCGGGCCCAAAGAGTGGTGGTGCATGGAGTTAAATCCAGTTGGCGGCTGGTCACAAGTGGTGCTCCCCAGGGCTCAGTACTGAGGCCAGTTCTCTTTAATATTAACTATCTGGACGAGGGGATCAACTGTACCCTCAGTAAGTTTGCAGATGACACCAAGTTAGGCAGGAGTGTTGATCTGCTTGAGGGTAAGAAGGAAATCTGGGCAGGTTGGATTGATTGGCTGAGGCCAATGGTATGAGGTTCAACAAGGTCAAGTGCCAGGTCCTGCAGTTGGGTCACAACAACCCCATGCAGTGCTACATACAGGCTTGGGGAAGAGTGGCTGGAAAGCTGCCTGGCAGAAAAGGACCTGGGGGTGGTGGTTGACAGCCAGCTGAATATGAGCCAGCAGTGGGCCCAGGTGGCCAAGAAGGCCAATAGCATCCTGGCTTGTATCAGAAACAGTGCAGCCAGCAGGACTAGGGACATGACTGTACCTCTTTACTCAGCACTGGTGAGGCCATACCTTGAATACTGTGTTAAGTTTTGGGCCCCTCACTACAAGAAAGACATTGAGGTGCTGGAGTGCGACGAAAGGGCAATGAAGCTGGTGAGGGGTCTAGAGCACAAATCTTATGAGGAGCAGCTGAGGGAACTGGGGTTGTTTAGCCTGCAGAAACGGCGGCTGAGGGGAGACCTTATTGCTCTCTACAACTACCTGAAAGAAGGTTATAGAGAGGTGGGGGTTGGTCTCGTCTCCCAAGTAACAAACAACAAGACAAGAGGAAATGGCCTCAAATTGCACCAGGGGAGGATTAGATTTGATATAAGGAAAAATTTCTTCACTGATAAGGTTTATCAAGGATTGGAACAGGCTGCCCAGAGAAGCAGTTGAGTCGCCATCCCTGGAGATATTTAAAAGAGGTGTAGATGTGGTACTTAGGGATATGGTTGAGTGATAACTTGGCAGTGCTAGGTTAACGGTTGGACTCAATGATCTTAAAGGTCTCTTCCAACCAACTATGATTACAGATCATCTGCTTCCAACCTCCCTGCCACTACACCAGGTTACTCAAAGCCCCATCCAGCCTGGTCTTGAACAATTCAAGGGATGGGGCATCCACAACTTCTCTGGGCAGCCTGTTCCAGTGTCTCACCACACTCACAGTAAAGAATTTCTTCCCAATATCCAACCTAAATCTACCCTCCTTAAGTTTAAAACAGTTACTCCACATCCTATCACTACACTGCCTGATAAAGAGTCCCTCCCCATCTCTCCTGTAGGCCCCCTTCAGGTACTGGAAGACCACTATAAGGTCTCCCTGGAGCCTTTTCTTCTCCAGGCTGAACAACCCCAACTCTCTCACCCTGTCTTCATAAGAGAGGTGCTACAGCCCTCTGATCAGCTTTGTGGCCTTCCTCTGGACTTGCTCCAACTTCTTATGTTGGGGGCGCCAGAGCTGGACACACTACTCCAGGTGGGGTCTCGCGAGAATGGAGCAGAGGGGCAGAATCACCTCCCCCAACCTGCTGGCTGTGCTTCTTGTGATGCAGCCCAGGATGCAGTTGGTTTTCTGGGCTGCAAGTGCACATTGCCAGGTTTTGTTAAGTTTCTCTCACCCAACCTCCTCACGTTCTTCTCCGGGATGCTCTCAATCCATTCTCTACTCAGCCTGTATTTGTGCTTGGGATTGTGCTGACCCATGTGCACAACCTTGCAGTTGTGCCTTGTTGAACTTCATGTGGTTTACACAGGCCCACTTCTCATGCCTGTCAAGGTCCCTCTGGATGGCATCCCTTCCCTCCAGCGTGTGAACTGCTCCACACAGCTTGGTGTCGCTGGGAAACTTGCTGAGGGTGCACTCAATCCCACCATCCATGTTGCCAACAGAGATGTTAAACAGCACAGGTCCCAGTACTGACCCCTGAGGAACGCCACTTGTCACTGGCTATCACTTGGACATACTACTGTGCTGGTGTAGTGGTTTAACCCCAGCCAGCAACTAGGACCATGCAGCTGCTTGCTCACTCCCCCAAGCTGGGATGTGGGAGAGAATCAGAAGGGTAAAACTGAGAAAAACTCATTGGTTGAGATAAAGAGAGTTCAATACATAGAGCAAAAGCCATGCATGTGAGCAAAGCAAAACAAGGAACTAATTCACTGCTTCCCATCAGCAAGCAGGTGTTCAGCCATCTCCAGGGAAACAGGGCTCCATCATATGTGACCATTACTTGGGAAGACAAGCGCCGTAAGTCCAAATGTCCCCCCCTTGCTTCTTCTTCCCCCAGCACTATATACTGAGCATGACATCATATGGCATGGAGTATTTCTTTGGTCAGCTGGGTCAACTGTCCCAGCTGTGTCTCCTTCCAACTTTTTGTGCCCTCCCACCTTCTCGCTGGCAGGGCGGTGTGAGGAGCAGAAAAGGCCTTGACTGCTTAGCAACAACCAAAACCATCAGTGTTTTACCAACACTATTTTCATCTCAAATCCAAAACATGGCACTATACCAGTTGTTAGTAAGAAAGTCAACGCTATCCCAGCTGGAAAAATAACTTCTTCCCTGACCCTTAGTCAATTGTTAATAGAGCATGTTTTAAGCCATACTTTAGTCAATCTTACAGCTATTACTTTTCCCTGTACTAGTACTTTTAAAGACCCACTTTTGCACTGAGATAGAATGAGGGCTATGATTGCTAGAAACTTCATATCAAATCATCATCCAGCATAAAGAGAAAAACATTTTGTTGCAATAGATTTTTCACACGTTTTTTGAAATCAGAAGCTGTAGGCTTTCTTAAAAAGTAGTATTTCATGGATCCATCACATTGCAGACACTTCAAAAAACTGATACGGGATTAGTAGAATAGCACATACCATCGTTGCTGCTTCATTATCTTGGTCATTCTTCAGCAGCAAGGAACACTGATGTTGACAGGCATCGGTATCGTCTTGTGCCAGATATAAACGTGCAAGTTCCAACATTGCCTGTAGATTAAAATATTGAACTACATGTAATTCAAAGATTAAGAAAGCTGGTTCAGTTCTATGAGTATTAACCCGAGATTTCAGAGCCTCAGGGAAAAATTATTTTTCTTCTAAACGGAGCGCTTTCTGTGTTGTTTCCTGTGGACTCTTGGTCAAGTAATTTAACTCATTTCCATTCCCTCACCTTTAAAACAGATAAAAATTTTCTTCTTCAGAAGGACATTCTGCAGGTACATTGAAAACAGAGCTGCTCAGACAGTACTGTTCTAAAGACTACAGGGTTTTGATAATAATTTTCTTGGAAAAACATGTTAGTCCAAGTAGTTTTAAATTCATTGAGAGAAGCAAATACCTCATTACCATTCCCCAATTAGTTTTGGAGTATAAGCAAATTCCAGCAGAAACAGTTTTCTTATTTGCATTTCCAAACCTACCACATTAAGACTGTGTATGGATCCACTTCTGAGAAACAATCACAGAATAAATATTAACAAACTGAAATGTACATAAACATGCATCCTTAAGGCTGAAGTCCCATCATACACTATTCTGAATAAAACGCCACAGAAAAGTTTATAAACACAAGAGCTACCACAGATTTAATCAAGTTCCCATTGAAGCAAGCGGGAGTTAAACCAATCACAAAGTAAAATTAGCCATAGACAAACAGTAAGCAACATCATTCCTGCCTAATTTTAAATGGTATTTTGATCTTGTTTTTAAAAAGGAGGCATTTATAATTGCATCACAATCCTCTCTCTGGTTACACTTGTGAAAGGCACTTATGAATCAAAATAGCGTTTCAAACATCCTGTTCTGGATATGAAGGCTGCTTGCATAATGTTTAACAACTGTTTTCTTCCTACTTTCTGTTATTTACATATGCAAACATATACTATATAATTCTGAAACAGAAAGGCAGGTGGGTAAGCATTGAAATGATAAGGAGACAGCATGCATGTAAGAATTTTAACTATGAAAGCTTTCTTAAAGCCACCGTTCTTATCTGCATAACACAGTGGAAGAGCAAAAAGCAGTCTGCTGGTCAAGGAACACTTCCTGTCTTGGGCACGTCAGAGAAGAATGTCAGTTAAACTGGACTTCTATGCTATATTTTATTATTATTCTATGCTTTAGTCTAGAGAAAAGAAGACTGAGGGGGGATCTTATTAATACTTACAAATCCTTAATGGGAGGATGCCAGGGGGATGGGAGCAGTCTTTTTTCAGTGGCGCCCAGTGATAGGACAAGGGGTAATGGGCATAAACTGGAACATAGGAAGTTCCATCTTAACATGAGAAGGAACTTCTTTACTTTGAGGGTAGTGGAGCACTGGAACAGGCTGCCCAGAGAGGTGGTGGAGTCTCCCACTCAGGAGACATTCAAAACCCGCCTGGACGCTGTCCTGTGCAACGTGCTGTAGGTGACCCTGCTCTGGCGGGGGGGTTGGACTAGATGATCTCCAGAGGTCCCTTCCAACCCTAACCATTCTGTGATTCTGTGATTCTAGTGACTGGAAGTGGTATCTAAATTGTCAACTGCAATCCAAAATATGATGATACTGTACAATGATATGCTTGATGCAGTCTGCGATCCACTTCAAGTCTGCATCTAGAAACTGCATTGCCTCTTACCTGGTCAGAGAAATGAGGTAGAGTATTACCTACCAGATTTAACTATGTAAAGTGAGACAACCCCAGCCAAAACCCTTATGACATGGACTGTAATCTCTTCACATTTAGCCGAATACTTTGTTTAATGCAATGTTTCAAATTTAGTTTGGATTACTTTGGCTAGAATACAGGAGATCTTGTTTTAATGAAACAAGGTACAGATTGCTTCAAAGGATTTTTCCAATACTTCCATATATAATTTTAAGGAAAGTAAAGTCTGTGAAGACATCAAGAAATAGGTGGGTGTTTAACAGCTCAAGTTTATATTTTGTAATCTAAGAGAATTCAATTTCAACTTTGTACTAGCAAAGTTTTTAAAAATGAAGGAAAAAAAACCAAGTTCAAATCTATTGAAACTACAGAAATAGAGTGGGATGAGTAATTCATACTAGTTGTGGGTAATCAAAAGTATTATTCTCTCAGTACTCTAAGCAGGGAACAAGTTCTTCATCAGAAATTCAGCTGAAGATTTTCTGAGATGTCATTGTATTCTGTGTTGCAAACCAAGTAGGATTAAAGCAAAAAATCTCTAGTAAGCGCATCTAACAGAGATATTCGGTAAAAATGTCAGTGCACAGCATACCTTGTAACAATGGGAATGTCTCAACAGTATGGTTTTAGCAAGAATTGAAGGGAAATGCCATGCTGGTATTTCAATACTGGTGTGAACGAAAAAAAAAATAAGAAGGTGGCTTTAATACTGAATTACTGGGATGGCATACCACAAAAGCCATAGCTGCACTTGTACTGCGACAAGCAGTCACCTCGGTCTTAACAGTAGAATGGGGAAGAGACCGTCCTTTGAGTATTTTAGGGATGTTTTTATTCCTATCCCAATTTTTCTTCTTTTTCATCATTCTTACAAGATGCCTTGAGGAAAGCCTGTCTCAAATATCCTGAAGTTGTAGATTTAGGAAGGACCCAGATTGAAGCAAGATTGAAACAAACTCCAGTATTACCATGCTGTACCTTACATGTCCTCAACTGGTACATGAAGACGGGCTCAACTATATGATCTAATGGACAACTCAGAGTGTGTGCAAACCACCACTTGAATCGGGAGTCTGTGCAAGAGACAGAAGATAGCAGTACGCACAACTATTTTATCAGATAAGCAATGAAGGGGAGAAAGGTCAAGGCTCTATGAATATCATAAAGCAGAAATAATTGCAAATATACTTCTACACTGTGGATAATTGGGAAAATGTACTGCTAGATATCAAAACTGAATGGAAAAACAATGCAAAATAGTCAGAGGGAGAACTGACCTTGTTATCAGTTTCACAGTGAACAAGAGCTTCTTTGTAAAATTTAATTGCTTTTTCATAGTTTCGCTGGGCTGTAGAATGTTTTGCAATCTCAGCACAAATTTCAGCTGCTAACTGTTTCTGTGCAGGAACGGCATCCAGCTGTTCTATCTGAGCCCGTTTAAGCACTCTGGCTTGTAATTCCCGAGCCTAGTATGGGGAAAGCAATGAACAGTCAAAAATTTTCAAAGGAATGAATTTTATATTTTCTACTTCGAAATAATTACATTTTTAAAAGGTTCTATAAGCACCCTGTTTATTTTATAGATTAAAAGCCCCAAATAATACAAAAGCAGGTAAAAATGTCTCCACTATAAAAAAATATCAATGAAAACAAGCAAAACAAAACAACCCCTCCCAATATCTCTCCTAAAACACCTGTCTCAAACTGCCTTGCTTCCCCAAAATTCACATTAAAAGGCTGCCGAAAAGCAACCTAGTGTTCAACACTTTGAAGAAGATGGAATCCCAATTCACTTTTTCTGAAATACTCCTTATGACAACTGCATGCCAATCCAATAATGTATATACTTTATAGAATGTAATTTTGAGATAATCATACATACAGTATTTCGTGAAACGTACGGAAGACGATGTTAAAGCAAAAACCCGGGGAGGGATCCAGTTTACCCCTTGTGTACATGAAGAAAAGGATGGTGGAACAAGCTTATTTAATACTCCATCTAAGTAATATTTAGGTCAAATACATTCATTTGAATAAAGACAACACATTTTTTTTGGTCTAGATTTCCACCATATTTCTATGCCTTGCATTATTTATACCTAATCTCTTCCCCGCTTCAAATGATTATGTTCCCATTTGTAACTACTAGCAGAGTTGTAATCACAAAAAATGCTGGCACAGGACATCACTGAACAAAGCCTCATTAATAAAGAGAAAAGCAATGCTTTTGCACACAAGCCCTACAATTTTTCTTAGGAAAATTTTATCATCATCTCCATGGGTTCCTGGTTAAGAACTTCCTTAATTTCCAAGCTAGCTTCCTACATTAAAAATATTCAATAGATGTATTACATGCCCTTTTCCTTTTTCTTAAAATTAAGGTTTTGATAAGGTGTATAAAAAAAGACCTCAAAGACCAACACCCAGAAGGTGTTATGTATTACATGTACATGTATTACACCTTAATAAAGCACAGAAACATGTACATATATTACTCCTTTATTAAGCCCAGAAAACTCAGGGGGAAAAAAATAAAAGGCAAAAACCCCTTCACATTTTATTTTCTGAGGTTCTTCATTTAGGGAGTGATTAACAAAAGTCTAGCAGAGGCTTGGAGGTAGAGCTCTTTGTTTACCAGCAGATGCCCCAAAAGAGGGCAGATAAGGAGACAGCTATGCCCAATTTTGATTATGCCTGATCATTTTTCTTGGATTTCAATTGGAATTCTATTAACACAGAAGAAATTGCCTTTTTCTGCTCGAGCAGTTTTGTAACTATCATAACGTTGAAGTGCCAGAAGAGCTACTTCGCTCATTTTAAAGTTCACAAGTTGAAGAGAAAGAAGCACTAATATTATTCTGTTTCCTCTCACCCCCCTATCATTTTGCCCAGCAGGGAAGGAGAATTAAAATGCAAAGTAAAATCTGGGGGAACTTCTAATATCACTCTGAAAACCAAGGGAAGAAACCTGTTTAAGAAGAGGCAATAACATAACCAAGCAGTTAGTCCTACTGAAATAATAAAAATACAGGTGGGGTATTTTTTTGTAAATGAATGTGGCAGCAAATGCAGAAGGGACAGGAAAAAAAAAATATCAAAGAGAACAGGTACAAGGAAGGACAGTTTTGAGGGCAGTAACAAAAACAACAACAAAAGAAAAAACGGGGAGAGACAAACAGAAAGATTTTGAAGTGTGATATAGTGAGAAATCTGAACGAACTAAAGAAGTAAAGAAAAGAGTAAGAGAAGTAGACTTGGGGAAATCTACTAAAGGAGAATGGGGAAAAAAGTTAACTTTGAGAAAGAAAAAAGTACGTTATAAGGGAAAAAGAAGTAGCAACAGATTAAATAGCAGTATCAGTAGGATTTTAACTCCTATGTACTATCATGTTTCTAACCTATCTACATAACTTACTTTTCTTGCTGGTCAGATGATGGTACCACAGCTTTCTGTTTTTGTAACAGAATGGAGGTATAATGGAAGATAATGTACTGACCTAATCTCTTGCTCAACCCTTGTGTTGAGAAAGTGTCTTCTAAATGGACTAAATTATGTCTGGCTCCTAACTTCGTTCTTTCATGCCTCAGTCTGAGTGATAATATTCAACTCAAGAATGAACAGATCTTACTATTGCTATTTAAAATAAACAGTGGTACAACAAAATGACACATAGCCATTGAATCCTATTCCAGATTGTTCTATGGGTGGTGCTCAATGCAGAGCTAAAGATACGTAACCTAGCTTTCCCCATAGCCAATTTTGTTTTCACTTGGTCTGCTACAACTATGTTCCACACAGAAATGAAGGCATAGTATGAATGCAGGCTTCCAGTAAAGCCTGCATTCTAATCTAAAATTCAGACAACACTGCTCACAAAAAGCTTAGACTTTCTAACCACTTATTTTCTTTACATTTCACACCAGTCACTGGTGGTTTATCCCTACAATGTACACTTTTTTCCTCATTTACAAAAGTATTTAGGTTAGAATCTGGGATAGAAATGAAACCAGGGATGAAAGTGAGGTTTCATAGCAAGCTTTCATAGGGTTTTTTGTTTCCCCCTTTACCTGTTGTAACGAAACAATAGCTTCATCAATCTTCTCCATTTTGCTGTAAATTTTTGCCAGAAGCACATGGTAACGTCCATCTTCCATCAGAGAAGACAATTCATTAACTGTAAGAATTGCATTAAACAAACATGATTCTTGTAAGAACTGACTCTGGTAAAGTCAAAGAAAGATGAAGCTCTCTACACGCTCCAGGCAAGAGCGTGAAAGCAAAAAGTTCAAAGCTTAATCTTACGTACTTAGGATTGTGATTTAACTTGGCATGTTGTTAGTGGGCAAAGTAAACATTACAACCTACAAACAGAGTGAGAATTAAGGCCAAGGACATTAAAAGATGCAAAAGGAATAATAAAAAAAAAAAGACTGTCTAGTCCATTTGCATTCTCAGAAATATGACAGAAAAGCTTTTAAGTGGACAGGAAATAAAGCCACTCCTGACATTTCTTGTCTAAATCCTCCTCAAAGTCAATGAAAAATGTCCAAATTGATTCAATGAGTGCTACTGTACAGCCAAAAAGCGTAAGGTGGTCTGATGAAATTTCTGGTCAGACCTCAAACTGTCTTTCTTTTGATAGAGTCTGGAGCAGACATGAATACAGTTATTTTAACTAAATATTTCAGTATATACTCAAAAAGCAGCAAGCTACTTTTGAATAATGGTTAAAATATATATGCATAAAATAATATTTGAAAAATACAAGTTCTCCCTGGCTTGTATTAATTTTAATCTATTGACAAAGTGGTATCTTGAGCACAGTTCCACATTAAAACATAAAAACCACCAAAATCCATGTTTTATCTTTATCAAAATCAAAAAAATAAAAGTATATGAGCTATACTCTATTAGCAAACTGTCTTCAAAGTGCTGTAATTGCGACACGCTATTCTAAGTCAAAGATTAGGCTATGTAGCTGACCATGCAAGATCATTTCTTCCAGTACATTTCCTATATTTCATTTTTCTTTCACAAACAGAGGATATTTTAGCATTTCTAAAAAAAAGATATTAAACTGTTCAATATTATTCCCAATCAGCCTATTAGAAATACTTTTTTTTTTTCATGTAGAGAATGAGTGTATATCAAAGACATACAAAAAGGATATTGGCTTCTGTACTTTGTGCTTCATTGTAAGATGGAAGATTCTAAAGTACATGGGGCAAAGTGTATTTACTGTTAATTTATCTTTCCACACTAGAAGATCAAGCTGTCTTGAGCATTATTAAAGTAGCCAGATCCTCAGAGGCTTAACTAGGTCAGGAACATAACATTCAATCAGAGATTTTTTTTCAGTAAGAAGTTAACAAGACAGAAAACCAACACTCCCCTACACAGTATGAAAGACCAGTAAAATAGTGACATAAGACTACAGAGACTAGTAGTAATATTTAATAATACTAACTGTTTCTATATTCAAATAGCCATAAAAGTTAACAAATATAGTTAAACTACTGCAAAAAGATTTCCTTTATTAAGGGTATAGCTCAATAGCTCACACTAAACATGACCTCAAAATGTCTTAATTGACTTTTAACAAAAATAAGGAAAAAAAAAGTTTTAGCTTTGTAAATGCGCATTCTTAACATTCTAAGAGACATCTTGGACCAGTTCAATCTCTTTGCTCTGAAGGATACTGGGTACCATTTACCACCTAAACAATTCTCTAACAACAGGAATGACTAATCTATACTTGACCAATTCAGAATGAGAACATTTGTTAGCACAAAAGAGAAAGAATCTTACATGTGTGGAGCTCTGCTATTGTATTTACTGGCTTCATCTATCACAGATGTTCCAAGTTTAAAAGTCCTGGCAAAAGCACCTCTAAATATAAGTGAAGTTTATTTTAGAGTGGATTTCTCATTTATCACTTAATAGTTTCTTGTGTTTTACACTTCAAAAAAGTTTATGTGGAACTTGTTTATTCCTTAGAATCATGCAAAAACCATAAACAACAGTAGAAATTTTATGTTTTGCTGTAAATTAATAACATTCCTACCAGGCTCGTGACCTAAAGCTTGCTGAAGTACATTTTCTGCCTTTTCATATTGCTTCAGTTTCATTAAAAGCTCAGCCAAATCATAGCAAAGGAAATTCTGTTGACCGCTTCTCAACGCGGCCTCATAGTAACTGATTGCCTAAAAGGAAGAAACAAAAACCTGAGTATTATTTAAAAACAACAACTTTGCTACTTAGATATTTACATGCAGCTTAGAGTTCTCTCTACTTTCTTCACTTCTCTTGTAACCAAGTCATTTCTAATAAATACTGTATTAAAAAGATGTTACTTGTTGCAAGTCCAGGCTTCCAAAAATAAAATACCAAATTAAAGATAGCAACATTTTGCTAAACATGCATTTACATAGGCTAACCACATTATCACGCTCTATCTTTCACAGGATCACTGCCAATTAAACTACGTTTTTATTAGCTGATGAAGTTTATAGCTCCAGTCTGACTGGTATTACACAAGTTCTGTTTTACTGTATACAAAGGACAAATATTTTCCCAAAGTCTAGCTGCAAAACATGAAAATAAAAGATGTAATGAAAAGTTTAAAAAAAACCCCCACAACCGACTAAGCATAATCTGACAGAAAGAAATCTTCTCTCTTTGCACTTTTAAACGTAAAACTGGCAATCATAGCAATTAAAAAAGTCAAATAGTCACTCAAGAAAAAAGAAATGTTCTGGATCAAAAAACTGTTATTTCATAAGTTTAAAAAAAACCACTTCAAAATAACAACTTAAATAATCTTGAAATAGGAAGAAATAAAAAATTAAAGTCCATAAACCATCCATCACCATATAGATTACAAGTTTTTCTACAGCAACTCTAGGAACCCTCACAATACATTATATTACTACACACACACACACACACACACACAAAGGGTCTGAAGTGTCACGGAGCAAGATAGGAATCATATACTGAGCTGCTTGTAATACTGACCTAAAAAGAAGTGAAAATTCTAACATTGCAAACAAAACACAATTTGGACACACATTCCAGTAGTTTGAGGTTGCCCACATAAAATCATTTGCTCCTGCAAGTTTTCCCCAAACGTTTTCTTCTGGTTTTCCTACACTAAGAAGTTAAAGCCTCTATTACTACTCTCCTAGCCAATGTTAAGGCTAGGAGATGTAACAAGACGGGGTCAATGGAGAAGTAATTAAACATGGTTTTGAGTGCAGGCCTAAAAACTCATAAACTGCAAGTCACCAGAACTACATTTCACCAGATTTGTATCCACCAATGTGTAACTGTGCCTTTGAGCAGATATTTTGAAAGGGACTACAAAATTACTTGCAGTATAAAGACTGTTTAGTGCTTTAAAGTGAAAGGCTTCCTTCTACTTAACCTGAAAACAGTGAAAGTGCAGTTGACTAATCACATTGCACAAATGCAAGAACCAGCTCATACATCACAAATATAAGAACTTTATATTCCCTGGAACAACACACTGAATACTTCACATTCAGTGTGACAAGAAATAAATCTGTAGTGGGGTTTCTATGCAACAGAAGTCCCCAGGCACTGCTTGGTAAGTTGCTCGGTCATTAATTGTCTTCCTGAAAAAAATAATCTATTAAATACATTCCCAGAAGATGGAGAACCTTTGGGTTTATTCCATGGAGGTAATACCATGTTTCTCCTTAGGCAACCTCCTGGCACAATGGTAATAAACATGCAACTTTAAACAGATAAGATGATGGTATATTAGTACACTGCTTGAAAGATTCTGTACAGTATCACTTATCTAAGCTGGTAACACATAAACTCAGACTGGAACCTTCAATCAGTATTAAGCCTGACAAGAAGCAATGATGGGAGCTAATAGTCCTGTCCTAAATTCAAGGCAGAAAATAGATTTCATAGAAACATAGAATGGTTCAGGTTGAAAGGGACCTTAAAGATCATCTAGTTCCAACCCCCCTGCCGTGGGCAGGACACCTCCCACTAGACCAGGTTGCTCAAAGCCCCATCCAGCCTGGCCTTGAACACTTCCAGGGATGGGGCATCCACAGCTTCCCTGGGCAACCTGTGCCAGTGCCTTACCACCCTTACAGTAAAGAATTTCTTCCTAGTAGCTAATTTAAGTTTACCCTCTTTCAGTTTAAAATAGTTACCCCTCATCCTATCACTACACTCCCTGATAAATGGCCCCTCCCCATCTTTCCTGTAGGCCCCCTTTAAGTATGGAAGGCTGCTATAAGGTCCCCTCAGAGCCTTCCCTTCTCCAGGCTGAATAACCCCAACTCTCTCAGCCTGTCCTCATAGAGGAGGTACTCCAGCCACTGATCATCTTCGTGGCCCTCCTCCTAACTTCTTCCAGGTCCAAGAGAGATAGAGACACCATTCTTTGAAATGACTTCCATAACTACAGAGGAAGATCGTGCTAAGCACTTATGGAAGAGGCGCTGCTGAAACAAAGCACTGCACCATTCTCTTACTTGGTCTCCTAGGCACTTTTTGTACCCATTTACTGGTTGTTATTTCAACACAAGTGACTAGAAAAAAGAGCAGATACTGCAAGTCAGGAAGTTTGCTGATTCCTCTGCATTTTAAACTTGTCTATTAATCCATGTCAAAGCCACTTGTACAGAATGTAACTGCCAGCTTGGGAAGATTTTGTTTCCTCCAAATGAGAAACTCTCAGCTTCTTTCGCAGCACATATGCAGAATACTGTAAGCACAAAACAGTTAAGTCTTTTTGGAAACACAGATGCTATTTAAGAACACTGTATTAAAAGGGTCAGTGAGATGTAAACAAAACATAAAGACCCAAGTTCAAAACTCCTGCAGCGCTAATGTTACCCCGTTTCCCCAGCATTACAGCCCTGCTTGCTTCCTTACAAGGCTGTCGCAAAATACTTTCTTCCCTTCCCTGTCCTGTGCAAGGGCCACAGAGCTGACTGACCAGATACTTTGAAAGGGATCTACAAACTTATTTGCAGGACAAAAAGTCTGTTTTGCACTTTAAAGTGAAATGCTTCTTTTACTCAACCTGAAAACAGAATCAGGCAAAGCCCACATGTTCACAATAATGGACACAATACTTAATTAGCCTAATACAGTATTTATAGAATACCTTTGAATAGTTATGCGTTTTGACTAGGGCTTTTCCAATTTTACTTGCTAAAGCTGGATCTTTTGGATTTTTCTTCAAGGCCTGCTCGTAGACTTCTATGGCTTCATCAGGCTTCAACAGTAAAAGATAAAAACACAGAAGTCAAGGATTAAGATAAAAAGTGTACGAAGAAAACAAAATCTGGTAAAACCTCCGGGAATGACTGCCAAGTACTACTGGTTCATAAGCTACAATACTTCTGAGAGATGAATGATCACTATGAAATTGCGGGAAGTGTAAAGCCCACGTAAATTTCCATTTCCATGCTAAAACAGCACGTGCTAAGATTCAGAACTCTTCTAAACATTTCTAACTTCTTTCTGAACTTAATTTAGCTCTCACTTTAGATTTTTGTTAGTCTTGTGGGTCACTGTTATAGATAAAATTTTCTCCTTGACTTTCACCCTATCAGCTATCAGAAGGAAGGCATTTTCAACAGCTTTTTCTTTGAACTTCGAACAGTTACATTTGTAGCCAGTAATTATGGTTTTTTACATACTAAAGCAGTTTCTGTTTGCCAACTACAGATCAATAACAGTTAGCGTGCTACATTGTCTGAACTTGCTAAAGTCAACAAATGACTCCATCATGCGATTCATCTCTAGCAAGCACTTACCTCTTGAATATTCATGTACGCATCACCAAGAAGAAGAAAAGTATGAGCACTTGGCAGTTTTTCTACTAGGTCTCTAGAAAGAGAAGACAGAACCTTGCTCAATATTTAGAATGTCAATAGTGGTATCTAAACAACAACAAATAGGGGACAACAATTTTATCATCTGCAGATTTTATGGGTTTTTTGCTTCTGAAAATAAAACAAAAAAAAAAGATACCTTTCCAAAACAGGCCTTCCAATTACTGTTTTAAATGTTACAACACTTACTTAAATGAATTCATTATGTCACTATTCCAGACTTTTTGTAGTAGGGGAAAAAATGAGCTCACCACACTACCATTAAACATCTATGAAAATATATAGACACACCACAAACTTTTACCTATAGCAGCCAGCATATAACTTCTTATCTTTCCTGTACTGAAGATAAATATCTGCCATTTTTTCTTTAGCTTGTACAAAGTAAGGCTGTTCAGGTGTAATATTTCGGAGCATAGTCAAGGCTTGTTCAACATCTCCTTGAGCAATTGCCAGATCTGCATTTGCAATCACAACTCTTAGTTCCTCAGGAGTTCCAGAAAATTCATTAATGGCGTCTTGCAGTATTATGGCAGCTTCATGCTGCAAATAAACCCAACAGAATTAATGTATTTCCTGTTATTGAACAGCTAAAAATAAAGACATCATAAGCAAACGAATGTCTGGGGGCATTACACAAACCAACCAAAAAAACCCACAAAAAAACCCCAAACAACAGCATCTATTTGTTTTGCTTAAACATTTAAAATGTTTTTTTCTCTTGATTTTGTAAGTAAAATTCATGTGATATGAACTACCAGAAAAAGTTTTAGTAGAGAAAATAACGTTTGTGTTGCATATATACAAGGAGGTGCTCAAAATTCAACTGGAAAATGCCTTTAGCATCTTGCTCTAACAGGTCCTGCTTTCAGCAGGATGACCTCGAGGGGTCACTTCCAACTACACGATTGTATGGCTTCTCTTATATTCTTATACAAATGTAGCGTCCTACTGTTTATTAGGATACAGCTGATAGTAAGGATGCTGCTACACAAAGATAAGGACACAATTCAACAGTATTTCTAATACCAGTCTGACAGCAAAACGGGAATCTACATGCTGGCAAATGAACATCAACAGCATCTCCTCCTCAAAATTTAAAGGGGTTTTATAGACTCAAAATTGAGCAAAACCAATTAAGATTTGGTGGTTTTTTGTTTTTTTTTTCCTCTGTACAATTTAAGGCACAAGCTGTTAAGTCAGCTATTAACATCTTGGAAATTTTACCAAGCAAATCCTCTTTTACCAAAGAGGTGACAGTATTCTATTCTGAACTAACAAGGATAGACATTTCTATTACTGGGAAGAGGAAATTGTTTTCAGGTATGTATTACATCTTGAACAAGTTTGCCACCTTACCGGTTCTCCATTCAAACGATGAGCTTCTACTAACTCTAGGAAAACAGACACACGATCACTTGCATCAATTTCAATTTTTTTTCCTTTAGTTTTTGAGGAAGCTGTAGGTTTTCTCATTCCAGGTAAATTCTTTGCCATCTGTAAAGTCTTAATAGCTTCTGACAATTCTCCCATCTTTTTCTGAGTTTGGGCCTTAATCAAATGATAAACAGGATGTTCTCTCACCTAAAAAAATACAATAAGATAAGGAGTTTCCAAATTTTACTTTATGCATAGTATTCAAACCCCCTGAAAGAAGACACTTAACTTCTTTTAAAAAAAAAACACAACAGACCTTAGAGTTCCTTCTTTCCTCCAAATATATCCAATTTCAATTTCAGTAATTTACTTATGAAAATACTAGAATTTTCAAAGACTATGCAAACTAATAATTAACTAAGTTTTTAATTACAAAACTGAGATAAGACTTTGGGATACGCAAACATTCATTACAGCATTATGTGAAACTAGACTGAGTTTTAAGGGATTTTGAGTGTTTCCCACACTGCTATATTATATGCACACTTCATTTAATTAAAAGAGGTGCCAAATAATGATTGTATACAAGTCCTGCTGCTATTTTGCCACCTTCTTAAAACATACTTCACATGAAAAGGAAATGTCAATAAGGAAAACGTAACTGTGTACAAATTTGCAATAACCTCAGTGTCTCCTAACTAGGTAGTTTATCCTCAGCTTTCTTGCATCACTTGGAGGAAGGAATCAAGATGGCAGTATGCTTGCAAGGAAATGGTAGTTTGTCTTTTCAGATAAGCACTGGCAAGAGAGCTTAGTGCTAAGCACAAGTGCTAAGTAGAGTGCTGTATGGAGTGTTAATCACATGTGAAGTTACACTGATGTCAACAAATCAAAAATCCATACTTGTATACAAATATATCCATACAATGTATTAGCCCCAAGAAATAAAACTGGCAAGGAGCACTGCAAAACAGTGAAAGTCTTCTAATACAGAGCTTAATTTACCAAATTTGCTCCTGAAGGTAGAGAAATAACAGACAAAGATACAACATTAATGGAAGACAGCATAGCATATGGCTACTCTCTTAAAACTTAGAGTGGTTAGAGCAGCATGAATTGTCAAGAGGTAATTGCAAAGCCCTTCTCATCCCCTCATGCATCTGTGCGTATATTAATTAGCAATTGTACATCTGTACAAAAAGTCCAGAAACAACATCGGATCACTCTTCACGTCCTTCTATGCTGGCTTTTAAAGACTCTTGCAAGGTTAGTCTGGAATTACAAATTGTTTATATAACATTTCTAAGATTTATGTAAGGATCTGAGAAAAAGCTACCATTTCTTTATTTTGTATTTCAAAACAATTTTAAAATGTTGCAATAGGGTATTAGTTTTGTCCATATGGTCATTTCTGTGATAATTCAGATGCCATGTTCATATAAACATTTAGATATTAAACTTTTAAACTCACCTCAAAATTGTAGCTCAGACAGAGTTCCAAGGATTGAGAACACAGTTTAATATTGTTTTGAGCCAAATACACCTGCGCCATCAGTAAGTGTGCATCTGCGTAAGAAGGATTCCTTTCAAGACAGTAATGCAGATGACTATGGGCTGCTTCAATATCCCCTAGAAAGTTAAAAAAGGGAAAATGAAAGAGTAGTTGATATGAAATACAGAAGTTAAATGCAGATCATTTATTAATTATCCCCCTTTTTATTTTTAAATACATGTGAGCATTCAGTGAATAAACTCATATACAAAGTATTATGTGGCTATGGAATGAAATCAAAACCAGGTCAAAAGTAAGATATTTTCCCATTGTTCCATCTTTAGATCATTCAATAAGTGATCTTTTTTAGAAGCAATAGATTAAAAGATACCATATCTATGTGTCTGTACAATTAAGATACACTCCTACAAATCACAAAAAAGGGTAGGGTACATGTTCTTCACTTAGCTGTAATGAAGTGTTCTGCAATAAAAGAAAAATATTCACATTGATTTAAAAGCGTGAAATTAATTTTTTCTATTAAATAAAGTCAAGAGGTAGATAGCTAACCATTCACACAACTATTACCTGACAAGTATTTCACTTTTGCAATTAAAAAGACAGCTTGTTGAAGACCAGGCACGGTTTTTACCACAGTTTCAAGAACAGAAGCACAGTGCTTGAGAATTGGTGGAGGAGACTGCCCAGGACTTGAAGGCTAGGAGTAAAAAAACAAAAACAAAGCCCAAAAAGCAACATTTCAGTTGACAGGTTGTGGACTTCGATTTCACCTTAAATCCGAGCTTCACTTTAAACTCAAATGAGCAATAGCAAAGCACTGTTATTTTCTTCAGCCCAAAAAGCTAAAAGAAGAATCTTTCATCACAAAGAAACATTAAAAACA
>NW_009646928.1:5025893-5033204 GCF_000708025.1 Charadrius vociferus | reverse complement strand
CAGCCTCATGGACTGCTAGAATGACAAAAGACTTCAGACCTGACATAAGCCGAAGAGTCAGTCCATAAACATTTGGCAACAGAAGAGGTTCTAGTCCTGTCCCTCCTACCTTCATTCCACAGCACAGAACATATCCATACTACTAGCAACAAAATAGCAGCTGAGAAATAGGTACTTTCAGGTAAACTGCTAGTACAGTGTACCACATTTTAGTTGCTCATTGTCAGAAACATTGTTCATTTCCTACTATTACCTGAGCTAGTTGCTAGTTGTTATATGTAAAAAAGGAAAAGACAATCTGAGGATCCTTCTGTTCACAGGTAACATTTCTGCAGGACCCGTGTCCTAGCAAAGCAGCAATCCACCACGATCAAACTGAAAGCCTCCACCACCTGGCTAAAGTCCTCACTTTCTGATACCACAAACTCCTTTTTGCAATAAACAGATAATGAAACTTCAGGAAAAGCCCATCTTTTCTTTTACATCTTTCTACGGACAGGAAAATCGGTTTTAATTCCAAATTAAAAACCATCATCATCATTAAGTACTTCTGTAATATACCCCAGGGAAATCTTCAGACAAGACACTAACTCATAGAATGACACTTCTTATTTGTCTCCACCTGTAACATGAAATTGCCATTGCTAATGATGTTTTAGACTTTCAATCATAACCATTTCATCATAGATGGTGGGACGGGTCATAACAATGGACAACTAATTGTTTGCCTGTTAGATTTTAAAACTGTACAGAAACAAATATTTATAGAATCAGAGAATGGTTTAGGTTGGAAGGGAACTTAAAGATCATCTACTTGCAATCCCCCTGCCCCGTGCAGGGACACCTTCCACTAGACCAAGTTGCTCAAAGCCCCATGCAACCTGGCTTTGAACACTTCCAGGGATGGGGCCTCCACAACTTCCCCGGGCAACCTGTGCCAGTGCTTCACCACACTCATAGTGAAGAATTTCTTCCTAATATCTATTCTAAACCTACCCTCTTCCAGTTTGAAGCCGTTACCCCTTGTCCTATCACTACATGCCCCTGTAAAAAGTCCTTCCCCAGCTCTCCTGTAGGCCCCCTTCAGATACTGGAAGGCTGCTATAAGGTGTCCCCGGAGTCTTCTCTTCTCCAGGCTGAACAAATCCAACTCTCTCAGCCTGTCTTCACAGAAGAGTTGCTCGAGCCATCTAATCATCTTCATGGCTCTCCTCTGGACCTGCTCCAACAGGTCCATGTCCTTCCTATGTTGGGGGCTCCTGAACCGGACACAATATTCCAGGTGGGGTCTCACCAGAGTAGAGGGGGAGAATCACATCCCTCGCCCTACTGGCCACGCTTCTTGTGATGCAGTGCAGGATACAGTTGGCCTTCTGGGCTGCGAGCGCACATTGCTGGGTCATGTTGAGTTTCTCATCAACCAACACCCCCAAGTCCTCTCCTCAGGGCTGCTCTCAATCTTTTCTCCACCCAGCCTGTATTCATGCATGGGATTGCCCCAGCCCACGTGCAGGACCTTGCACTTGGCCTTGTTGAACTTCATGTGGTTTACACAGGCCCACCTGTCAAGCTTGTCAAGGTCCCTCTGGATGGCATTCTTCCCCTCCAGCATGTCGACCACTACACACAGCTTGGTGTCATCAGCAAACTTGCTGAGGGTGCACTCAATCCCAACATCCATGTCACTAAAGATGTTAAACAGCACCAGTCCCAGTACCAATCCCAGGAACCCCTGGGAAAGTCCTATAATTAGACTAGAAATTTGCTAATGGCAGGATAACAAGAGTTGGCTCCCAGCTATTTCAGATGAATAATCTGTTTAAGGAAGACACTTTTAAAAGAAACTTTAAATGTGTTTCTTCTGCTTTAGAGATGCCAGGTCTCCGTTCAATTTATTAAGTTCTACATGCCTTTGTTGACAAAACTAGCACAAGCAAATTCAGTCACAGAAAATTAGCCATCTATATGAGTGAGACTTTTCTTTGGGATTAGTAATAATATAAAAAAGTAGTATTCCACTGACTTTTATCAACACATAGAAGAAACTGAAACAAAGAAAGAACATACATATACTGAAAAGATATCCTGAACTGACAAAAATATTTCAAGAATAGGATCGTCCGTGTGGACATCCTAGTTTCATATTGAGACAGCTCTATTCACTGTATTGTTACAGTTTCCTGATCAAAAGAGGTACTAAAAAGTACAAATGCACACACAGAGTGCATTCAACAAATATTCCAAGTTTCCTCAGGTGTCATTACTGAAACTTGCTCACTTCACAAAAGATGTATTTTCATGGTTAATTTGATTAAATAGCAATATAATATCTTAAACCACACTTTTACTTAAAAGCCATTCACATTTTAAGAGGGAAAACTTTCTAAATTTTTGCTTCATGATTAATTGATCTCAAAATTAAATCTGAGAATAATTTCAATTTTCAGACAGACATGATCTACAGCTGCTTACCTGTGTTGGGCAAAAATTAAGATATTCCTTAATGATTTCTAGCAAGAAATCAGGGTTTAGTTTTTCAAAATATTCCACACCAAGAGGAAAACCATGCAAAGATGAAAAGTGAGTATCCAGGACGTCATTCAATAAGGCAAGAACTTCTTGTCTCTTATGTTTTTTCATAGCTAGGACTGCCCGCAAGAAAGATAATTCCTACAGAAGAAAAAAAGAAATAGAGCATTCTCCATATTCCAGATACATTAATCTGTTACTCATACAATACTACATAATTATTTATGTTTGCCATTTCTTCTTTATATTTAGGCATACTGTAAGGCATTTAGTATGTTCACTGTAAATTACACTGATGATTATTATATCAATGCAAATTCCTTTAATTTGTGCAAGCTCTGCATTTTTCTGAGTGCAAAATCCTGAAAATAATTAATATCCCTCCCTGCCTCACATTTCAAACTTATCTTCAGAGATAAAGCACTGCAAGAAGGCAATGATGTTTTTGCTCTGCAAGCAAACAGCCTTGTGTTGCAAAGTTAGGCAACACAGTAACTAAGGTTAACAGGAAGAAAAACAGAAATTTCAATTTAATGGTACTCCATTGAGAATGCTCTGCTCAAGTGACTGAAATATAGAACATGAAGTAACTAGTAGATCACAATTCAGATTGTAACCAAAGTATTTTATTGAAGGAAGATGTCTCCTACCCCAGATTTCCCAATGGACTGTTGAATTTCGTTAAGAAACTCCAACTGCTGCTCTGCATCTTCTAATTGCCCTTGTATTAGCTGACAACGGATAATTCCTGCAACACATTTAAACATCTTATTGCAGGTTTGACTTCCTAGTGAAGCACGTGCTTTGTTTTTACAGAATTAACTTTTTCTCTCCTCAACCTCTTCAAAAAGTGCGGATACAAGAAGGGGGAATAGATCAAGACTTATGGTAATGCAGATTTTATGCACTTAGAAATATGTAGGATAGATGATGCGTGATTGATACATTAATATATGCAACACTATAAAGCAGTTTCATGGAAATATCTCATCGCTTATATTACAAAGTTTAAATCAGTAAATTCAACTGGTTCTAGACCAAGTAGAAGAATCATAAAGTCCGGCTTCTAAATTCAGCACAAGTACAAGAAGCAAAATGAAATTAAAAAAAAAACACACACACCTCCAACCACACACACAAACCACTCCTACCCCCTAAATTTTTCATCCTGTTTGAAGTTTCAGATTAGAAGGCAACGTCAAGGAGAAGAAATGCAGGGGAAAATCTGCGATGTCTGTATACCATATTTACTCTTCATTTTCTTGAGAGCAATTGGACTTTATCAAAAGCAGGTTTGGTTTTACTTGTTTGTCCATCGTCGTCCCCCTCCCCGCCCCCATGAAAAGAACATAACACGTACATCAAAAGTATCAGATGTTTTGACTTGATTATGTTTTCAACCTAATTTAGACACATATGTAGGCATGGGCAGCTTGTTCTATCAACTGTCCTTGAATTTTTTATTTCTCTAGCACCTAAGAGTTCTCCCGTTCTTAGGCACTACAGAAATAAAATAAAATAAAATAAATAAAAAAGATACAGCCACATCTCTGTACTTGCCATTACTTTGAGAGTTCTAATTTAAAGGAGAATAGTTTCCTTTTTCAAAAGGAAGACCAAAAGATATATCCAGTGAGGAGAAACTGTCGCTAGAGGGAAGACAATGTAACATGAACCAGGAAGTACTGCCCAATGCTGCTGTTCTAGTAGTTCTAGATTTTCCCAGTAATAGGAGAACTTGATCAAAAAAGCTTCGTCTGTGCCTTAAGACAGAATAAAGTGTAAGACCTTACCAGTTAGTGCAGGAACACTTGTTTCATCAAGTGTCATTGCAGTCTTGTACCATTTTAAAGCTTCTTTCACTTTCCCTTGTAAAATCATTTGGTATCCAAGTTCAGTAGCAAATTCTGCATTATCGGATGCCAAATCAGATGCTCTTTCAACCAAGGTTTGTGTATGTTGAAGGATGAGTTGGTTTCGGCCACACTAAGAGTAAGAATAATCTTTAAACCTTATGTTTTTCCTATTTTAAACTTTATTTTTTTTCTTATTTTTCAGATTCACTTAGAAAAATACACTGAATATTACTGCAGCAGTCTAGACGACATCTCGTAAGACATATAACCTGTAGTAATTCTATAGAAATTGTGACACCAAAGTGTGCTGGATTCAAACATATATATACAATATCATACAATGAGAAATAGTTGATAGTGCCTTTGAATGCTTCCCTAAAACTATTCTGATAAAGATCAGGTTAAAGAAAACTCCAGTTTCAAGTCTACGTGATTAACTTTGTCACTTTCCTACATTAAGAATATGGCTGGTGGACATTTGAGTGTATTTTCATTGGAAACCCATTTCTTATTTAAAAGCAAGCAGTAAAAACATTTTTGAAAATTATATGGCTTAGGTATTGTAATTCATACTGAATGTAAAACTTTGAAAATGTAATTACCAAAGGTAATTACACAAGGTAATTTCAATTGTCTGAAATCTACTTTTTAGTAGACATTTAACGTTCTGTCTTCCAAAAAATAAAACAAAACCCAGGATATACATATAGCTGTATGCCACTTAAAAAAAACAAACAAAACAAAACCAAACCATACTCACTGTTCTACTGAAAGCTAAAGCCATTTTACAGAAGAGCTGTGAATTACGTGGTTCTAACCTGTCCAGTGCTTTAATTAAGTCTCCCAGTCTTGCTGAAGCCTTGGAGAAAAAGGAGTAACATAATAAGTAATAGAAAGAATGAACAGATTAGGACAACTGAACAGTTTTCACTAAAAACTAGTAACAATTTTTACTATGCAATGATATCTTGAAATTTAAACTCAGAAGTTTTCAGGGCTAGGAGTCAGATTTATTTTGAATTCCTAGAAAAATACTCTGGAATTGTAAGTGACAATAAAGTACATCATGTGTCCTCTTTACATGCTTTAAAAAAGAAGTGAAAGACTTGAGCTGGATCTGATGTAATGAAAGTGTCCCATAAAGCAAGATAGTCTGACGAATCCTTCATCTGTGAATCTTGCTCTGACTTCATTGTGATAGAAACGTACACGCTCAAAACCAAAGCACTTCAGATGCCCAGACTTTTAACATCAGTTTCTCAAACCACCTAAGGTACTTTAGACATTTCTGGGGTTACAATAACAAGGTACATGGTTTTTTTTAACATGATTTTACATGGAAAGACTGAATCATGTTTAAGTTTCATCAAGTTTTAAATCTTTTTCCTCGACATGAGTCTTAGTCACATGTGATTTTTTTACCCCAGAATCTTTTGTTTACATGCTACCATGTCAAGAAAGTTTCATTCCCGGACAGCTTTACTGAATTGGAATCTGCAATTGTTACTGTTTCTCCATATTTCCTATGATTGTGCATAAGTAAGACTTAAATTTGATAATAAAGACACTAATGACTAAAAAGTTCTTTGCAAGAACTAAAAACGTGTTAAAAAACCTAAAATACCTTTTCCTCTAGAACTTGAAAAAACCTACAAAACACTGAAACACTTTAAATTTTTTTGCTAAATCTCCACTTAAATTATACCAGCATCTTTGCATAATGAAAAAAGATATTTACAAATATTTAAGGATTTTTCAAGACAATTTAGATAATGTATTTTAAAATTTCCTGAAAAATGGTACAAGCACCATATATACAAAATAGAGGCATACATCCCTGTGCAGAAAAGGATCTTGGGAGTGGAAGAAAAAGAGAAATCTTAGAGCTAATAAAATCCCCAGTAATTGTCAAAAAAGGGGGAACAAAGCACACTTTATACAACCTAACATCATAGGCTGTTGTTAACTGACTATGACCCCCTTCCAAAAATTTATCACTACAAGACCTCATTATTTCCCTTATTTCAATTAATAAAATACTTAAAATTAATGGAAGGCTTAAAATATCTTCTGAATTTATAAAAAGAACATCTAAATAATAGAAGATTACTTTGACGATTCATAGCAACATGATTCAATTAAATGTCCAGAGGAGACTTCTGTTTGGCTTAATTCCCATTATCTGGGTAAGTGAAAATGTAAAAAATTATATTTCCCTTGGCATCCAGAAAACACCCCAACAATAAGCTAAGCGGCTATTTGAGTCAGAGTAGGTGAATATACCTCTTCCTGCAGATAAGTAGTGTAGTACAGGACCAGACAAAAGACATAAACAGTGCACATGGGATCTAGTTCCTACAAAGGCTGTAGTATGCTCAGTCTGCTACTAAAAAGACTCACCTCAGAGATATTTCCTTCCCTGCACAGATAATGCAGGGCCTCCATTCTTATGGCTTCTAAATTAAGGGCATCTTTCTGCAATAGTCTAAAGCCAAACAAAAGGTGAACGTAAATAAACTAAAACATTTGCTCAGTCATCTGTTTTATCCCCCTAAAAGGGGAATAAAATAACTTGTACTGCACAGCCACTTAAGTCAAAGATCTCAATTGAAAGCACAGCTTTGTTACTTCATGCCTATCTCAAAAAAGGTCCTCTTCTATCCAAAACAGATTCATGTACTGATATAGTACCCTCACAGAATTGCAAGGCCGGGTTCTAATAACACAATTTAGTTTAAATTTATTTTTTGAAGAAACTGATTTAACATTCAAACTCATTAAAAGTGAATGGAAACCTATCTACTTTTGTTTCAAAGTTTGCTTACAGTGTAAACATGGCAAGAACACACTTGGTGATGTGCTACTTCATACTCAACCTATGTGCCGTTTCAACTGCCTGCTCCCAGTCCTGCAAGGCTAGCTGCAG
>NW_009646928.1:5018895-5025878 GCF_000708025.1 Charadrius vociferus | reverse complement strand
GAAACTTTGCAATTATCTGGTTCACAGTTTCCAGAGCTCCTGAATAATTCTGTCGGACCTCAAAATACTGTGCCTAATGGAAGGAAGAGAAGTCGCATCAAAAGCCTGTACACTCGCATAGGTTAGAAGATTCACAAGTTCAGCGTTTACAAGTTAGTAGTCAGTTATAAGCAAACAAAAGACAGAGAGATGTACACTGAGGAGTTAAAATGTCATACTAGGTTTCAAATAACTTTGTGTAAAGCATCTCATAATTTTAGGATATTGAACACAACCCACAGATTAAACATTTTTTCAAGCCCTGAAGTATGTACCATCTAAAAACCTACACTCAGTAAGTCACTGTTGTTGTTGCCAGAATTAACAAGTTTTTAAATTGAAAGCAATTTACAGTGTACTTTAAATATATAACTTATTTTACATATACATTACATATTTTTGAGATAGAAATCGTGCAAACTTAGTAGTTTCTGAGAGTTAATTTCTTAAGCCATAGCAAGATAGCTGTCTGTCTAAAATACAACTGCAGTAACTAAATTTAAGATATACTGGTAACTGAAGTCAGCCGTCCACATACAGCCAAGCACAAGTGCCTAACCAAATAGTATTGCACACACTCTCCTGAACTTTAGTCGTCTTATTTTCACTGAACAATTTTTTTCTGCATTTAGCTTTAGAATATTAAATAAACATTATATTAATGAGTAGCAATATCTGCGATATAAACAAGTAGTATATTCTGAAACAGAAAAATGTGTAAAGAAAACAATTCATGCCACTCCCTTAATGAAATATAATCAAAACGAACACTTGAAACAGACCAATGACGATTAAGAGGGTGTTAACAATGTTCATAGATGATTACAATACAGTGTTTAACTACTACTTTTTTGGCCATGGCACACAGCAATTCTGTAACATGGATACATGTCCCACACAAAAAGGAAGAAATGACACATAGTTCTACATTTTTGCGGCTATTTGAAACCTCATTTCTTACATATAAATACATGAATAAAACAGGTTTTCTTGTGTATATAGTAAAAATCATAATCTCAGTATACATAAAGACTATATTTAGCTTATACCTTTCTTTTTTACATTGGTGTCTAATGGACCATAAAGTATCATCTGGTAGCTAGTTGGTTTTTGGTTGGTTGTTTTTTTTCCTTAGAATAAAGAAAACTGCATAATTTTAACATACTGAAAAGAAATACAGATGTGCGGGAAGAAATAGTTACCAGCTCCAATTCACCAAAAAAAAAAAAAAAAAGGGGTGGAAATTGTATTTAGTGAAGCACTATCCCACTGCAGCAATGTTAAATACTAGAGAAATGTAATAATACAAGAACGCTGCAGAAATTCACAATTATGCATATGGCAACAGACACAGTGTACCATTACTGCAACCCAGGCATGCCCTTTTGTCTTAATCTACAAAGAAAGTGAGAAGTCTTACAAGCCTCTGCTACTCATTAAAATTAACTACAAACTATTTAATATGAGCTGTCTACCACAGGAAACAGAACCGTTAGTACGTTTTTACTGTCCTGGTAATCGATTTGTGTGATAACTGTTCTATATTCCTGAAACAATTTCATAAATCAATTCAAACTTCATTTCTGCGAAAACCTAGTCTTTTCTTCTGAACAAAACCAGCATGACTGAGCTACATTTCTCCTCCTTGGACAAGCTTACTTACCATAGACAACTCTTTTCAGCGTGTCTTTAATTACTCTGCAAGACTAATATGACATTTAGGAAGTGTTAAAATCATGAAGTAAACTTACTTTACCAAGCAGAGCAAAAACATCATTGCCTTCCTGCAGTGCTTCATCGAAGTATTTCACAGCTTTTTTAATGTGAGTTTCTTTCCCACAGGTGAGATCAAGCCATGCTTTCAAAATCAACCCCTGTAAACAAAACATAAATTGGAATTCTTTGATAACTAGGTAGTAAAAAAGTATACTAGATACAGTAGTAAGTAGAAATAACCTAAAAATAAAAGTAGATACCTGAAGTTCTACTTTAACTATTAAAATATATATACTTGAAATTATAACCAGTTTACAGCATAACCTAAAATATTAGTAATTCATTCCAGCATGAAACTAATCAAATAGTATATTTACTTAGTGGCTTTTAAAAAAAACAATGGCACTGAACTAGTCTAACACGCTCAGCAGACAAAACAAAACCTTGCAGAAGCAATCACATATGATTGCAAACATTTCCACAGAATATTTTCTTAAGATTTTGTTTACATGAGACACTGAGAAACACATGGGGTGCTGGTTTTTTTTCTTCTACTGTCTGACTAAAAAGAAAAACCTGTGTGTGAAGGGCAAAAATCTGACATTTCCAAATTCCCCAACACTATTATAAAAAAAAAAAATATATTTAGAACTTTTAAAAGATGAAATGTGTCTTTTCATTGAAGAAATTATTACTTGTGATTAATGAATTTTCTCTTATGTTCCAGACATTTAATTATAACTTAAGTAAATCAAATCTGTTTTGAAGTGCTGCATTATTTAATCAAATTATAATTGCCATCAAAACAAAAAATAAAACTATAAAATATCACCAGCTCTTTCATAACATAAAATTAAAGAATTGGGTCATGCATTTAAAACTCAAAGTTCAGTAGAAGAGTCATATTTTTCAGGGTCACGATTTTGTTCTGCAACAGAGACTGGCTGAAATTCATATACTAAAGCATTTAAAAAAAAAAAAGGGAGGTATTTTACTTCTATACAAGGAGTACATAAAGTATCTTACCAAAATGAATTGCATATACTAAGCAAATCATACTTCACTGAGTTTTAGAACCCCTAAACACCGCCCAAAAATTTGAAGTACATGTAACTTTGTGTTGCTGAACTAGGAAAAGGGAACTAGGAAAAGCATAACTGAACTCAGAAAACGCAAAACTATTTGTTTTCTATATATTTAAATGGTAATATACATTTATATTTATGTGCATGTCCCTCTGTAAAAAAAAAATTTAAAAATTAATTCTTTCAAATCCAATAAATACTTCACCTGGAAATATTTCGTACTAAGCAACATTCCCAAATAGTGTCTCTTAAAATCAAAAACAACTACTACAGTTTCAATCAGCAAAGTCATACATACTGCTAGTTTACCAAAATGGCATACACTTAGTCATTTCAGAAGTTTACACATTAATGCTTTGTGATATCCTTAAATATGTCTTCCATAGTAAAAATTAGCCAGTAATTAAAAATACCTACCAATTTTAATGAATAATCAGTGATAGTTCAAAAGCTAAGCCGCTACTTAAATTGATAATGCAATTTCAGAAATTAATGTTTAGAATAGTTGCAGATTTCTAATGCATGTATTATCATATAAACCATAAAACCGTAGATTACAAATTGAGCAATGTACAGAACCACACAGAGGAACAATTCAGAAACATTTGTGTTTAATACCAGTGTCATAATAGAACAACTATGCATTCAAGTAACAGCTCTGCCTTGAAGACATCCAGCTACAAAAAAAAAGGGTTTTTTTGTTTTTTTCTCTCCTTGAATTGAAGCTGATACCTCCTTTAATAAAAATAACACAATAAGTTTTCACAAACCTCTTTAAAGATTAAAGATTCTAGTGAATTTTGATGTCTGTACATAAATGTAAATGTCATTGCCACATACAATGCTTAAACAGATTTTAAAATAAATAACATTCAATAAAAGCCCATGCAAATTTTGCCTTTAACAACTGCTGAAAATTTAAATCCCTGATCCTCTGGGTATTTTTGAATCTTCAGATTCAAAGCAGATGTCTCTCTCTAATGAGACTATCACATTTATTTTTTTGCTAGGAATTATGATCTCAGTATCAAAGTAGCAAAACTGGCATAGCCACATATTATTTCTATTGGTCAATGCAACCCTCTCATTTCTTAAGTGAAAATGAATACTTAGAGGAAAAAAAAAATAAAAATGATGGGAATTCTACTCGGCCTTCTCAAAAGAATTTATGACATTAAGAAAGAAAGCATTAGAACACAAAACAGTTAAAGGAAACCTCCAAATTGCATTGATGCAATAAGTCCACCTTCACAGTGAACATGGTCCTATCAGTACTTTACACAGAACAAAAAAGTTACCTCTTTACCACCACCAGAAACTTTGATCATTCTATCAACATATTCACGGGCTTTGTCCTCACGACCAAGATGCCACAAAAATAAGCCGGCGAAGTAGAGAGCCTGCTGTCCTGCTGTTTTACGTTGCTCCTTCATTTTTGCATCCAACTCTAGAATAGCATCTCGATCTGAAAAGGTTTTGTTCAGAGTTTTTGTTGATAGCATATCAAAACATTACAAAAGAGGAGCACACAAGCCGAGGGCTTCCAAAGCAAACATTGTTTTCTGTATTATATATTGACAAACACACAGGCAATCCCTCCCAATTAAAAATATTGATCAGATACAGTCATAAAAGACAGAAGAGGGTTCCCATCAACATTGCCATTTGCGCAAGAACACCGCTATTTGTTAAACCTTAGATTTGTAGCTGAGACTTCTATCAGATAAAGGGAAACTTGACAATAAGGTTCACATTTATACCAGCGTCTGCCAAATAAGTAAACAGTTATCTGTAAAACTGCAGCCCTAAAATGCTGAACACAAGATGATTTAGCTCCAGAATCCCTGGAAAATGTGTGATGTGTTTCTTAACACTAAAGCTCATTTTCTTACATTCTCATTGTTATTGTCAGTCGCTCCCACCAGGTTAACCCCGCATAGAAATCTAATTTGGTGTGTGGGACTTACTGCCAAATATTTTCTTTTACCCACATTCATTTCTGGTCCTATTTCAGAGCCATTAAAATCAAATGTCTCAGTCTTACTGCCATGACTTTCTCAGACAGTCTTGAAATGCAGGCTTATTTTGCTGCCCTACACTATTAAACTTCAGGGACTCAAATAAGAGTGATGTCATTAGTCACAGCTGTTTGACATCATACTGCTTAACAAAACTGTCAGTAACAGTTATAAACGTGCACAGTCAGGAAGATACCAGCACAACAGTTTAATGATAACTCCATTTACCTGATAAACCAACTGTGGTTGGTTTAGATTTTAGATTGGAGAAAAGAATACCAACATTCACAAAATTATTTTCTCCATGTGTAAGGTCAGGGTAACTTGAAAAACAAAAATAGTGTGGCTTTAATGATTTCTTAAATTGCAGTTCCGCTCAAAAGTACTGATATCAGACAAGACAGAACAACCACCACAAAAAGCTTCATTCAAATTTCTTTTTTTTTTTTCCCCCTACAAGAGATTTTTGTCATGGTAGATAAATCAGATTATTGTTTTTTTTTTTTTTTTTTTACTGTTTTAACATTCAGTCTTACCCTTCACAGTTTTGGTATTTTTGTTTACAATCTTGACAAGCGTCACTCAATTCAGTACTAGATACTATGTAAAAAGCAAAGCTAGAGTATACCCTTTTAAATTAGGCAGAATTGGTCTACAGCTCTCAGATCTTCACACACAACTGTTTAAAACATGAAGCAGTATTGTGTTAATAAGCATACCTGGATTAGGGCTCTTTTTATGGGCATAAATCAGAGCCATCATTGTACAAAGTGACACCTCCTGTTTGTTTTTAATAGACTCCAACTGTCGAATACCCTCTTGGATGTCACCTAGTGAAAACAAGTGCAAAACAGGCTGTAACATTTTTCAAGACAAATAATATCAGCATCAAAACCTCAATCTGACTTAAATTCTTCCTTCATTTTTTTCTTCTCTGTTTTTGATAACTTTCTTCATAACTTCCTTCATTATTCACACATCCATTTTCACTTGTTTGTGCAAATCTTTCAAACAGACACAAGAAAGAAAAAAACATCTCAATGCTGAGAACTTGAAAGGAGTTATGTGCTAGTTCTGCCAACTGCCATAAAGATGAAAATCACCTTTATTATTTGTTTTATACATGGCTCTGTTTCTTTATATAGCCAGGATTTTTGCCTTGTTTGTGTGAATCTTTTGAACATCAACAGAAGAGACATCTTGAAAAAAAGGAATGTATGATTGTAAAACAAACAAAAAAAAGTCAGGGAGTCTGGGAACAGATACCCCTTTTCAATCTTTTCAATCCTTCCTAGCCCCCTGTCACTACCCTCCCCCACTTTGGGTTACTTGTTAGTATTCTGTGATATCCTTGAAATGTGGATTTACCTAAATAAAATTCTCAAAACAGTTTAATGTACACAAAGATCCTCCCAACAGGTATTAACTGTCAGCTCCTCTGTGCAGCTGGATATAACCAAGTTAAATACAGCTACACTGAAGGCAAGAAATATTTACTTGAACAAGCACATTGCAATGGGCATTTGGACAGGGCTCAAATTCCCCCCAAGGAACGCATTTACCTGACCCATGTTCATGTAACCATTAAAAAAAACCCAAAACAAACAGAAAACTCCAAAACACCTCTCCCCTCCCCCCCCCAAAAGAAGAGATATTCACTATTTCTCATTTCAGCACTACGTTGTCTAGATCAGTTTCATTCAAAATGCACGCGTGTGTGTGATAGATCATGAAACACCGGTAATCTTGTCAACATGTAAAACATTCAGACTCCGTAACATCGATTTCTTTCTGCGTAGCAGACTAAAGACTGCGTTTTGCAAGGCAGAGAAGACCAGCGCTTTGGGAGGGCTGCGGAGGGACGGGACCCAACACCCAGCTCCCCAGTCCCCCTTTACCTGCCCTCAGGGCGCCGTAGGCCCGGTAGAAAAGGAACACCGGATCGCTGCCCAGCCGCCCCAGCGCCTCATCCGCCGCAGCCCGGACATGGTGGAAGTAGCCTTCTTGGCAGTAATAATTGAGCAGGGCCTGCGGGAGAGGCGGCCTATGTTCACTCATGCAAACGCTTCACCCCGGGACGGCAGGAGACCGCGCGGCCCGGCCCGGCCCGGCCCGGCCCGGCCCT
>NW_009646928.1:4962546-5018559 GCF_000708025.1 Charadrius vociferus | reverse complement strand
ACGCCTTGTCGGGCGGTGCTGGTTGTGGGGGTGCGGCGCCCCCTGTCGGCGGAGACGGGCGGTCTCGGCGGCTCTCCCTCAGGAGTGGCATCGTGAGGTAGTCTGCCACGGCTTGAACGCTGAATGTAAAGCTTTGAGAATTTTTAGATTTTCTTGCCTTTTTTTTTTTTTTGGCTGGACATACGACTAAGTGGCCCACACTCTATATCTTTCATAATGTATCTCAATACTGAGCACTTCAAGTTATGTGAAGCTTCTTTGTAGAAATGAAATAGCAGTGGGGTAAAATCAAATACAGAAAGTTATCTTTTTTTTTAAACTTCCTTCCCTCTTTCTTTCCGCCTAGGGAATTTCAGAGTTGCAAAGATTAGTACAATTCAGGTTTTCCTCTGGAGGTGAAAGCATCCTCAGTCGTCGTCTCTAGACACCAGAAACAACAGTTGCTAAATAACACTCCTTTAGAACGGTTGTGTTGTCGTCCAACCTGAGAAATGTCAATAATTAGTACAAGGAGGCGAACCCATCTTGCACTGAATTCACAGGTGAAGCTGATTCTTCTATCGGAGAGCGCTCCGAGGAAGCTTTCCTAACAAATTCATCACACGTGGCACTACTCCGTCACACGCTTCCCATCCCCAGTGTCAGCAAGGCACCAAAGAGGTAATAGGTAAGTGTATTTGTTTTTCCTTGTTGGCCAAGATGATCCTCCAATTTTTGTGTTATGTTTATGTGATGCTCTACTTGTGCTGAAGTAACGTTTTGGCTTCCGTAACACCGAAAGCCTAAAATAGGTATGAGGAAACAAGTATTTTTGCGCAGCCATGACCTGTGATCTGCAGTGACAGTGGCATAGTTCTCATTTATCTTTAAACTATTTCCTTGAGAAAGGCAAAGTTTAAAAAGCTGTGTATGGAATAAAAAAAAATATTCAATTTACTACTTTATTTTTGAATCAGTCTATTATTCCTGTTAGTTTGTGGATAATTTACATACTTTTTAAGATAACCTTTTAAAATATATTTTGTTTACACATTAATCTGAAAATACTTATCTCTTCATTTTGATACTTACGATTTAAATTTTAGACTTTTTTTTCATAATGCATTTCAGAACAATTTGAAGGAGAAACATTTTCCTCCCTCAAAAGATTTGTGATGAATTTCAGAGAAGATGCTATGAAATTTTATTTCTGCATTAGCAACTGAGCAGGCATACAGAATACAATTGCTCATAAACTGGTTTTATACTAAGTTCAGTATTCACTGCTGAGTATTTTCAATTTAAGTTGTAGACAAAATGCAACGTAAAATTATGTAAGCCTATAAAATGAACAGTTTCAGAAATTGACTGAAGCAATTGATAAGGAATAACTGACAGGCCCACTTTCCAGCTGCATTTGCATTTTTCCATACCAGCTTCCACAAATGATAGCTTCTAGGAACATGGTGCTTCCAGAGAGATTCTTAAAAAATCTTGAGAAAAAGACCACTGGTTATTCACTCCAATGCTGATTCACCTTTTTCAGAAACTGACTTGAATGCGAGATGTTCTGCACCCTATTTGTGAATAGTAACTAACAGGAATAAACTGGTTCTCATAATCCCAGTTGGGGAATTTCATGCATCTAGAACTATTTTCAGTCCTCACTTTCTCTTTGTAAACTCATGAATGCTCAGTTCTCATACCTGTAAATGCTTTGAGCCTCCTGGGACACCCTCAGGACAGCTCTGGTATTTGGCAGTTGAGTACCCCACTGCACGGAGCTGCTGCATGAATTGATGAAGTTACTCAGGGCAGTACTATTGATACACGCAGAATCATCATGCTCAGTGTCTAACATGCATTGAACTAGAAATTCATAGTTGGTGACTAACAAGTCCCAAGGATTAGTTTATGTCGAAGAACAGTATAGCTGGCTATAAAGGTTTTCAGTGTCCTCTCATTCTCTGGTTTTAGAAGCATACCTTTTTTATATTAATGTAAGATAATAAAGACAAAAGGAACATACAATAAAAAATGTAATCTTTATTATTTTGGCGCATTAATAATGTTGTTTAGCATCAGTTAGGGTAATAGTAGCATTTTCCTGCATGCAGTTCACTAATACAGTATTAGTCAATAATTTTAATAAAAGTAATCTATATTTAATTTTCCTGCGTAAGAAACATAAAATGTCCTGATGTGTTGGATTATACAATTTTGCTACTTTCTCTTTGTGAAAAAATATTGTGGACCAAAGACAACATTTAGAACTGTTCTAGTGCAGCATGAATTAAAAAAAATCTGTGAGTAAAGATGAGACAGGATTAAGGATTCTGTGAAAGAAAGGTTGTATCTGAAAACTTATGATGCAGGCACTGCTTAGACATTCAATTTGAACTTTACACCATTTCCCAACCGCGAAGAAACTTAGATTTTTAGAAGCAAATTATGAACTTATTTTGCAAAAAGTATTGACATGTTTGCAAATATTGTAAAAAATAAGAACCTACAGCTACCCATTCTCTTAGTTATATCTTGTTCACTGGAGTTCTTCTGTGAAAAAGTGCTATGGACAGAAAGTAAAAATGGTGTGACATCAACCTGAAGATAAAATTCAGTTCTTGTTTTATGTACATAATGCTGAAAAATAAAATAAAATGATTTTTACAGTATTTATATTTGCTTATAAAATTCTAACATTATTTTCAACAGGTTTAGTAGTTTTCAACATGTCTGTACAGTTTGGATATACACTATATGCTTTTCACTGAAAATTCAAAAATGTAAAACAAATAAGCTCCTAAATAGCTGCAAAATATTGCTTAATGGTATGGAGGAATGAGGTCATTTTGAGTAGTTTATTTCATTTAGCTCTGATGTATGGCTTCCCATATTTAAGAATCCTGGACATTCAAAGGAACAGCAGCATAGGCAATATAAACATGCATTGATAGCATCCAAACTATCTATAATGGTAGATAATACATAATTTTACCTGTTGAACGCTTGCACACTACACTTATAGTGGTACATATTTGATGCAATAAATGTGCTTAGGTCATTATCTGCTCAAACATGCACCACAGGTTAAAAATTACTATTTACATAGCAGAGGGCTTTTCATTAACATGTACAACAATATCAACCTTACTGAGAGCTGAAGATGGCTAAACAATACTGCAGGATAAAGCAGAACAACTGTATAAAGGGATCTTTTTGATCAATTTGGCGGGCTGAGGCAGATTCATTTAGTATTTGTATGCAGAAAGACATCTGACAAAGACAGAATCTGTGACTCCAGACCTTGAAGGAAGTTTGCACTTTCTGAAACTTAATTGTCTGTGCAAAAATTAATCCGTCTCTACTGTTCTCGTGAGTTATAGGGGACCTTACAGGCATACCAAGACTTCTTAGGACGTGATGAAACATGAATACATTAATTAAGCACCTCAAAATCTGTTATTCCTTTCCAGAAACACCGCGCTAAAAGAAATCTGTTGTTCTTTGTGACTTAATGTTATTTTCATGCATGATCTATAAGTGCAGCATGCCTTCATGCAACTCATTTCTGTGTGTATATTAGTTGAATAATAGAACACCTGGCCCTTGTACCTGTAAAGGTGTACTTAATCCCCTTCCCCAACAGAAGCCCCATTTACAAAAATAGTCACATATAATAAACAACATATGAATAAAAATAAGATGAATCCACCAACACAGGTTTTGTAAAAATATGACGTATGTGGCAGTTGAAATGCAACCAGTGGATACAGTTACTGTATTGTTTTATGCTAAACACACAAATACTTCGTTTGCACCCCTTTCACTGGTCCCTACAGTCTGAGTAGCCATTTTTTCTCTCCTCTTCAGCAGTGTCAGCTGGTAGTGAGAACAGTAACCTCCTGTCAAGCTTGTTTCCCCGTATCACAGTCACTGACAAGGGGTCACTGTCTTTTAATAGGCACTGACCTTTAATGTACAGTATATTTGTAAAAATTGTCAGTTTGGCATAGACCTCCAGCAGGAGTCCTGTTGACACAAACACATGATCCTTACAGCCTAGAACTATTTTGCACATAGATGATTTTGCTTGCTATTTGCTTTTATTTCTGAACATCTTTATCTTCCTTTTCATGCTTTCCTTTGACTGGCCTTGTTACGTGATCATAAGAAGGTGGACAAACTGCTGTTGATGCAGTTATATCGGTTTTCTCTGTAAATGAGTTTTCATTTAACTTGTCAATAAGGATTTCATCTTTCATACCCTGACCAGCCCCTCCTTCTGTTTTGTTTTTGTTATAGATAAAGGAAGCTTGTTTTACTGTTCGTTTTAAAAGGTGACGTCTGTAAGCCCGTTGAATAATGACAGCAGATACTTCCTCCTGTTTTCGTTTTAATGTGGTTGTAATTGGTTCATAGGAAACTTTTGAAGGATTGGCTGCCATAAAACGATCTTCCATCTGTATTCTGAGGGCGTCCATCTCCCCACTTTCCCCCAACACACGCTTTGTGAAAGCAAACAAGATGTCAAGGCAGTGAATTCTGTCGCCGCTTACCATGGGCAGATCCATTGCAATAAGCTGGACTTTGTTTGGTTTGGGTAGATGAAGAGGAGGCTCAAGCGCTGCTGCAAAATCAGACAATTTCTCAAATTCCATGAATTGTGTTGCATCAGGATCAAACTTCTCCCAGACTTCATAGAACATCTCAAAGTCATCCTCGCTCAAGGGTTCAGCGCTTTCTTCAGTAGCAACACCGAAGTTCTCCAAAATCACGGCAATGTACATGTTCACCACTACCAGAAATGATATGATAATGTAGCTGACAAAGAAGAAAATCCCAACAGAAGGGTTGCCGCAGTCGCCTTTCACAGAGCTCCCCGGATGAGCTTTGTTAGGGTCACAGTCTGGCTCCCCACTGTTAAGAATTGGGGCTAGCAGACCATCCCAGCCAGCAGATGTGGTGATTTGAAATAGGCAGATCATGCTGTTGCCAAACGTTTCAAAGTTGAACATGTCATCTATACCAGCTTCCCTCTTGACATAGGCAAAGTTGGACATGCCAAATATCGCATAGATAAACATGACCAGGAACAGCAGCAGACCAATGTTGAACAAAGCAGGAAGAGACATCATCAAAGCAAAAAGCAGAGTGCGGATTCCCTTCGCGCCTTTAATGAGACGCAGGATGCGACCAATTCTGGCAAGTCGGATCACTCTGAATAGTGTGGGGGATACAAAATACTTTTCAATCATCTCAGCTAAAAACATACCTAAAACAGAAAAAAAAAATAAAACCAAGATGCATTAACACTTAATCTCTGTATCATAGCAGAAATTTAGAAGAACAGTTTTCAAATTGGTCATTATATGTAGCAATTAAAGATACTCTGTAGATTCCACTTGTGGAATTTCTGTTATACCACTTGTACTTAATATTTGCAGGTACAATATATGTTGAATGATTAGAACAGTTTTGATGGTATGATTAGGTAAATTATTAGATAAAATGAAAAGTTGCATGACTTAGTTGTAAACCTTGCAATGGCAAAAGCCAACCATATAGCGCTATTCGAGTAGAAGTTAGCCTTATGTTCATTTTACCCTCTTTTGGGTTTAATAAACAAGACTTACCTACTATAGAGAGAATGACAACTACGAAATCAAAAATATTCCAGCCTATAGTGAAATAGTAATGGCGAAGTGAAATTAATTTCAGGACACATTCTCCAGTGAAAAGGACAATGAACACCAGGTTTATCCAGTATAAAATATTTTCCATTTCTTTACTCTGGTCATCAGTTTCTACCATCATGGTAACCATGTTAAGACAAATAAGAATCATAATGCTGATGTCAAAGACTTGCTGTGTCACAAAATCAAAGACCATGCCTTGGAATTTGTTCTGAGGAGAAAAGAAAAAAAGAAATATCCAATACAAACTGTAATTGTTTTTAATTTCCTGTTAGAAGAAAGAAGAAAAATACATGCAGTAAGGCCTATAAGACTTCAATAAAAATGTAGCTAGTGATCTTAAGTAGAGGAGTTAAATTAAAGTGAATCCAACAGCTTAGTTTAGCGTCCTTTGTTTGTACATTCATACATAAAATTGTTGCAAGGAAAAAAAAAATTTTTTCTACTGTGTCTACGTTTTTGCTGACTGATACACTAGTTAATGATAATTTTCACATGGGTATATTTCTGCTCTCTCTCTCTCAATAAAAAATGAGCTGTTTGTAAATAGATTTTGGTATGATGTATATAAATAATTTTACCCCTGGTCTTGGTATGGGTTTTTGTGGTTTTTTGGATCCCAGCTTTTTCATTGCATTGTAGTATTTCTTCTGTTCTTCTGTCATAAATATGTCTTGACCTCCAAAGTAAAAACATGAAACCAAAATTGGTTATAATCACGTTTGTATGCAGAGTTGAAAAAACTCTTAAAGCGAAATGTGATTTATTTGTTTATTTCATGAAAATCAAGATGATTGAATTGGGAAAAAATCTCATAGCTATCAAATAGAGCTGTCTGCAATCTAAGCATTTAGTCCAGAAGTTGTCTTGACGTCCAGTACCATATCTCACAAAAAACTGTAATGCAGCATTTTTCTACAGCTGTCTTCCTTGAACTCCAAGAAATCCTTTTCAGTACCTGTTTTCTTGTATAGGAAGAGATACAGTAAACAGCATCTGAGGTAACCTCAAATAGTCTGGGCTGCTCAGTACTGTCACTTCTGAACTGTTATTTTAGTGGAACAAAGGGAGCAGACAAAGTCATGTTTTTAGTGCTTTAGGTATCTAGTTTAGCAATCACAACATTATCATTGGGACTCAAAGCCTTCAAGGTTTTTGAGGAGATGGATTATCAGACTTTGGAGAAACTGAGCTGAAGATTCAAGCACTCTTGATACTGTTGACAGCAAAGTGCTCTCTCTTAATTCTTCATCTTGATTAGCTTCCATGTTCAATGAAGTTCTGATTAGCAAAAGCCAGAACTGGCCTTTAGAGTCTGACAGTGAAGATAAAGAGAGAATTATGGGTCTTTCATGGCAACCTAACCAAAACCCACTGCCTGTAGTAACTTTCTTCTAGAGACAGCTTGAATGAAAAACCATCAGACTCCACATACCTCTTGAAGTAAATTTTTCCTCGATAAAAGTTACTTGCAGACATCTAATTCCAGGAATGTCTATGAACACATAGGACTGGATGCAGCCCTTTTGTGGGTAAGCGTTTGGGAAGCTTGAAGACATGGGAATGCATGCACCGTACCCTGGACAGTCTCCATAACCACACACCTCTTAGGCCTCTAGCATGTACAGCTTCCAAAAATCTTACTTAGCATCTCTCATTACTAACATAAACCCAAAGAAAGCGATGAAGTCCAGTAAGGAAAATTAAGCTAGTAATTCATGGCTGCTTTTGCCCTTTAGCTTTCATTACCTTATCTATTTACAGAAAATAATTTTAAGATGAGCATCTGAGACTCAAACCATCTCTACCAGTGAGATTATCTACATCTGCACTATGAAACAATCGAAAAAGGCTCTGAGGTAGTTAGAAACCACTCCTGTTCTGTATAGTTTGAGATTGTTCAGTGACACAAAATAGAACTTGAATACTTGGGATCATTAAAACAGCATCTATAGTGCTGTGATGAAATAATGCTTTATTTTTCATAAGCAGGTAGTTAGGGTTTTTTTGTGCTGATAGAGATACTACAAATCAAGAAGAAAAAAAGTCAAGAAATTATGAGTGCTTTAATGTAGAGGCCTAAATTGGGGGTTTGATTATGTAGGGAGGTTTCATGAAGTTTAGGCATGGAAAAATAGATGACTTGAGAAAGACTAAACTGGACATTGAAAACAGAAGGGTGTGTCCCATTCTCTACAATGTAAAATCTTATGACGTTAATGCATACTACATATTGATAAGATATTATATCCTAATATACTTCAGCTTTTTTGATTTTGAACAAACCTTGTGTGTACATTCCATATATCATGCACCTGCAAAAATGCGGTATTTTAGAATATCTTTAGAAGTGAAATGAAACAATACTTATCTTCTTTTTTTGCTGATTGAAGTTATCAATAATGACACCAATGAACAGGTTCAGGGTGAAAAAAGACCCAAAAATGATAAAGATGACAAAATACAAATACATGTACAGGTTGTCTTCATACTTGGGTTGCTGTAATACCTAAGGAAAAAAATGTGAAATATCATTCCTAAGATTTCATGTGAAAATCTCAGCTTAACAAGCAGCAACCTTGGGCAAAATGTCCTTGCTATTTTGTGTCTGGAGAATACTCCTGTCACTCATATCAATGTATTTTGTCCATTCCATCTATTATTGACAGCATCTGGCAGTTCGCATTCAGTTTTCCACAATTTGTTACAGCAGAATCTTACATTAGTTAATTTAACTTTGTTTCGTTTTATTGTATGGATATTAATTGCTTTTGAAAGATATATAAATACACACTTGTTGATACATAGACCTCAAGAATAAAAGAGAATTCAAAATATTGGCAGTACTTACATCTCTTGAGTCAATTGCTGCATACATAATATCCATCCAGCCTTTAAATGTAGCCTGTAAACAGTACACACCTGTTTAAGCATAAAGCTTGAAGACAATTCATATAATTATTTCCAGCAACTGAGTACAGCACCAGGAATAATTAGCATAACATGAGATTTCTAGATAATTTTGTCTCTTGGCTTTCTTCACAGCTGCTCATCAGATACACTGCTGTGTATCCCCTTGTTTTGTCTCTCTATGAATATTTTAAGGAGGAAGCGTAATTGACTTATTTCTAATTAATTATCAGAAATGATAGAGTGCAGTGTCATTTTAGTGAACTAAATGTTCATCAAATCATATCAACTGCAAAGACTATGTACAGCTGAGAAATAGCCTTGTGTAACTGAGTTGCCGCCAATGAACACTGATGTGTGGTCCCTCCCTCTCAAATCAGTCATAAAGGTGGCAAACACAAGGAACCAAAAATTTAATCAGCTCAGAAAAGGTATTCTCCTATCAATCAGAATTTTGATCTGTCCCTACTTTGAAAGACTTTACCTGATTTAGTAATTCTTTTTGCACTTTTAATATATTGTGTTGTGTTTTACAGAGGCTAGATTCCTCAGATATGTTCTGAGATAAACTGGTAAGAAGAGGATGTGTTTTATGTGCATCGAAGATTTAATATGCCTCACAGATGGCAGCATTTAGTGAACTTTTGTAGCTGTTTCCTGTGCCCAGAATCTGTAAAATTTTATATTTGACAGTGAGGTGTAGATTGCTTCATCTGAGCATTCAAAACAGAAAGTAATTTTCTCTGCTGTAGCAATTAGTTCTCTTTTGACTGGGCAACATCTCCAAGTAGAAATCACCCAGTTTTTAATCCAGTTGTGCCCAGAATAAAACAAAGTGAAAAAGTTCTCTGTCATTTGATCCCTATTATAATTTTGCTGAACAAGGCTGCAGATCATTTGTTCCTTCATATTCTATTCCATAGAGACCAGACGCAGAAACAAGTTGGGAGTGGAACACTCTTCATCCATGGTTATTGCTGCATCTCCGTGATCTTGAGGTTTCGTTTCTAGTGAAGGTTTCAAAAAGGCTTTGCTTATGCAGCATGGCATCATCCTGAACTGAACTTAAAATGAGAAGGAATTATTTTCTTAACGGAAAAAAACCCAACTTTTGAAACTGTGGAACACTAAAAAGAGCATGATTATCCTGAGATGCAAATCCAGTATGCAACAACTTTCATATCTTGGAGCCAACACAGAAAATACGAAGTTCAGGCGACTTACAGTACAATGGTGAAATCAAAGCATAGTATCAGAGGACCAATAAATCAACAATAAATCTGAAGCAAGTAGAGGTCTCAGCTGAAGAATTTAAAGTCCTTGTGGAATATTTGGACGGCAAGGGATTAGGAGAGGTAGGATCAGCTTTATTTATGTAATTCCTAATATGTGTTTAACCTGATCTCAAAGACTTTTAATGATGGACATTCCACAACCTCATAAAAATTATTTCTTCTGGCACTTGTCTTGTCTTTAGTGTTTCCTAGTATCTAAATTCTTCTGCCACCATTTAAGACTGTCATTACATATCTGGAGAACAGAGTACTAATCATCCTTTGTGCAGCACCTTTTACTTATTTGCAATCTGATTGTTGCTGCCCTTCTTCTTTAGGCTGTGAACACTGTTCCTTACTTCAGTCTTTCCATGTAGATCTTGTTTTCCAGAACTCTGATAATTCTCATTATTCTCCTCTAAGCTCTCTTCCACTAGTTCATCTCTTGAAATGGTAACCAAAACTGGACTCAGTATTTCAGCTGAGGTCTTACAAGGTCTAAATAGGGCTGGATGATTACTTCACATCTTACAGGTACTACTTTTGTTTCTGTCTTGGTACATTATTTGCATTTTTTGGAATGTCACGACTTAGGTTGAAATCAGCACTTCAACGTGAAACACTAAATGCAAAAAATGAGCATACTTTTACATCAGAAAGATGATGCAAATGATGGAGTGGCTCTTCTGCAAAGCGTGTGCCGTTGCCTCAGATTCAAACACATGATGATTCTTGTACATCATCCTCCAGGCAAAGTGGAATTATTGGGTTTTGTGAATTTATTGGTGTAGCCTAGACTAACTAGAGTGAATGGAAAAAATAGACTAATTTTAAAATATTAAGCTTCACTATCATCAGTAAAGCACTCCATTAGAAACAGACAGTATATTTCAGCTAGAGCTAGGAAAAAGATCTGAAGAACTGAGCTGTTGTGTGCTTATTATTATTATTAAAAAGGCAACTTGAAAAGAGTATGGGGGGAGAAAAATACAAATATAATATATTAGTATCTTGCAGTTCAAAATATCTAAAGTAAAATGTGTATTTTCCACAATGACTTTCACAAAACAATGCCATTACCGTTACTGAAGAAATGATGAAAAAAAACAATCCCAAAACATAAATAAAATTAAGTAATTCTAATAACAAAATATACTCCCTCATTGTATTGTTTGTTTTATTCTAAATCCTTCCTAAAAATCAGTAAGAGTCAGTGAATAGAATCATCATTATGCACAACCATTTACACTAGTTGATAACTTAGCTGTGAGAAAAGGGATTCTTAATTCCCTGAGCAGAAGCATCAGTTGCAGGAGAACTTGTAATTTTAAAATATGTTGCTTGGACAATAGGAAATAATAGAACTGGAGGTTCAGTGTCAAGGCATTATATTTAGTGGAAGAGTGTTATTTCTACTGCATTCAGTAGAAGCTTAGGCCTAAATTTATCTGCAACACATTTGCTTTAACAGAAATAAGGTATTATTTGGGCATTTGTGCATACTGAATAGAAAATAACACAGAAATATGCCTAAGAGATCAAATTCTTAGTTTCCTTTTTGTATATTCAAATATAAAAATATGTTGTATATTCTCAGTGACACTAAATCAGGAGTAATTTATGGATTTCAAAGATTATAGCAGTGTAACTGGAATCAGCATCTGTTCCAAATGGCTTTTTCCCCAAGGCAATTTGAAAGACATATATTCAGATGCAGATTGAAATGTAGTTAGAAAAAACAACAGAACAACCCCTCCCCAATCTAATTTACTATTGTTAAAAGTCCATAGACTTTTTTCCCTGATGTATAATTTCTAATAAAGTTACAAATAATGCTGGAGTTTCATGACTCCATTTCTTTACCAGAAATAACCACCAGTAATAATAATATCCCGTTTTGGAGATGCAATGGCATCTTGCTTTTAAAATACTAACCTGCTGAAACTTTGAAGCCACTGTAATCTTACAGCCCTAGAATTCAGCTTCTGACTTTTTTGCCCTACACTTCACAAGATGTGTTTTCTTATATATATCAGTAACAGTAGAATAATATAACATTGTGCTTTGAGACCCACGGTTTTGCCACATTTTATCCTGGTAAGCAGGGTACACGCTTACCAGCAGGATAAAAGCAGGCCTCCAGGAGATTTACTTACCAAAGAATCCAAACACTAGGTTCAAGTTAAAAAGGCATAAGGCCAGAAAATTATCAGGGCAGATGCCACATCTCTTTGTGTGCACCAACCTCTTCCTCTTCACTCATGGATGCATGAAAATTGTGAAAGGAATTTCTCCAGCAGATCTGCCTCTGCTTTGATGCTTTTCTTTAGGGACAGAGAAATACTCAAACAAGTTCAGACCAAGAAATGAAAAAAGCCGTTTGCAGATCCACATAGACCAACATGAGCTACGCTGGATCATAGAATAAAAAAATTCTTAGATAGAATGGGTACTTATATGACTGATGGCATGAATATTTATGCTCCATATTATGTAAGAATTTTGGAAAATAGTCGCGGATCAAAAGTCTATAAAACTTGGTTATATCAATGGCACATATTGTTACCCTGCATTTTTGGGCAGAAAGAATTATAACATTGCTAGCAATACTAGAGATTTTCCACACACACCCCTCCACCAAAAGAAAAAAAACCACAATATGCAAACCAAAAATTAGTTTATGTTCTTTTCTTAGTTCCCTCATTCCAGAAATTCCTTCCCCATCACCACCAAGGAAACTCAAGAAAGAACTTCTCAGAGAGTTCTTTTTGCTTAAAAAGCCACTGCCACACATTTCCAATCTATTTTTTGAGCCTAGAATATTTCTTTCTGAAATTATTCCACTTCTTTTGAGTATTTCTGTGTGAAATATCTATGTCTCTTTTCTATATTACTCTTAAAAAAGAGTTTGTTTTTTTTTTTTTCTGTGATGAGCAGACCCATATACTACCAGAAAAGGCTTTTCATGATGCAAAACAAAAACTATTCATGGGACTCATTTGCATCTTTCCTAGAATAATAAGGTCCTCAGTGTGAGGGTTTGGAGTTCTTTTGGCTTGTTTTCATCTGGGTTTTTTGGGGTTTTTTTTTGACATGAAAATGGTATTACTTCCAGGAGTCAGACAGAAAACCTCAGTGATGCAGAAAATAAAGATTTATGTTGTATTACCCAGAAAAGCTGAAGGGATTTGCAATATTCTTCTTTGGCTCAAAGGGCATGAGTCAGAGGGTAGAATGGGGAATGGAAATAATACTGGATTGTAAAGAGGCGGCTTTCTGTAGTTAGTTTTGAGATTCCTGAAAAAGGGACCTTGTATCTGTAATTCATGCATTGACAGTTATTGCTGAGTTTGTCATTAGAAAAACTCCAGTTACGTCTGTGGGGTTATTTTCTCAGGTCCACCACAACCTAAACAAAAGTCTGTGCCTGAGGTTCTTAAGGTGGAAAACCGAACGACTTCAGTAGACTTTCCAACTTATCTTTAAGATGTTAAAAAATGGTCATTAATGTTCGCATTGGGTGCACAGAAAACATATCCACTTGCAACCATGATTTTTGATTCTGATTTTTCAGCTTAATGCCTTATACCAAATACTCAAGTTTCAAAAGCTTTATCTTTGTTTCTGACATAGTAATGGATACCTCTAATTAATTCTCAGTATTTATTTATCTATACTATTACTACAAGCTGATTAGGAAAGTTAGGGAAATTGAGGGTTGAGACATACCTATTCATTTCTCATGCTGATTCTGAACGTGATGTCTTTAAAATCCTGTTCTAGATTCTCATCAGAAGTATTTTATATATCAAATAGAAAATCACGTTATAAATACCTTCTTTGATTGAGAAAGTGATGTAAGAATCTCAAGCATTTAGGAATTGTGGCCTTTCTTGTGTTCTTGAAGGTGAAAAACCCATAGATTCTACACATCCTAAAGTATTAGCTGAAAATCAAGCTGGTAGTTTGCGTTCTCTGCCCTAGGGCTTTTATCATTTCATAACTGCAAAATCACTACTAGCAGCTTGTTTACCAAACCCAAAAAGATGCAGGGCCAAGTGTCTGTTTGTGGAATGACAGAAGTGCCCCCCTTTTTTTTTTCTGGTATGTCACACAAAAAATCTCTTCGTGTTTTCACAAGCATTTTAGTAATACGGAAAAAATAAGTGGTATCATCATTGACATTCTACTCGCACAAAAAAATATCCATCCATTAGGCAAGCCTTTGATATTGGTGCAAAATCTCATATTGTAGAAGCTGCAAAAGCAACTGGCTTGTCCTCCCATGAGAGCTACGTCCCTCTGTGGTAGGTCTAGATTAATTTTTTCTTTGGAAGCCTGGAAACAATTGGCAAATTTCTCCCAATTTGCCTCCCAGAACAATCCGATAATTTAAGAATCTAAGTCTTCATGTAAGGAATATTTGTTGTGTTTCAACGAAGAGAAGATGGAATAAGTTATGCATAACTGGGGCACTGAAATACGTATGACTGCAAGTAGCTGAGGAGTGGTGATTGTGGCCAGAAAGCCAGGAAAAAAATGTACCTGGTGTTATCACTGTCCCAGAATAGACTGGGTTACTACTGGAAGAAGAGTTGCAAATCACTTGGAAAGAGTTTTGTTGATGTCTGGTTTCTCCTGAACATGTTTGATAAAGCATTCTGCCCCCTCCTCCCCGACCCCAAAGGGGATTCCAGGCCAGTAGATTTCAAAAAATAAGACAGGAAAATAAAGATTTAAAGTAATTCTGTTACAATCCAATTTTGTTATCAAAATCAATTAGTACTCAGTACTTCATTTCCTTAATACTTCTGGTCCCTCTCTGCTCTTTCCTGATGTGACAGTAAAGTAAATAATTAATCATAGTGAAATTTAAATTATTAGAGTTATCAGACGCTGTATTAGCTGGGGCAGTTCACAATGCCCAGAGCTATTGTTTTAGACCCTGTGCAGGACCACGTCAATACCACTGCATCATGTTGATGATTTGTATTATTAAGATTTCTTATGCCAACATAAAAGCTAGAAACTTATTTTAAAACTATAAAAATCAAAACTAAGATTCTGCAGAATTAGACTGTAACCTCAAAAAACCATAGAGGTTGCTGAATGCACACAACATAGGTTAGAGTCCAGCTTTTTTTTTTTTTTTTTATTAAAGCTGGGTCAGATTGTTAGCTACTCCAAAATACAAAGATAGTTAGTGTTGTGAGGACACAATTTTTGATAGTGAAGGCATAACCTTATGGTATCTTTCTGCATGTATTTTCTTCCTTTTTTTCTTACCTCAGTTTTTGCTAAATAAACTCTACTAGGTGCTTATGCACAGAAATATCAGGGAAAATATTTCATCGATTATAGTATGTAATGACATTTTTCTTTTCTTATTTCTCTTCCAAATGAGAAACCGCTTCTTAGATCACGCAAGTCTGCACTGGTGGCAGCCACATCTCTGAGATGGGATTTCCTACCTGGAATTCTTCTCTGTGACTTAGTCACACCAATAGAGATTTTTGTTTTTTCAGCAACAGTAAAATTTAAAGTATTCAGCCAGCTGAATACCACCATTCCTAGGTACTTCTAGAAATTTTTAAAGTTAGAAGGTCTGGAGGACTAAGGGAGCTGTAAATAGGAAGAATAGCGCTTGTTCTGTCAGATGTCCTAAAAATTCTTTATTCATCTTAGTAGGCTCTACTTGCCGCTTACTATGAAAAGAGCAATCAGTTATCAGTGCAGCGGTATTACTAAGTCACAGGTAAAAATCATCAGGTAAATATGTTTTCTGTCTTTGTTGCTAGAAATGCTTTTCACTATTACATATAAACAGTAAGAGGTATATAAAGAGTGATCACTTACTACTTGAAGTAAAGATAGATACCCAAATCCTACATTATCAAAGTTTACTTTCACGTTTTTCCATCGGGCACTTTGATTGTTTTTTATGAGTTCCTCGCACTGACTAAAATTGTTGATTTGGTCGACTTCAAACCTTTCATCGGTTGTGGTGTTAACACAGTAGTAGAACTTGCCAGCAAACAGATTTACTCCCATGATGCTGAAAATTAGCCAGAATATAAGACAAACGAGAAGCACGTTCATGATGGATGGAATTGCTCCTAAAAGGGCATTCACAACCACCTAGTACACAAATACAGGGGGAAAAAGAAAACAGTGTAAGAATATTTACAGCAATAAAGGTTTGTATACTGTTGTACCAATGCTTAATAAACGCTTGTTCAGAAACTAATAGTATAAATGTTAAAGCAGTACGTTAATAATTGTAGCATTGCACTGTTCTTTTAAGTACTTAACATTAGAACATGTAATGAAAGGAAAATAAGTGAGAAAATTAAAATAATTAAAAGAAAAACAAAAGAGAAGACCTGGTGGTAGTAAGATGAAGCCTGACACTGATGTGTTCTACGTAAAAAAGACAAGCAGGTTAAATATAAATACAGACATAATAAAATTCTAAAAATGCATCAAATTATAGCTTTGAAATGTTTAAAGAAAAATGGCAACCTGTAGATCAACATAGCTTTGAAATTTAAGCTGAAAACACAAATGCCATGAATCTAGAAACTAAGCTCTACATTAAAAGGATTATGCAGGAATTAAATACATGTCTTTATTGCCTTATTGTTCCATGCAAGATTATAACAAAGATTGATTTCTTTGTATAGAAAAGCAAGACAGTTTTGCAATATGTCTACTTGAATTAACATAATTTATTTCAAGCTCCAGTCTTATTGTTTCATGTATTGAGTTTAAGTCAGTAATAACCTTCATTTATCTAAAGAAGGACATATGTCAAGGACATATTTAGGGGTTTTGATTTTGCATTTTAAGTTACTTTTGACCAGTTGCCTTCTCAGCCCCTTGCAGGCAAGATGTCAATAATTACTTATGTAGACAAAAAGAGTATTTTTCTGATATATACAGTAATTAATCACATGTGTCTGTCAGAGCTATCAAAACTTTTGGGGTATTTGTTTGGCTAATAATTGAGCAATCATTTCTCCTTAAGTATCAAATACCAAATCTCATTTACAAGTTATATTTTATTTTAAATTTTACTTTATTTCTCTGTAGAACTTTTAGGGCATTGTAGGAAGGTAAAATAAAATATATGGTAGGGCTCTGTTTCTCTGCAATCCAATTCCTGCAGTAAGACAGGCATGGACACTTGAGGTACATTAAGGTGTTTTAGTCCATCTTTGTTCCCTGCTTTCTGCAACATAGAGGGATCTTTCCCACCACCAACATAATTCTGAGCAAGACCAGAGCTGCTCAATCTTACTACCTGTATTCACAGCCTCTTGAAGGCCTTTGGAAGCGGAGTATTGTGGTTGTGTTACGCGTCACTCAGCACCCTCCTTCTCCCAAATGTTATGGCCAGGAATTAGGACCTGTTTAGAGATCTTAGGTAGAAATGTTATTTTCAGGGCATATTTTCTTATTATTTTAAGGGCCTCCTCCATTGCCAGACAGTAAAAATGGGACCTTTCTGTAACTGAGAATTATCCCTATCTTTTATAAAACCATGAATTTTTTAAAATTTAGTTTCTCTTGGCAGCTTCTATTTTTGGTGATAACTTTAAAGGAAGCATGCTTGCTTCTTGAGATTTTTATTATAGAAAATGTGAAGTATCTAGGTGATGTATACATAAACTAGCCATTTAAAAAAAAAAAATGTTTTAAAAGGCTAACAAGGTCCCAGTAATATTCTGAACATAAGAAACCATTTTCAAAGGAGTGAAGGAAATGTTTTTTTACTGTCCTGTGGGGAGAAGAAATCTACTGCTACTTAGCTTGATGGATCTGAGAACAACATCAAAACTATGAATGCAATTTTTCTGGAATTTATTCCAAGTCTGACCTGATCTATGACACTGTATTATGCTATTGCTGCTTTGAAATTCTAGGCCAGCTAGTGCTTGTCTTATCTTTTCCTTTTTTTTTTTTTCCCTTCACCCATAAAAATGTTCTGCATGTGTTATACTGATTGAATTCCTCTGTTTAATCTTGGGAAAAAACCTGAAAATAAAGACGTCAAGAAAGAAAGATGGGGATTTAGTCCTGCAGCTTAAATAAATTAAGGTTACCTGTGCTCACGTGAAGAATGTTCTGTGTGAATCGAGTGCCTGTAGCAATTACCTTTTTAACAACCCTGAGATCCATTGGACCACAGCACAGATCCAGAACAGGCAGAAGAATACGAACAGCTACAGTAATTGTTACAAAAAATATGAATTGATAATAGTTGTAGAAAGAAAGATTTCTACAAAACACCATCAGTGTGTCTTGCATCTTTAGATGAACAGTCCCGCTACTGAGACTGCCAAAAGATCAGCCACATCTTCTTGAGTAAGAAGTGAACAGCTTCCAGCAACTGTTCCAACAACAGTTCCAACAACTTATTCCATATAGGTCACTGAAAACCCATGAAATGGTAACAATTTTTGGTCACTACTGACCTGGCCTGGATGCGAACTGGTGACCTAGAGATGAAAGGCTCTGTATCCTATTACCAACCCCTTGAGCTATCCAGTCCCCCTGGAAGGTTTTTTAAGAAAAGAAGAAAAGAAAATTAAAACTTATAGAAGTTGTTTTCTGTTTGCGTTTTGTTTTTTGATATTTTTTTCCCCACCAGAGTTGAGCCTATGCCCTATCATATTTGTAATGTAAAACTGCATTTTTACATGCTGGTCAGATGCTTGTCTGACTGTAAAGTCCACCTTAGGTAGAAGTCTTTAATTTCTTCAACACATATACAGTTGGAGGCAATTGATTTATCAGTGTTTTTTTCATTTACTTTTTTGGTATTTGCTTTGGGAATAACTGAGGTATATCAGGATAACCAGGACATTAGCTCACATAATACATATCCAAGATAGCACCCATACATACACACACGACACCTACGCACATAAGTTAGAGCAGATGGACAGAAAAAAGTGAGAACCAGTTGAAAAGTGAACTGAATGCAGAAGAGAGATCAATTAGCATTTCTTAATGAGTTAAAAAATAGCAAATAAAAATTGCAATCTCTTGTTGAAAAGAGACTGTAGTGGGTTAAAAGAATATTGGCAACCACAGCTCTTATTTTCGCTTGTTCTTCATATCTAGATCAGATGTATGTGATTCTAAATGTATTTTTTATTTTAGAAAGGGCTGTTCTCTTGGGCCTATTTTCTGTTATTCCTTGACACAGAATATAATGTCAATAAACTGGAAAAAATATGTTTGCAGAGTAGTTTGTTTGTTTGTTTTGTAAAATTACCTATTCATATCCTTAAGGCTGGGATGTTGTTGGTCAGGCTGACTCCGGTGAGCAAGCTGCAAAAGCCCAAGCTGATTCTGTTTGTTCACCTTCCTGTAGCTTCAGGTAGGTGCAATAACAATAAGTGCAAGTGAGAAGCAACACCTGACACCTACAGAGACAAATAGGCTCTAGACCGTTTTACATCTTAGTTGATATTCATCCAGGAAAAAAAAAAAAGGTTGTGTAAAACACACATTTGTTTCATGTTTACATTTTCATAACATTTATCTTGCAACATCAGATATATATGTAAATAAAAGAATTACTGCAATGCTATTTATCTTATCTTCTGGCTGATATGACATTATGTCAATACAGATTAGTACTCCAGTAGTTTTTTTGTTGTTGCTGTATCTTTTTTGGACAGCTGTCCAAAGAAGATGGCAGAATGGAACTGAAAAACAACTATCAGTTTTGCTACTAGAACTGTGCATATGTATAGAATGAGGATTACGCAAAATACCAGCTTATCCCTGCTGTATGAGTAGAATATAAAGAAGCTTTACTAGATTCAGCCTTGCTGTGGGACACATATCTGAAACAAATAGTGAGATATAAATGTGTTATAGCCCCCACAGCAAAATAGCTTCAATAGATCCTGGCTTCTCAGCAGCCACAGGATTTCCAGGAATCCCTACACTGGACCTCACTAATGGATATACCAGGGCCTCCTGAAATCTGTAAACAAAGAAGGAACAATCTTCAGTAGCACTGATCCATTTTTTCCATAACATCTGCAGCTTCCGTGAAGAAATTCCAAACTCTATCCCTGGTGCAAATGAGGAGGAAGTTACCATCTTTGGGATGGAAAAAAAGATTACAGGATTCTGTCTGGAACATTCTTCCTACTTAAAATGACAAAATACTTTATTTGCCTCCACTCTGAAAGTTGTTAACTTCGTAATTTTAGGCTTAAACAGGAAAAGTTTCCCAAAGATTTCATGTGCCAGATCTTATATCAGAGTCCTTTGAAGGAGTCCATCAAAGGCTATAGTGGTTATTTAACTGTTACCTCATATTTTCTTCTGCATGTACATTCTCATGTAAGATTCACATACACAAGCACAGCAAGCCAAATAATTTTTACTTCACCAGGACCTTCATGGATGAAATCAAACCTTATCTTCTGTGCATGCTATATGGCCCTAACAAGCAGTGGATTTCCTGTGCTCAATTCCTTGATAGCTGTGAAAGCCTTAGGAAGCCGTCAGGAACTCCAAGGAAGAGAAACAAATTGTGGGCTTGAATATATATGTTAAAAAAAATGTGTAGTTCCCTTCTCTTTAATTGACTATCTGTACAGTCACACAGTCATAGACTTCAGATGATGTTTGTACAAAAAGCCATTCATCTCTGTCTTAGCAGTACAAAGACTGAAGAGCCAGTTGTTCAAAGACAGCAGTGTGCAGAGGGAGTTTGACAATAGCATATGTAGCGTAAGCCACATTAGAGCAAAACAGAAAAAATAATTCCTGACTCAAATGAAATACTGAGACTTCCTTAGGCAGGATTTGAGAGTAAGCTATGAATACTGCTTTGACTTGAACAAGTATGAAGTAAGAACATCTGCCATAAGATCATGAATCTCCCCTGCTCAACTGGCCAAAGTCCAGATGTACACAAAGCTGCCAGAGAGAGCATTTGCACTGAAAGATGAAGAAGTGAGCAAGTAGCCATTGATTTAGATTCTTGGTTCACCACAGAGGTAAGATTGCTGGAATGAGCAGGTAGGTAAGCCATGAGTGGAGAAAAATGGAGGCTGAAGCGACGTACATCATCTGAGTTTAGCATGTTCTCATAGTGAAGGACTTTGAGGACATCACACAAGGAAGGGTAGAAAATACTGAAACTGCACTGACTTGACCAGGTGGTGGGTATCAGGTAACAGACAGGTGTATTCTCTCTTAAACTGTGGAGGAGTTGGGGCAAGGGAGGAAAGGACATAAGGAATAAAATAACTTTCCCAGTCAGGGGATCAAAAGAGCATCTGAGTGAGACCATGAAGAAAGCCCATACCTGAATCAAAAAGATTAGCACTATTGATGGTCCAAGGCAAGGAATCATTGGAACAAAACTCTGTCTTGAGAATTATCATCCCTTGCTCTTTGCATTCATAAATCAACAGCTATAAGAGAACCAGTGCATCAGCTGATTTATTTGTATTATGGCAGCATATGTATACCACTGGACCTTCACAGGCCAATCACCAGCCCAGTGAGATCAGCTGTCCAGCAGCTTGAATTCAATGTATGGCTCTCCTTGACGTACATTTAACTGATAGCTTTTCCACTATCACTGGATCCTCTGTTGTACACAAACTATGCATTTTCTAGTTTACCCACCATGAAGCGTGGGCACATGTTCCTATCAGACAAGTAAGAAATATATAATAGGAACTTCTCTATATGCAAATAACGATGTTTTCCAAAGACTTTTGCTTACAAAAATGGACAAATGCTCATAAGGTGACATGCAATCAAAACATTTGTTATGCAAACCAAATTTAAGACAGATATGCACTTATTCTGCTCGTTTATGTCCGTGTGATAGGAAGGAAGACCCCTACATCAAAGAAGATCAAAGAAAGAAAAAAAAAAAGAAACCAAACCCAAACCACCAAAGCCCCTGGATTTTGTTAATTGCACAGCAAAACCAAATCCAAAATATCAACTGCCCTACTGACAAACCCTTTTGAAAGGTAATTAGAAACACAAAGGTAGGTCGTATAGAGCAAAAGGTTCCCAAGAATTCTTTTAAGTACCTTCCCCCAAAAATACTCGAATGGGTCCTCAGTCCCCAGGGATGAAATTCGTCTAATAATTGTATCTATGAAGAATGCTGAAATTCTTGCAGAGTATCTCTTAGTAAGCTTTTCACACTTTGGGGGTCATCGGTGGCTTCGAGTTTATGGGATGGCAGTTTCTGTCATTTCACTAGTAAAACTGTGTACATAAAGATCATCTGGAACCTTGTAGATATGCAGTGTGATGTAAAACACGGCACTAGATTTCTAGAAGAGAAGTACCTTAAGAAACGTGCAATTCCTTCAATTTTCTCATTTGGTTTGTCAGGTAAAAAGAGGAAATGCGTGGACCTGCAGGGTAATCAGTGGTGATAAAGTCTTAATCAACAAACAAAATAAACAGAAAAAAATCTCAGCAAATACAATTTTCACCAATTACGAGATCATCCACCAGTGCAGTTGCTACTATCCAGATTTGTGCAAAGATTAACAAGGGTGAAGGTAAGCTTAAACATTTAAATCATTCAGATTAAAATTGTTAAATTCTTAAAATAATTCAGTTGGAAGATGCCCAGTTCATGATAACTATTTGAGTTCGTTTTCATCATGACAGTGTCTTGTGACAGACAGTACTGAGATCGTGCTCAGCAATGTGCTATCCCTAAGTAAAGTGCAAACAATCTCTAACAAAATAGGCCTGATTCTTTCTCACAGGCAGAGGTTCTTAACTGGGTAGGAGATAGGTTTGAACTTGTGAAACGGTGAATTACAGCTGTTAAAATCAAGTCAAGATTTTTGCTGATATTTTACTCCAGATATGGTTTATACATATACATACACATGCATGCACAAGAAAACATTTTGTCCCCTTTTTAAACCTAACATCTACCATCTAAAAATCAAACCTTGTGTAATCCCTTTTCATTGTAAACCATTCAGAACAAGTTATAAAGTTGAAGGGACTGGCACTTGAATGGCAAAACAGGGATTTCATCTGAATTTCTACCGTTTCAAAATTCCCCAAAGCTTGAAAATTCAAAGTGCTATTTTCTTACTCAGTAAACATGACACTTGGTAGCAACTTGTTTGCCTAAAATAAAAAGAGAAATTAAAAAAAAAAAAAATCCCTGAGAAATAATTTATCAGTAATCAGTGATTTTTTTCAAGGTATAGTATACATGTAATGTAAACATCTTGCACCAGTAGTGTAGTACATGCTCTGCTTGTGTGTTTACATTCCCTGCTGAAAAGCAAGGACCATTTTGTTTCTGCAATATCATGTGAAAGCAGTACCTTCACTGCCTTCACTGCTGTTGTCTCTTCCCGCATGCGACCTGCAAGTATTTGTAAGGTGGCAGGGGGCTCAGCGTGACAAAAGGGGTTGGGGCAGTCTCTTTGTTCTGACCAAATGATAAAAATGCTGTAATAATGGCTTCCTGTTCTCCCTGGTACTACAAAATGGATGATGAAAAGTGCCTTTCTCTGACATTAGAGGAGCCACTTCTATAAATCATAACACAGCAAAAAGTCAGTGGGATTCGAGAAAATGGGTATGGGGCTTAAATTAGGAAAAACTATGTTTGTTGGAAATGTTCTTCTCACAAAGGCAACAGAGGTACACAACCTGTGGGCCAGCAGACAGAACACAAACACTCACTGCCCAGTGCAGAGCATTGAGACTGATCCTCAGTGGAGGCTTTGGGCTCTTTGCAGCAGTTGCTTAGTGTGAGGTTTGGAGGTGCCCATGAAGGAAGATAACTGATGATCCAGGACAGGAGAAATATTCCTGCACAAGATAGCCTGTCTCATCTGAGTGTATCCATGGAGTTTGATAAAAGAGAGATGTCATGTCCGGATATATATGGATTAAGAGTTCTTTATGTTGAAGGGATAAAGTATATGTACGTTCCCACAGCAGTAATGTAGATGGGAACTTTTATTCAAAGATAATAAAGAAAATTTATCACAATTTTCCAACATTTATATCAAGTAGTAAAACATATTTGAGAATGCAACCTAGCAGATGAGGACTGAATGGGGGAGGGAGAAAGGGAGAGGAGGAAAAGAGAGATTGTGATAATACTTGCCAACACATACTTTAACACGAGACCTCAAAACTACATATTTTCTGATTGTGTAGCTTGGAATGGGTATATTGGGAAGAAGCATGTTGCATATGCTTGATGATCAGCTATGAACTGGCTTTAGAGATAACAGAGGATGATAATTAAGTATTTCTGTGAGAGAAAGTGCAATGTACTTGACGTGATTCTAGGGAGGAACTATGGTGCATCTAGACATGTAGACTCATCCAAGTTATGCAAACCTTCTCATTTTGAATTAGTTATTCCTCTCTGTTCTATCATAATGGACTTCTTGTGAGAAACTCTCATAAATTTGTCCCACAAACAAAAATCAGGGTGGTGCACCATGTTTGTATGAATGTGTGATCCATATAATTCCACTGTTCGAGTATTTACCTCACTGAAAAAAAAGAAACCTAACCCAAACAAAAAAACCCCAAACAACCAAACCCCCAAATCAAATACCCCTGCCCCCATGCAAAAAGTAAAAAAGAAAAACCACAAACATCCCCAAAACCTTTTATATCAAACAAGAATATCCTGTAACCCAACTTGTGTCCATTGCCTCTTTTTGTCACTGCACACATCTGAGAAAAGTCTGGCTTTGTCTTTGCTCTATCCTCCAACCAAAATTAGAGGTATTTTATGGATTTTGCCTTTAAGAAGTGCATAGTAAAAGAACTAGAATATTGTCACCTTTGCTACACAGTTTGCCTTAATGCCCTGTACATATATATAATTTATTCTTAACTACATGACCTACAGTTATGTAAGCCCAAAATGAAATAACATTTAGAAAAATGTTTAGATAAGTTAGAAGCAAAGCTAAAAATAAAACTGAAATCTTATTCTAGAGAACTGTTTATCCTTAATTCAGGATCACTATGAAGTAGCAAACAAAGTATGTAAAAGTAAATTATGACAGTGAAACTATAATATTATTTAAATGAAGAAAAAAAGCACAGAAGGTTGTTTCATGAAAGGAATACATTTTGTCAGCATGTTAGAACTGGCATGAGGAGCACCTCACGTGTGAAACACTTGAAAAGGAATTGAGCATTTATGACAAGGTTTTCAATTTTTGAGTAAAATGAAGACTGTATTGGAATATAGGGTGAAGATTATTAGAAAACTATCCTTTAAAGCAGCAATTGTAAAGAAAAATTTGGACTTAACTGAGAGTATACAAACAGAAGACAGGCAGATGGAAAGAATCAGAGAGACCAGAGAAGGAGATACAGCTAAATCTTAATCTTAACAGTAGTGAACAAATGAAGTTGAAGCAAGAGATAAAAGATCTCAGAGGAAAAGCAAATCACTACCTCAACAATTGCAGCCTTTTCTACTTGTCCTTACTTGTTACTGTACAAGCAGAGCTGACTGAAGAATGCTTCTGATAGAGAATTCTATCTTCAAAGAAAGCAAAATAATTCCTCAAACACTGAACACACAAACTATTTTTATAACACCTTGTGCTTGAAAAATTTGAGGCTATTGGGTGGTGAGTTTATATCTTGGAATGCTAGAACTGTTAGCAGGGAGGTTTGACTAGATGATCTCAGAAGGTCCCTTCTAACCTCAATGATTCTGCAGTTCTGTCCTAGCTTTTATAAGAAAATTTAACTTCGTTAAAGTAGCAACAGAAGCATTTCTTAGTCACATAACAGTCTATTAAAAGCAAGCCACACTGCTGGATTTAGCCAAATACTGGAGGTCCCGGAACAGCTTTGATTCTGTTTCTCACCAGAAATCAAGTATACAAGAAAATACTTTTGAAGACAACATAGAAGAAAAGACGTAATTTAACATACTGTATGATGAAATGCAATAATTATCTGCCAAGCAATAAATCATATGGCTGCATTTGTTTGAGAAGACCTGGTAAATATTTTAAATACATAGGAGCATGAAAACAGAGTCATTATTTGATATGGGAACAATATCTTTGAATTTCACCCGATGCAGTGAAAAAACCCAAAACTTTTGCTCTTCCTGTTGCATAAATGAAATGTTATTGACCTTTAGCTGTTCTTTAACATTTTTAATGAAAATGTAAAACAGATTATGTATCTCATTGAAATTTCAATAAATTTTTATCCTAAAAGTAAGGATTTTCTTCAAGATACAACAAAGACAAATCTGGACAAAAACCAAATCAGTTTCAATTATATAAGAAACTCCTTCAAAAGTTCTCTCCTAATTGTAGAATTACAGTCTAAGAAAAATCTCAAAATACTAAGATATTTCTTGTACTTATGAACGTCTATTTGGAGAGTCTTCTTACATCAAAGTTTGTAAATTTTTTAATTGTCTTTTAGGAGACATAACACTTCTAGTAGACTTTCCTTAAAACTCAAAGGCAATGAATAAGATCACAGTCATCAAAAAATCCTTCAAAGTGCATAATCTTTTGATCAACAAAATATATCCCTCTATATTCTAGAGAAACTTGCGGAAGATAGTGAATACACTTTCTTGAGAGTGAATACATAATTCTTAACTGTGAGATTGCTGAATTTACAGTGAATGTTGTTCATGTTGATACATCATTTATGCTGAAGCTATAAAAAACCCTGCACTAATGATACCCTCCTACAGTTAGTGCTTGCAAGTGTTATAGTCTAAGAACTGGATTTTTCTAAGGATCTGATAGCAAATGCAAATTTTTTATATCACTGCATGTCTCCTGCAGGACATTTCTAAACTCCAAGAAAGATACTACAAAAATAATAGTTATTAACATTTTATAAAAATTACAAAAAAAATGGTTTCCAACACAGGCCAAAGAAGATTGAATTCAGATTCTAAGAAAGGATTATATACGTTATATGATGTCTCATGTTATGTATATGCACTTGGTGTGATTTACTTAATGTAACATCCAGGGGTTTAAAAACTATGCAAAAATTTAAACTGCAATAATATTAATATCTATAGTTGTGACTATTCATGTAACAGTGTTTTGGTGTGTACTTTATGTATTACAAGTAATGTTCAAAACATTCTATGGGATATTTTTGAATGTATGTAGCTATAAATTGAGTAACAGAGTAAAGCACAGATCTTTCCAAAACAATGTAAAAGCTAGATTCAAATTTTTAAAGAAAGCCATTTTTATGTCAGTTAAAAAATATCTAAAAATCTAAAAAAAACTGAGGTACCTTTCTGCTGCAAAAAGAACTCAGTTTTCCTGTTATTTCTGTAACATCAGAAATGTCAAAGGATTATTTCCAAAGATTTAAGGCAATTAGGAAAGGGGTGTAGGGTGAATATATATAATCTACTTTTGCTCTTACTGGGAATCTTAAATAAGATTGTCTCTCCTTCTAACCCTAAATACATAATGTAGTGATTAGTCACAATGTAATCATTAAGGGTAGAAAAGGGGGAAATACTGTACCCATAATACAGATAAGGGGAGGAACCAGTGGTCCACCCCATCCGAGCTGAAGGAAGGTTATCCTATATGAAATAGAAATATATAGCCTGTTATTAGTTGTGAATCTGTAATGACAGACACTTGATGGTATGTTTTATAACTCAGTCACATGAGAAATGTTTCTTTCCTACTAATGAAGTTTGGAGTACTCTTGAAAATGCCTCATTATCGCTTTCCTGGTAAGGGAATCTAAGGAATAGCCATTAAATTTTAGAGGATATTTAAGACATCAAATACTCTAATTTAGTTTTCCAAGTTATGAAATTGGACTGGAAATTTGAAATACAGTAAATGTTTAAAGCCATCAGCCAGAAATATGCATAAGGCATGCAAAACTGAAAGTGCAAGTGGATTTCAGATTGTTTGCTGCCTTCTACTATTTCTCTAATAAAAAAATCAAGCACGGCATGACATGCTTTATTTTGTGAAATTAGACACAAATGCATGCTTTATTGTCACTTAATTCTCTAACTCAGCAAAGCAATGTATACTCAGTATTCTACATTTACAAGTAGCATACCAATTCAGAACTAGCGCAAAAGCATTATATTGCAAGTACTAAAAAGCTAAACAAAAAGCAATGGGTATATTCAAATCTCAGTATTTATTTAAATTCAGTACATATACTAAATGAGATGAGAATATAAACCCTAAGACAGAAATTTAAATTAAATTAAAGCAATTCTTTACTTTGCCTTCCAGCATCTGGGTGGAGTCGTTTTTGAGATTCACTATAGAATGTATTAAAATTTCTCAGAATTCTGTACACTAGCAGATATTTTAATGCCTTTATTATGGCCAAATTCACATCTGTGCTCAAGGCAAGCACAGGCTATGGACCACGTGTACCCCGTTTTGGTGCAAGTGATTCATATATCTTGTATTCATTTTGGAAAGAGAATTATCCCATTTATGAAACAGCGTAATTACAAATTAAGTTGTAACTACAGAGTATAACTGTAGACTTATAAGAATATAACTTAAAAAGTGAAGCATGTTTCATATTTAGGGATAACAGAATATTTATTAGTATTTATGGACTATGTAAAATGCTGTATTCTTCCAATTGACCAGAATGGTAAAGTTATTTAAGAAAAAGATTGATTTAAAGTAGCTGAGAACTTAGCAGATTGTTTTATAAAATGATGCAGAGCTTTTTACAAACAGGGACTTCTGTGGAATACATATGACCTCTCATATTTTCAATGCAAAATTTGCACAGTTTTGAACATGGGGGTAAAAATGAAAATCATAAATACAAGCTGAATAAAAACTCAGCTTGTTTTGTCACAGCTCAGTGTAGGTATAGGCAATATGAGAAAGCAATGAGGGTTGATTTCTTTTTACTTTCTGTTGGCAGATAAAAGAATCTGGTTTTATGGATTTTTATGAAATGACCTCAGTTTCTGGGAATACTGTAATTTGACTATAGTCTTATCATGAGCTGGTCAATTATTTGTTATTTGAATCTTTTTACTGTTCGTGAGTCATTCATAAAGTAATGCTACTATCTGTCAATGAGCTGTTGTGAATTCTTGCCAAGCGCTTTGGAAAAAACATTTTCAGAAGTACATATAACTAATAGTAAAGATAAGGCCTATCCATTTGGCCAGTCAAATTTGCTAAGTGACTGGAATCAGGCACTTCACTGAGTATAATTAATATTGGAGAATCACAGACTTCTCTGTGATTCCTGCGCAGTAAGTTGCTTGTGAATTATTCATGTTGGGTATCTGAAATTATATCGTATGATTAGGCTTCTGGCATTGTTTCATAGTTATTCAGTAAGAAATAAGGGAAAGCAGTAAATAGATTTCAAATAACTGGTACTTTTCTTTAAGCATGAATATCCTAAATCTCTTAAGTGGAAAACTTACTAAGGCAATCATGTAAGGATACAGAAAAATGGAATAAAACATTTGGCAATCAAATTTGACATTATCTTTCTAGAAATGATCTGTTTTTTCCAACGTCATCTAAAGAGCTCCATTTCTTGTCCCTGTGTAACTTCTATACTGGTCTCCCAGTCCTCCTGCAGCTGACCAGAACATTATTAAAAAAGTAAAGCTGACAGCAATTTCCTGACATTTCTCTGCACAAGACCACATTTATCTGAATGTTCATGAACAGTAAGTACAAAGAAAGAGAAAGAGAAAATGGCTAAATCCAATTGTCATTCCAAACTTAAAGGAAAATTCGTACATTCTGTAGTACTTGACCAGCTCTTACCCTGCTGAATATCAATTCATGAGTTTCAAATGATGAGAAAACTGTCCAAAGTCAATTTGCTATACAAAACTGAAATTTATTAATCTAGTAATCATTGGTCAGCAATATTTTTTTCTGATGCATTCTGAAGTAGAGATATGTAGCCTGATGAATACAATTTAAGCAACAGAATTCTAAGCCTCAATTTGACTTGATTAAGCTTAGATTTGTATCTAAAGGTTGTTCAGACAGTATATTCCAGGCTATTCTACTGGTTTATAATTGACTTGAAATTCATTAGCACATTGTTTCCTCTTACATCTCCATGAAGTAGCAAAAAGCATTCTTTTAAAACGTGTTTCAATGACATGCATATAGAGTTAGTTTGAATTCAGTGGCTTTAAGGAACAGAAGGTATAAACAAATGAAAAAATAAGTTAAAATGCTTTCTTGAGTGAGATGAATAGTAAGCAGGGCCTCTAAGTTACTCAGAATAAGTAAGAAATAGCCTTATATACATTGTATTGAATATTGAATATCGAATATCGAATAGAGATCTGTTGAAATAAGAAAAGCATTTACCTTACAAAAAGAATAGTTTCATAGAGAAATCTAATAACTTGATTTGTTTTTAAAGTCAGCCAAACTCAGAAATAGATTTAAACCACTAGCAGGTATGAATATATCTCTAGCACCATCCAGTAAAATTCAATGGGGTTAGACCAAAGGTGGTTTATCAAATATGAAGGAAAATGAAGGATTTCACCTAGTAACAGAAAATACCTTGATTAACTAATGCTAAATTAGATTCCTATATTAATATTGTGATATGTTTATCAGTAAAAATTAATAAAATCTGGTTACATTTTATTCATTATTAAGCATCTGTTAAGAGAGTTTGTAGTTGGTAATTTCAAAGCCTTATATGAAAAACTCCTGAGATTGGCTAGAAAGTAAAGTAACCTTAATGAATGTAACTTCTATGTGATACTGCATATGGATTTAGGTGAATTGATGAAGCTTTTTGCTTATCTGTTAGTAAAAGATATGCAATAGGTAAAAAGATAGTGCAGCCTTTCTGCATGGACTTGTCATTCCTTATTCTGCATGCATGGATTCTTTCTATGCATGCATAGTTTCAGATTCTTTCATGTTGTCTTACCCTCATGCCTTCAAATCGTGACAAAGCTCTTAGAGGTCTCAAAGCTCTTAGTGTCCTAAGGGACTTAATGGCACCAAGTTCAGAGTAACCCAATGCATTTGCTGTTAAGCTAACCAAAGAGACCTATATGAAAACAGGAAAGTAAAAATTATTATATTGTACATATTACTTTACATACCATAGATGTGAGATATAAACTTCTTTAGAAGAATCTAATTTTGGACCACTTTCTTCAGGAATAGGAAGTCTTTTAAATAAAAAAAAAAAAAAGTCATATGAAATAACAGTAGGATAGGTAAATAAACAAACAAAAATATCATAAGGTAACAATATCTGGAAACATTAACAGTTCTGAATTCCATAGTTTCTTTGTGATTTGAGGGCATTTAAAACCACAAAAAGCAAATTAAATTAATCTCTCCTTTTCACGAATTTAGGTATTCCTCTCACTTTTTCTTTGTTTTACAATGCTGTTGGGATCAGTAATTACAGTTGACAACACCCAATTGATTGCCCACAACTGAAAGGGAAATGATGGAAGCCTGTTTTGAATTAACAGATGGGTCACAGAGCAACACTGCTCCTCTGGAAATTGGTAGAAAGGATTCATTTTTCTATATTCAGTTACACTGACCTTTTGCCTCACTGCCGAATTTATGTGCTCTACAGGTTGACATTAACCTGGATTATGCTGTTTCTTAAAGATCTGATAAGAATAGTTCCATAGGTGGCAGAACTCCACAGGCCTTTATATAGTCTATGTCCCTACATTACCTCAGTGATAAATACCATATTATCTACATTTGCTATGGCTCCTGTCCAAAATAATACCTTCTGTTTTCTTCCCATTTCCCCTAGATGCTCCTTCATTACCCTGTTCTAAGTCCTTAACTATTTATTGGGCCAAAAATAGCATAATGGTCTCATGTACTCTTTCATTATAAAGAACTATGCATCAAGTAAAGAGAACTCTGGGACAGTGCTCTTTGTGAACCATATTTAAAAATAAGCATTGTATGTGAAGTCTTTAGCTTTAAAAGTTAATAGCTTTTCTGTATTTGTCAATCCTGAGATCTAGCAACCCACAAAACTAGGTTCTTCTGAAATCTGATTTTTTTTCTCCAGCACATTCATCATACTCCTGAAAACTTTGAAGTTTTCAAGCTGCCATAATGTACACCTAAATTAAAGAAAATATCCAGGTGTATAAATCCAGGATTTAATCATGAGCTTCTTCAGACACATGAATGTGTTATACCTTCCCACAAAGAAGTATTCAAATTTTCACATTCACAAGACGGCTGTTTGGGATATTATGATTTAAATAAGGTCAAATGTTAGTGAAAATGAGTTTAGAAAATGAATAGGTGCTTCCGCTTGCATGCTTCTTCAAGCTTTTTTTGTGCCACTTAAGTACCCATTTTGAGAAGAATTTAGATACTAAAGAAGGAAAGGTTTTTCCAAAGAAAGGATACTTCTTTTGGATGAGGACTATGTTTGAACATGGTTAGCTGTAGCTGTATATGTGAAGTTAAATCCTAGATATATTTATACCCAAAATGTCCACCAACCAAAAATTGTTGTAGGCCCCAGTCACAAAAGAAAGCTTGAGAAAATGAACTGCTGTGATTAGCCTTTGTATGCTAGGAACACATTCAGAAACTGTTGGATTTTTAGCAATTCTTTGGGTCAAAAACCAGAACAAAATGCATCTTACTTTTAAAATTGAGCTTGTTTAGTGTTTGTTTTTCCTATAAGTTTTACCAGAAATTTCTATCTTAAAAATGGAGCATCTGGTTGTGGTTTCATAACTATGTAAAACATAGTATTTTAATTTCACACACAGAACTTTGTAGACCGCAGAAACAGTGTGCATTTCTGCACATTGGAGGTTTTCTCAAGGAGGTATACTTACGACATTACTTCTTAAATTCTCCATAATTGTATCAATGCATTAAGAAATGGTCTCCCTCATTTCACAGCACAGCACAGCACAGTAGAGTTATGGGATAACCCTTGCAGGAAAGATTATTGAGCCTGGTTTCAAACATGGCTGTGAGAACTGCAAGTTCAGTAATATTTATTGGACTTTAGTACTAAGTAAGCCACACCACCAATGCTACAGATACATCTTGCATTCCTTGTAAAACCCTAATTCAGATAAAATAAATATTAAAGTAACACCTAGGAAATATACTACATACATCGACAATCAGGAAGTCCAGCCAGCACCAGGCATTAGTAAAGTATGTTTGATAGCCATAGGCCACCCACTTCAGCAGCATTTCCAGAATGAAGATGTAAGTGAAGACCTTGTCAGCATATTCCAGCATGGTCTTGATAGTTTTACGCTGTTCAATATATATGTCTTCAAAAGCCTGTGAGAAAAAACATTCAAAGATATTTGTTATTCCAATTTGTTACTTCACATACTTCAAGTTGTAACAAAAAAAAAAAAAGGCAATAAAAGTCAATCTTTCTTCAAGAAAAGGCATGGGAACTGTATTTTCCAGCTCACAGGAGGGAGAAGAGATATACAGCAATCGCTCCACTGGTCAGAGATTTTTATTTGTTAATTTATTGATAATGGTGAATTCTTCTTCTCAGATCTCACAAATAGCACTGATTCTGCAAAGTGGTGTGCCTGAACTGAATTCTACTGAGATCATTTGGTTTTTAGGAAGGTAGATATATTTTTAAAATCCAGGGCCATAGCTGTAAAATTTTCAGGACAATGACAATACAGTTTACCTTTTGTTTTTATCATAGAATCATTGACTGTTTTGGGTTGGAAGATCATCTAGTTCCAACCCCCCTGCCATGGGCAGGGACATCTTCCACTAGACCAGGTTGCTGAAAGCCCCATCCAGCCTGGCCTTGAATACCTCCAGGGATGGGGCATCCGCAACTTCCCTGGGCAACCTGTGCCAGTGCCTTACCACCCTCACAGTAAAGAATTTCTTCCTAGTAGCTAATCTAAATTTACCCTCTGTCAGTTTAAAACAGTTACACCTCATCCTATCACTGCACTCCCTGATAAAAGAATCCCTCCCCATCTTTCCTGCAGGCCCCCTTTAAGTACTGGAAGGCTGCTATTAGGTCTCCTTGGAACCCTTCCTTCTCCAGGCTGAACAAATCCAACTCTCTCAGCCTGTCCTCATAGAAGAGGTGCTCCAGCCCTCTGATCGTCTTCGTGGCCCTCCTCTGGACCTGCTCCAACAGGTCCATGTCTTTCTTATGTTGGGGGCCCCAGAGCTGGACACAGTACTCCAGGTGGGGACTCACAAGAGCGGAGTAGAGGGGCAGAATCACCTCCCTTGACCTACTGGCCGTGCTTCTTGTGATGCAGCCCAGGATACAGTTGATTTTCGGGGCTGCAAGCACACATTGCCGGGTCACGTTGAGTTTCTCATCAACCAACACTTCAGGTCCATCTCTTCAAGGCTGTTCTCAATCCATTCTCCACTCAGCCTGTATTCATGCGTGGAATTTCCCTGATCCATGTCAGGACCTTGCACTTGGCCTTGTTGAACTTCATGAGTTTTGCATGGGCCCACCTGTCAAGCCTGCCAAGGTCCCTCTGGATGGCATCCCTTCCCTCTAGTGTGTCGACCACACCACAGAGCTTGGTGTCGTTGGGAAACTTGCTGAGGGTGCACTCAATCCCACTGTCCATGTCACTGACAAAGATGTTAAACAGCGTCAGTCCCAGTACTGACCACTGAGGAATGCCACTCATCACTGGTCTCCACTTGGACATGGAGCCATTGACCTCAACTCTGAGTGTCACCATCCAGCCAATTCCTTATCCACCGAGCGGTCCATCAGTCCAATCCATGTCTCTCCAATTCAGGGACAAAACTGTCTCTAAGTCCTGTTGGATGTCTCTTTTAAGTCTCTTTAAGTCCCTTTTAAGTCTTTTAAAGTCCCTTTTGAGTCTTTTAAGTTTGATGTCTCTTTTAAGTCCTGTTGCTTTTTGAAAATTTTAAGTAATTAATCATAAAACTAGTTCTTCCTTGCTTTATTGCATTATTCACATTTTATGATACATAAAATTCCTGAGATCCTTGCAGTGTTATTTGCACTGTTTTCATTTTTAGACATTTGAAAAAATGTATAGCTTCTGCTTTTTAGAAATTCTTCCTGTCCTCTAAGAAATTTCCGCTTTAATTGCTTTTAAATTTTAATTATGCTATTACTTCTTATGGAGAACAATTGATTTTATTGGATTGAAAGAACTGGAATGATCTGCTAGCTTGCAAAGATTTGGATATTTATTGATATTAACATTCATTTTTACCCAGCCTGCTTTTGAATTACTTTACATCCCTCAGCCCAAATGATTAGTGCTTGTCTATCAATCATCGAATTAACGTCTCTGTGTCAGTAATTTTGGATACTTAGATCAGTAGTATGATACCTGACACATATATACACACACTAACAACTTCATTGCACAAAACTGGGAAGAGCCAACATGTCATTTCCATTTTATACGTGGGAGTATGCCAGAGGCTAAGCTAGCAGTGCTCTTGGCAGCTAGAAGTGTATCTGCTACCTGCCTGAATGCCTCTAGGGCCGGGGTTTGCAGGCAGCCTGCAGTGTGCCTGTCCCTGCCAGATATCCTGGCTGTAATGACAGTGATACTCATCTGGAGTGTGACCTTGGGGTGAACATCGGGATAAGGTAATGGCAGGTCCAAAGAGACCTTTTCACTGTCACAAAGGAAGTTGAAGGCAGAGCAGGGTCTCACATCTCCAGAGGCTTGGGCTAATCCCTGGTCTCTGAAGCATTTTGCCAAAATAAATGTTCTGTGGATGACACACACCTTCATAAGCACAAGATGCTAACACTGTGTGATCTCACCTCAAACTTCCTCTAAAGACAATGATGGAAATTCGTCTTTATCAGATGTCTTGCCAGTACTTTTCTCTCATTTAAATTCATGTTATTGAACATTTTCTCCACTTAGTAGAATGAACCAAGATTCAGTAGTGTAGATGTGAGTCTTTTGTTATTTCAGGGGTTTAAATCACAGGGAAGGTGTCACATGGTGTTGAGTAAAAGTTGCTTATTTGATGCTTGTGTTCATATTAGACCAAACAAAAGCTGAATGATTCTTAAAGATTTAACTGAAACTAGTGACAGGTATAATCATAAACCTCTAACCAGTAATCGTATTTCAAAGTGTTGGGAGTGGTCTATAGAGTTTATAATACAATTTTGCAACATAATTTTTTTTTATGATGTAGGAACTTAAGTAATTTACCAAAGGGTGATTGCATCTACTGGGGTAGATGCTAGATATACTCTACACTATCTCAGGGCAAGTAGTTTGTCTAAGAAACTTCAGCTCATTATGTATCCAGGCTCACCTTTCTTTAACGGTTCATCTCCAATTTCTTGATTCTTTGTCATTATTTGTATTTGTGAAATAACATATGATTGGTATGTTTTGTTTCTTTTATTTTTATGGATTCATATTATGGTTGGCTTCTTTTTATTCTGCCCTCACAAACTTGTTAACCTTAAAGCAAATCCATGTTATTATAGATATCACTTTAGTCTACATGAGTATGAGTCAGTAGAAGCTGAATTAGAACCATAAATAATAAATTCTTACTCTTAGAAAGGAATAATTACAAACACGCAGTCTTAATCTTTCTTGCTGTTCTAGCACACAAGATTTATAAAACTGTATAAGCCAGCTCTGGCTCTTGTAAGGTACTGTCAGCTGTTTATGCCATTACAGTTACTTCCAAACTCTTCTTTTTTCACAGAATCATAGAATCGTCTAGGTTGGACCTTTAAGATCACCGAATCCAATCATCAGCCTAACGCTGACAAAACCACCACTAAACCATGTCCCTAAGTACCACATCTACCAGTCTTCTAAATACCTCCAGGGATGGTGACTCAACCACTTCCCTGGGCAGCCTGTTCCAATCTTCGATAAACTTTCGGTGAAGAAATTTTTCCTAATACCTGTCCTAAACCTCCCCTGGCACAACTTGAGGCTGTTTCCTCTTGTCCTATCATCAGTGACAGTTCTTTTCCCTGAGTTATATCTGTAAACACCAGTAAAACCAGAGAGCAAACTCAAATAAACAAAGTTAAGTATGTTCTCTTCACATGTTGTCCCTCCCTGCTTCAGGTGTATCACTATTGCTTTCAGCAAAAGAGTTAAGCTCTCTCTAATCAATTATGTCTGTTCATTTTTCAACATATTTTTGAGAAGAGACTTTTTATTCCGTTCTTTCAAAGGCCTGACTAAACTTTAGTCGTGTCATTTGAATTGTGTGTTCTTTCTGGTGGAGAAAACAAAGTTAAAACAATGCTTGAAGAGCCAACTTTTAAGTTTTCTGACAACATTGTGACACTCTCTTCATGTTTTACTTACCAGAGCTCCACTACTGAGCAGAATCATAAAGACAATGAAAGTCTCAAACCAGTTGTGTTCGACAATCTTGAAGCAGGTTTTTCTAAGGTTCCACCACTGCTTTCCTCTCCCTTCTTCTATACTTACTTGACAGCATTTGAACCTTCTTACACAGCCTTTAAAACAGTGTATCAAGAGGGAGGGGGGGAGAGAGATTTTGTTGAATTGTGTTATTAATTTTTGTTATTCATTCTGTTAATGATACAATGCTACCTTTCCAGAAGCTGTGCTATTAAGTAAAAACCCAATAGATTTTCACCTAGTTTACCTTCTTTTTCTCCAGAGCAAAAAAAAATTTAACACCGAGATAACTGAATTTACAATTAAATGAACAAGTGAGAAGAAAGTATTTCTCATTTATCAAGAACAAAGTGCTCAATACAGTGCACACAAAAGGATAAAAGTCCATGGAACAAGAAGCCAAATTACAAAACACAAAGTATGAGTAAAAATATACATAGTCATACAAATGTATAGTATGTTTCTGTAGTAAGATATAGGCAAGTGTTATTAAATTGTACTTTTTTTTTGTTTTGGATACTAAATTCAGACAATGTTGTATTTATTTTATGAAAAAATTCTAAGCCTCCTATCTGAGTTCTGAGCTTTTCAGTACTGACTAACTTCCCTAACTTGTGCCCTTAAGTTATTTAAGCTTTTGTGATTTAGCTACTGACTTGATTTTGTTTCTTCTTTCATTTAGGTAGAAAGATACTGGTAATCAATAATGGTATTTTCTTTGACAAATCCAAGTCTGTTGCAGTACTACGGCTTACTAGTTCAGTGAAAATTTCTAAAGAAATGTCTGTTATCATGTGCAGAAATAACCCAACTCCAGCACTGACAGTAGCATTTATTTTCCAAACTCTACAGATACCAAAAATGGCATTTGTATCCTTCCGTTACTGTTTTAAACCTATTCCTTTTCCCATCTCCTTTACACGCACACATCCATAAGGTTTCTCACAAGGAAATGCCTTTGCAAATAAAGTTTATGACCAGATTCTTGTTTTACTGAGTTTTGTAAAAGGGCCAATAGAAGGAAGCATGAAAGATGAATGAGTCCACCAGGTGAGACTGTTCTTGCCCCAGGTGGCGCATAAAGACTCTTCCTTCTCTTTTTGCCAATTTGTAGGTTCATTTACCATTTTGCACAAAACCATCCAGGTGTAGTTTTTATTTACCACTCAACATCTGTTTCAGTAATGTACACTTTATAATGCACTTTGATACATATCTATGAAGAATGGTATAAATATAGTGTGTATTTTATTATCTAGAAGACTAACTAAACTCAGAAAGTACAGCAGTTTGTAGTAAAATAAAACTTTCAGTAATATATTTTTCTTATTTTAAAAATAATGATAAATTTTGGATAAAATTTTTTCTTAGTTGTTTATCTGATACACACGGTATAGTCATGGTATCAGTATCCGTATGGTAAGTTATGTCTAAAAGTACTACTGCTAACAATCATAATTTAAACATTAACAAAAGAGTAACTCAAAATATAAATATTGATACTTAGTTTGAATAGATAACTATTCCATATTGCGTGAATAACTATTATTAGTATGTTTGTTCCAAACACCTTCTGTGAAGCAGGCCTCTGGCTCCTGGGCTTCTTCAGGTTGTTCTTCTGGTTGTTCTTCTGCAGGAAGTCCAATATCAACTGTGCTACCTTCTGATGAACTAGATGAATTTAACTTCTGTAAAGGGAAAAATAAAAGCATCACAAATGCACAGCAAATATTTTTAAGGCAAATATTAGTTGCTTTCAGAATAAGTAAATAATTCTGTCATGTTTTTGAATTTTCTAGTATTCAACATCACTAAGTGGCTGATACACACTTGAAATTTGTACAATCTTTGGTTTTCCTTCTGCATTGTATGGATCCATTAACTAGAAGGTGTATCCATGATAGATAAGGCTTTAAACAAAATTATGCTTTAAGCTGAAAAATGTGAATGAGTATGCTAAGCCTGCAAAGATTTATGACCACATTTAGCTATAAGTGGCAATGATCTCTTGACCTACATAGAAATAATGAAGCTTAAATATGTATGCAGGAATCTATAGCATCTACTGAAAAGCAGGTAAGAGCCTAAATGTAATTATTGAAATGAGGTGGGAGCTAAGAGGAGCGAGGTAAAAAAACACTGAGAAAGCTATGCTTTAGAGGTCAGCAAGTCCAGATTAAACTTGCTGAAAGTCTAGCTCAGAGTGAAGCAGAAGCTGCATACAATAAGGCTGAGGTAGATTAAAGATGGTCCATAAAACATGAGATCATGGGTTTTAACCAAAACAAATTTTCAATATCTCAGTGAGTGTAAAGAGAGAGGAGTGAAAGGTGGAACCCACATTTTAAAAAACTGAGGGAATGGATTGAGAGCAGCCCTGAGGACATGGACTTAGGGGTGTTGGTTGATGAGAAGCTCAACATGAGCTGGCAACATGCACTCGCAGCCCAGAAGGCCAACAGTATCCTGGGTTGCATTACAAGAAGCACGGCCAGCAGGTTGAAGGAGATGATTCTGCCCCTCTACTCCGCTCTTGTGAGATGCCACCTGGAGAACTGTGTCCAGCTCTGGGGCCCCCAACATAAGAAAGACATGGACTTGTTGGAGTGGGTCCAGAGGAGGGCCACCAAGACGCTCAGAGGGCTGGAGCACCTCTTCTATGAGGACAGGCTGAGACAGTTGGATTTGTTCAGCCTGGAGAAGGAAAGGCTCTGAGGGGACCTTATAGCAGCCTCCCAGTACTTAAAGGGGTCCTACAGGAAAGATGGGGAGGGACACTTTATCAGGGAGTGCAGTGATAGGATGAGGGGTAACTGTTTTAAACTGACAGAGGGTAAACTTAGATTAGCTACTAGGAAGAAATTCTTTACTGTGAGGGTGGAAGGCACTGGCACAGGTTGCCCAGGGAAGTTGTGAATGCCCCATCCCTGGAAGTGTTCAAGGCCGGGTTGGGTGGGGCTTTCAGCAACTTGGTCTAGTGGGAGGTGTCCTGTCCTAAAAATTCTCAAAGCGTTGTAACATGCAACTGGGACCTGGTTGCAATCTAGCTGGTTGATATCGTGGCTAAAAGTTGGGTAAAAATTGTGAAGGAAATATATTTAAGGATGTAGAGGTAAACAAAATAATGGAATAAATGCACTATAGGTTCATCAGTGGTAGGTTGCAGTAGTCTTTTTGATATTGAGGACAAAAAAAATCCCCAAATCCCAACAGCAAAACTCTTTAAAAAGCAGTAGCGAGTTTGTTTTTTCAGCAATAATTCCATGACTCTTTGACATTGAGTTGCATGGTGCTTAATAAAATTTGTGATATATTAAGTAGCCAGTTTTTGGCTAATTTCATCTTGTGGTGACTATAGAGATTAGAAGAACAATGTTTCAGCTTCATCAGGAAAATGGGTTGATGTATCCAGTTTCAGGCTCTGTCACTATTTGTCACAAGAACCTATTTATAGAGGGATTTTTTCCAAATTAGATTACACAGATGCCTTTCTGATATTTTTTAAAAAATATTGTATACTTCCAGCAATCCAATTTTCACAAGTCTTCCTTTTCAGTATGATTTACTACTTTTCAAAATAATTTTTAAAATACTTTTCAAAATTTTTCCACGGCTTTTTCACTTTTGGAAAAAAGAAAAAGCTTTTCTTTCTCTATTTTCTTCTAAGAAGCAGATTTTCTGTAATTATTGTCAGCTACTTTTTGCACACTAAAAGTAAGCTCTCTGAAATTAACAGCATAGTTTATAATTTTAAGGTGATTAATTTGTTACTTTGCTAAGGCAGAAAAGAATACTCAACTGAAAAATGAAACAAAGCAAAATAAAACAAACAAAAAACCAAAACCCCCACAGAACCTCCCAACTTCTAGAGCTAACCAGCAAAAAAGGATCCTGGCCAGCACTGTAAAACTCCAGCAATGGCACTGAAAAACTCCCTATGGTCTGAAGCCAGCTGGAACTCACCTGTTAGTGCCTTCTGGCCTGAGAAGTAGAGAATACGTACAGTCTTTTGTCAGTGGGCTCTCATAAAAAACTCAGCTAATTCAAAGGCTCTGGTGTTCTGGTGTTTATAATTTCTTTTCTACAGCCCAATTTTACCAACAGTCAATATAAAACAAGGAGTTGGACTCAAATCCAAAACAGCACTGCTGGAGGGATTTTGCACAGAAAACTATATAACAGAGCTGCTCTTTCATAAGCTTCTGGAGGAAGTCAGAAACGCCATAGTACTTTCTCAATGGGATAGAAGGTAACCCTGGTCCTACGAGTAGCAGCACATTTACAGAAACTTTCCTAAACTGAATTTATTCCCTGTTGGTCAGCCATAAACCTGCTTGGGTCACTCCATTTGACTTCCTGCTGTATGATGGGTTGGAAGACTGGACTGGACTGGCCAGCATTAAGGTAGTTGTGGGGAGAGTAGATGACCAGTGGTTGTTTTTCTCTAATGGATCTTTGTTTAAATGTTGTTTTATTTATAAATTCTTCCTGCTGGGATAAGTTCATAACGTGCTCAAATACATTCTTATAGCCTCCGCTTGTGGCAGCAGTTCAGAAGCTTGATTCAAAGCCTGATTATAAGACATTTTGGTTAATATTTAACAGGAAAAAAATATTATTGCTTCAGATATTAGTTGGGAAATGGGAACAACACTGTCTCTGAAATAGGTTGCCGTGGGGAGAGGCTGTTTTGTACGGGTCGCCTTTCTCGGGGGAGGATCCAAAGACTGCACTTAGTTTAACACTGCATTTTTGTTGAGAACACTAGGGGGCTTACGCACACTGAAGTGATGGCAGTACAGAATTCAGCTAGCCTAAAATTAGGTGTCTGGAGTACTGTTAGCAATACAACTGTGGCAGGGAAAGATGAGCAAAGAAATGGGACAGCTACCAGAATGGAAACTAGCTAGTTTAAGGTTGAGGTTCCTCAAATAAAAAAAATAATTTTGTTAAAGTGTATGGAAAGATAATTTTCTGATTTGACTAAAATGTCAACAAAGTCATTGAGGGTGTAGTTATTTCTCAAATTTTGTTATCAAATCAATTTAAATTATTTTGTTAAAATAGTCACAGAAAAAAGGAACAGTTACAACCTTAATATATTTTTTAAAAATACAGTTCTCAATAAGGCTTTGTATCTATAGCCTGCTTTGGCATTCCCTTAGTAACATGAGGTATTTTCATCTGCTGATACTATTTTTCAGTTTTAACAACTAAGTGAATTTGAAGCATATGGAAAAGTCCACAATTAAAACTTCTTTTTTATGGGAATCTAGGTCTAGAAGAGCCCACAATGTTAAAATCTAAAAGAATTCCATTGTCTAAAGGAAATACATATACTATATCTATGTTTTCTGGTTTATACCTGCTCACAAAAAATCCCATAGAGGGGGAGGTTTTGAGTGGCAGAGAGATGTATGACATGCCTCATAGGAACCTTGTTACAGGAGGCAAACAAAAATTTCTGGTGAAATAAGGATGTAGCTAAGGCTCTGCTCTGCTCTACCAGCTGTTGCAAATACCATAATCAGTTTTTGTGGATTAGTTTGGTCTCCCTTTGCTTGGTCCCTTGTCTCCTCTTGGAAACTGTAATTTTTAACCCTTTCTCACACTTTTGTTTTGTTAAACCCGCCTTTATACACTCATTTATGCCCATGTACAAAGAAGTGTCAAAATAACAAATGATCAAGAAGTGAATACAGTGGCTTATGCTTAAAAAAGAAAAATACTGAAAGGATCAGAAAGAAATGCATAAAATATCAAAATACCTCTTTGCTTTCTTCCAAGTCCGATTCACTACTAAATTCCTCTGTGTTTAGGTTTTCAAAGTCAGATTCACCCACAGCAATGGGAACTGTCACAGTGAGACTTGGGTTGTTTATGAATGACATGTAATCACTTTCATCAATTATGTATTTTTCCACACTGCTGCCTGTGCCTATGCCACTAGTTGTTCCATTTGCATCTTTAATATAGTCATGATCCTTGCTTAGTTCCACAGTTGTATGGTTAGAAATGCAGCTATTTTTGTTGTTCAAATCTTCAAGTGGCTTGATTTCATCTAAAGCTTTTTGTTTTTTAACAAAGGCTTTTTGGATGAATTCACGTGCTTTTCTTTTCACGTAATCTATGCCCTTCTGCATTCTTGCTACAGCAATTTGGAGATTATTCATTTCATTGTCATCGTCTGTCACAGCAAGGTTGTCTGCACTAAATGAGCTCAAGAGCAAGGCCAAAAATAGGTTCAGTACCTGCAGAAAGATAAAAAAGGAACATTCTAGACTTGATCCCAACAAAGAACATTTATTTTATTAAAAATTGTCATATAAGCGACATCGAAGACTGAAATCCCAGTAATTCATCATAACCAAAGAAAAGCACCTTCAAAACTTTTTCTCTTCTCCATAAAAAAATGAGCTTTTGAATTTTGCTTAAGTCCTGTTCACTATTAAAAATATTACTACAACTGACTGGTATCTGTAAATGTGTCTTTAAATCCCCACAGTATAGAAATATTTTGGTGCAAAATCTTATAATCTAAAAATGGAGATAACAGATTTGCTATTCAGCATCATTAAAAAGTTTAATTTATCCCACCACACAGCAGAAAGTAGATTATTTAGGTGACTAATCATACGGGATAAATAATAAAAAAAATCCACAGCAAATGGTTTATAAAGAGCCCATAAACTGAAATTATTTGAAGTACAAAATATTTATGAAGAGCCAAAAGACAAATTAAGAGTGTGACTAAGGACTCACTCTAACATTCTTAGGATTTTGATATTGCAGAATACTTTGTTCTCAATCCAAAAAAGCTCTTAAGCTTAACTTTAAGCATTGCTTGAAACCACCTGCTTAAGTGCTTTGTTGAAGCAGAGCCAGAGCACTTAGTTCACTTCAGGATTGAGCCCACTTTATTGCCAAATAATTATCTGCTAATGCTTTGATTACATACCACTAGGTTTCCAATCACCATGACCATCATGAAGACAGTAAGGCACATGGCTTGGCCTGCAACCTCCATGCAGTCCCACATCGTTTCTATCCATTCTCCACACAGCACTCGAAATACGATCAAAAACGAGTGAAAAAAATCTTGCATGTGCCAGCGTGGAAGCACACAGTCACTTGCGATTTTGCAGACACATTCCTTGTAGTTTTTCCCAAACAGCTGCATCCCAACCACAGCAAAAATGAAGACAATGATGGCCAGCACCAGGGTCAGGTTACCCAGAGCTCCCACAGAGTTACCAATAATTTTTATCAGCATATTTAGTGTTGGCCAAGATTTCGCCAGTTTGAAAACTCGTAACTGGAAGAAAAGAAAAATATTGTTAGGACAACCAGCAAGAAAGACACAAAGATATTTTAAAGTTAATTTTTGGAAGGATATTACTGCAAAACATGCCCTGAGTATGACTGTTCAGAGGGTATCTTCTTGTCTGAAAGCATAAAGATGGAAGGTTCAGTCAACAAAATTTTGTGAAGTTTGAGCTTGATATCCCCAAAGCATAGTTTTAACAGAAGGTCAAAGAAGCTACCGGTCATATCAAATGGAATTTAAAGTCTAGGGTTCATCTGTTAAAATCACCCAGGCCACTTCTCTGCTGGTATTTGTAGAGCAGATCTATTCCTGTGATACCAATCAGAGCACAATACATCTAGTGAGTTGATTTGTTTCTTCATAGCAGGATGTTTAAAATGTATATATACAATAAATATATTGGAAATAGGCCCAGGCCACCCATTGCTATTTCTCTGGATCTCTATCCATCCCCATTGAAGACAGTATGATACTGCAAGTAATAAGGATTTGTACTAACAAAAGATACATCAGGGTCAGCATCATGGCAAACATCAAGCAAATTTTTAAGGCAGAAGAATGTATTGTTTTAATGAAGCCCCATTGAAAAATCAGTGCAATTAATGTATATTTACCAATCTGAATGATCGAAGAACTGAGAGTCCTTCCACATCTGCAAGACCAAGCTCAACCAAGCTAAGTGTTACAATAAAACCATCAAAAATATTCCAGCCTTCCTGGAAATAATAGTAAGGATCCATTGCAATTATCTTGAGAAACATTTCTGCTGTGAAGATTCCAGTGAAGACCTGAATTCAAAATGCATTTTGTTATTTCATTGTGAAATATAATATTACTGATTTAGCTGTTGTCTAGGTTTTTAATTCAACCTACATATCTGCAATGTCTTATCCAAAACTGATACTTAAAAATAGTTCAGTGTACTGTAGTGATTTATTATGCCCACCTTCCCTTAACAAGTGCCATACAAACCAAGTAATTTTTTCAATTAATTAAATTTGATACTAAACAAATTATATAAACTTCTCTTTCATAGCATTTATAATCCAATTTCAACTCTATCAGGATATGGACTTTCTCATGTACTGTACAAACAATATCCCAAATTTGATTTCCACAACATAAACCAGAATTACATGGTAGAACGTCTTTCTTGGTATAGTAATTTCATTATATTGCAGCATGAACGAGGCCAAATCTAAGACTCCAGAGGGGCCGTTTCTTTGCTAGTTTAACCTGCCATAATCCCACTCACTTCAACAGAGATAAGATACCAGATGGGGATCAACTGAGATACAACAATTTGCTGAAGCTGAGGAACTTCTTCCTGGGTGTTGCCAGTAAATTCAGTGAGGTTGCTTGGCCCAATCACTTTAATGTCAGGGATGAAAGAGCATTTAAGAATTCATTTCAAACACGATGTTGCTGGCAATGGTTTCTCATCATGATGCTATGCTGCATAAAGTAGGAGTCTCATTTAGGAGCCACCAAGGCAGTGACCCTGAGTACCTTTGAGAGAAGTCAGATGAATTTCCTGTAGGGTAGGAATGTGCTAAAGCCACCGTTAAAGGCTGCCTGAGCCCTCGTCTGAAATGCTTTCTTTTTTGGTTCTGATAACCCATTTTCAAGCGAGCTGAACAGAAAATGGGACAGCTAAAGAGAATAATCTAACTGGGATAATCAGGAGGTGGACAAGAGTCTGACTTGCTCTGCCTAGGAACACCGATGCTTACGGTAGATTTTATTACAGTCTTTACATACATTCCAGATATAAACACTGGAGAGGGAAAGGTTACTATTTTTTAAGCTACAGGATTGGAACCACGGAGGAAAAGGTAGGAATGAATAAATACAGTTTGAAACACTGAATTAGGTTCCTAACAATCAGGATGGTGAGGTTCTGAAGGAGCTCTAAAGTGGAACTACTGGAGCAGGTGAACCCTGAGAACCTTTATATTGCAGAAGGGGTTTACATCAGGGAGGCTAAGACTGGAAGAGTGTGGTGCTTATAGCCAGGTTGCCTCACACTTTGTAGTCAGATGTACATCAAGATTTGTATGCCATTTTCTTGGTTGGAAAACAAACCTATACAATGCTACAATATAAGATTTTACATTTTACTAGGAAACTCAGATTCAGAGTTTTCCTTATTTTAAGTGTATGAAAACCAGCTATGCATGCGTTTATTAAGTCTCCCTTCCAAATCCTGCAGTTATTCACGTGTTCTAAAATATTTTTCCCTCATTACAAAACCAGGATTATTAAAAATCCCATTATAAGAAATCAAATCTTAAAATAAAAGACAAAGTAGGACTGCAGCTGCAGATACTTCTATGTGATCAAACCTGTCAGTTCAAAAGCATCAGAGCTACAAAAAATTAACTCCTGAATTCTTTAATAATTTATCTTTTTGAAGTTAAAGAGAGAAAATACAGCTGACAACATGAGAAAAAGATATCTTACTAATTATCTGATGATAAAAAAATATAAAAACTATAAGAGGAAAAAATACTGCAGGATATTTTTCATAGTTTTACATAAAGCATATAAAGAAAAAAAATGACATAAAAAGTCTTTTACAGAAGAAAATTCTAGAAATGCTCTTAAATGGCTCTTTTAGCTATTGTAAACCTGTGCTCAGGATACAAAGCAATTAAAAACACATTCATAATTTAAAGATTTGTATTGTATTGATTGAAAAAGTAACACTGTTTATTTGCATAGTATCGTTTTCATAGAAGTAATGCATTTCCTGGTTTAGTAGTTGGACAAATCAACTTCTGTTTAAGATGGACTTTACTTAATGTAGCACTGGTGCCATTTTTAAAATTTTTAATTTGGCTTAGCAGTACACTGCAATATATTGATTTTACAGTATCCTAAGTTACATAAGCCAGGGCTGACAATGAAATTTCCAAAAATGTTCTGATAGAGTCATGTCTGGAGGCCAATAAATATCCAATACATCTACTTTCTAAAGAGAAAAAAAAAAAAAAAAGCAGTTAAAACTCCATCTTTTAGTAATTTCAGACATACTTCCTTCCAAATCATGAACCTAAAAACTCAACAGACTTACCAGATTTCCAACTGAAAGTACATTATTGAATTCATCGGTCATCGGATAATGTTCCATAGCCATAAAGAGTGTATTTAAAACAATGCAAATTGTGATAGCCAGGTCAACAAATGGGTCCATTACCACTAAGTTGACGATATGTTTTACTTTTAGCCAATGTGGACTGCAGTCCCAGATCAAGAAAATGTTTGCAAATTTATACCAACATGGTGGGCATTTCTGTCTTGATTCTTCAAGTTCTGTGGGAAAAAGAAGTTCATAAAGTTGACTATGTGATAGCTCTAACATTCCTCAATCCTATAGGAATTGTACCAATCAAGTTGTCAATCTGAACTGGTAATAATTAAGCTCCTATAAGCGTGCCCTTTGTACTTTTTTAGAGGGCTTTTCAAGAAAGTCTTAAAAAATTGCTGTCAAATGTATTTATTTTGTTCAAAGCTTACGTATCAAGCACAACTTCTTTGTATTCCAATCATTATTCTGATCAGTATCAATTTATGCATTGATTTTTATTATGTATTTTATTGTTCTTGACTTCACTTCAGTCTGTTCCTCCCACTTACTGCTCTATCATGTAAATATTTTTATTTTTAAATTTGTGGTGTTTAGGTAAAAATTTTCAATATAATTTTTGTTCCTAGTTAAGAAAAAAACATTTTTATCACCTGGAATAGCACTTCTTTAAAGAGTAACTGAATAAACATAACTGCTAAAAACACATATATATTTTAACAATGCTTGCATATATTTGAAAAGTGTTCAGTGGCCTTTTGGTGTCCAATAATATATTTTTAATTAATATGGATAAGCACCCACTTAGTTATGACCATCAAATATAACTCTAGTCCTGATGACCACATGAGATAGATGGTGGCAAAACAACGAGATAGAAATGCTTACTTATGTAATAACATTAATGTTTACTTAGGTGATAACCTCAATGAATAAAGAGCTTTGAGAGTACTGATCAATGTGTTGGTTTGTGGGATGGTATCTGTTAATTAAGCTATTTAAAATCAGTTTTTAAGTTTCAACTCAATTTTTCAGAAGTCCATTGAGAAACAGGTACTAAATATTAGGCTATGCATAGCACACACCTTCCACAGTGTTTGTGAGAATGCTAGCAATACTCATGGCTCTTACCCTTAAAGCTGGATCTTCGAGGAAGTCCATAGAAACATGGAAAGAGCTTGATATTCTCTTCCTCATTTCTGTTTCTGTAGTGGTGCCCTATACAGAGAACAATAATAGGTGAGACCATGCTGGAATAATAAGATAAGCAAAGACCATAGAGAACCCTGCTATTAATGTCTTAACTTGGATACGTGCTTCGTGCACTTCAATTTTTATCATGTCAGACTTTTATTACTTTTCAGTATCTTCTAAATAACTTTTAAAAGATATGAGTGAATAGTTACCTACTGTTCAAGCCTGAGAGTTTATTTACTTAACTTTTGCATTTCTTTCCTTCAAGCTATGAAAAATTATTTAAACAAATTGGAAAGGATTGAGTTCAAAATATTGTATGCAATTTTTGCAAACTGTAATTTTTTTCTTTTTTCTCGCTGACTGAATATTCTGGGGCTTGTAACATAATAGTCTGTTCCCCTAGGCAAACTGTAGCAAGCAAGAAAAGTCTGACCTCCTCATGCTTCCTCATGCTAGTGTTTTTTTAGTAATGTGAGTAGACAACTTTGAACTAAGCAAGAAATTTTTTTGAGACATCTTCTCTTACCTTGTATATGGTAAGAGAATGGCAGCAATATGTGCTGCACGTATGTTCACACAGACGTGTATTTTTGGAAGTATGTATTGAAATGTGATCTTCCAATGAATTATTTGTTATCTACACTTCAAAACTGCACCAGCAATGGATGGGAAATATATAGCAATGAGAAATAAAGGATAATAAAGAATTGACAACTTCCTTACATTTTTAACAGTGCTGATAAGGAAGAATGTTATCAAAATTAACTAATAAAGCTAATTTTGATAAAGTGGTAACAGCAGCATCATATTGATTTCAGTTATATGATAACATTTTTGTACACTATTTTCAATTGTATAGTAAGTATGTTTTTGCAGACCATAGCCAGACCTTTAGGTCAGCAAAAGTAAATTATAATACTGTAATACAGTAAAATATAGTGCTTTTATGAATGTGTAAGTAAGTTAATATTTTATTACTTGGAAACTGCGAATTGCATTTGTTAGTTATGAGAATATTTGTAAATAAATGCTTAGGTTGCAAACCTGTCTTAGCTATTTTACTTATTAAAGATTTTACAAGATGCAGAAGCATTCACAGCTTGACCAACCAGGAAGCATTGCCAAGGGTTCCATTCTGTAGAAAACACTGGCTGGTGCAGTAAGAAAAGGCCACGATGCCTAAGCTATTCAAAACTTTCTTACATTGTCATCAGTAGCTGGTTTATCTATTATCACCTCTGGCAGAAGCTGTCCAACAGGCGATGTAGGAACAGATGGTCCACCAACCAGGGAAACCACCCCATTGCAATCCACAGTGCTGTGCATCTTCCCATTCACTGGAAACACTGCCAGCATCCTGGATGACCTACTGGCCTGACTAATGTTACTGTTGCGCCGTTCACCGTGTCTGCGCGGCACAAAGAGAGAATCTCTTCTGCTATCATTGTCTTCAAAAGTGCTGTGCTCATCATCAGCAAAGTCATTTTCTGATCCTATATCCTTTGCTCTACCTCTGAAGCTGAAAAGACTTGTTCTGCTATTGCGCCTTGGGGAAAACAGGGAGCCACGAATGCTCAGCAAAGACTGCAGGCAAACAAAATTAGTGATTATTAGCTGAAACCTTCAAACTTAGCATTGTTCATAGGATAGCATAGGATTTTTTTTTCTTATATGAGAGTAACCATTTTTTCCAGAAGCTAAAAGCTACTGTGAAATTTTAGTATGTATTTAATTATATTTATATTTTGCACATAGAAGTACCACTGTTCATGGATTCTTAAGACAAAACCAACTTTGAGTACTCCTTTCTCCTACTGTCAGTTAGAGATGCTGGTTAGAGTAGTTGCACAATACTCCTCAAACAAAAAAGGGAGCCTATACATGAACACATACATTTCATGCATACACATATTGAACCAACCTCCAAACATCATTGAAACAGGACGAGAATATGAGGCTATCATAATGGAAAAATACTGTAGCATTTTAATAAGTTTAGATAATACATAATCACCCTAAAAAAAACCCCACAGAATAAATCAGAGAATATTTTAATAGGATTTTTAAACAATTCTATTACAAGAATAGAGATAGGAGGTTACACTTAATTCTCTGTGGTGTTTTTACAAGACAATCTAGCAGCTACAGCACTTTCGCTCAAGCACTAGCAACAATAATAAAGTTTAATGAAAATCTCAATGTTTCCTTTCTTTAGGCAGTAAGGTCATATTAGAGTACCAGGAAGACTAAAGTAGTTTTGTAACAGACTACGATGCTTTAAATGCATGCTTCTACTAAAAATATCTACATGCAATACCTGATGTGGAGAAGAATACTTCTTTTCGTATGTCAATCTATTGCCTTCAATAGATAATCGGAAACCTTTCCTTCTGATGCTTTCTTCTGATTCAGACTTGTGAAATTCATCTTCATCTTTTTCCTCTCCTCCAGACTGTTCTTTCTGTTTTCTTTTTTTCCTTCTGTTTCTTCTCTCTTTTGCACTTTTTGAGCTCAATTTTGATGCCTCTGAGGAACTTTCTGAGAGCCCTCCTGCTTCTCCCGCAGCACTGGGCTCCCTTGACTCCGCGGATGCTGTTACTGCTGCTGCTGCCACCGCTGCTGCCTGCCATGATGCAGAATGAATTTGTGTCACTGAGGAAACCGCGACATTGTATTTTTTTAAAAATTTGCTTATACAGAATTTCTAGTCCAAACACCTTGAGTCTTAACACTTTCCATAGGATATCCTCTCCCTAGTTTTTTTCTAATTTTTGTTACTCAGTTGGCTCAAGATATGCCTTGGTCATAGCCTTCTTCCATCTTTCATGAGTAGTTTTAAATGCAGAAGTCTAACAGATTGTATTAATGACACTAGACTAAGAAAAACATAGTGAATAATGTATACCTAGTTTTGAATATTCCTTCTTGATTATGGCTGGATCATTCACATTACAATGTCTTTAGTGCAGAATAGAAAATCTCTGACCTAGCTTTGTTGTTGAAAGCCCAACAGGGTGTTTTATAACTCCAAATTCAGAAATGAGAGGATAAATATCTCTAGCAAAATTACTTCCATACGCTTCTACATTACTATACCATAAATTCTACCTGAGCTGCTTCTTGTTGCTTCTTTAGTTGTTCCAGCATCTGTTGAAATTCTGCCTCTTTCTGCTCTGCTTCTTCCATAGTTGCTTGATTCTGTTCTTCGTAGGCCATGGCGACCACAGCCAAGATCAAGTTGATCAAGTAGAAAGAACCCAGAAAAATCACCAGAACAAAAAATATCATGTATGTCTTCCCAGCAGCACGTAGTGTCTGGAAATAAGAATACATTTATAAGCAAGAATAGGTTAACAAAATTTCTGGTTTTCATCCTGTTAATAAGAAAGATTACGTAAGAAAATTGATTTTAGGCCTCTTGCATTATTGGTACAAACATATTTAGTTTATTTTGCATTAAAAAATTCTTACCAATTGATAAAGGTTTTCCCAGAAGTCTTGAGTCATCAAGCGAAATAGTGACAAGAAAGCCCAGCTGAAGGTGTCAAAACTTGTGTAGCCATAATTGGGGTTTCTACCAGCTTTCACGCATGTATATCCCTCTGGGCACTGCCTACAAAGACAAACTGGGTGTTACCTTATATAGCTATTTTAATTTTATCACCTGGAATGTCCAGGAGAAGATTAGGATTAAAAAGTGGATTTTTCTTTAGTTATTCAGACTAGAAATAATAACAATTGTGCTTTTTAATAGGAAACTATTTTAAAGGACACTAGAAAAAAGCAGGAAAGGCACATAAAATTAGTGCCAAAAGTTTAATCTAAGCTTTTAAAACATAATATTCCAAATAATTTTTTAATTGTTAATGCTGTAACATTAATGTCAATGTCAGTGTTTTCTACTGGCTGAGCCTGTTAGTACTCATATGTGCAGCTGGAACTGCAAAATAACACACATTTTCCAGCTGCTGTGTCTGTTACTTCTCATCCAGGCAGGAACTACACCAAAACCAAATTACTGATTCATTCATGCAAAGATTAAGCTCATCTAACCAATCCACTGAGCCCTAACAAGGAACCCAAATCCTCAGTCCAGTGTAAAATCCTAGTCTTTCTCATGTGAAAGAAAGCGGTCAATCAAAATACAGCCCCCCTCCAGCTACACATCTAAAGAACATGGATCTAATTTGTACACGGGGCAATAATATGATGAAATTTGGTCTTACCCAGCATCAGAGCTATTCCCACAAAGCAGAGCATCGTTTTGCCCTTCCAGAAAATAAAAATGACCTGTTTAGAAAAGAATTTTTTAAAAATTATAAAATTCTGAATATGAAAGTTTTCTTACAGCTCTGTGAAATAAATAGTCCTGCTCTAAAAGTGTTAAGGTGATTTCAGATGCCATTCTAAACAAGTAATATTATTTTTTCAGCATGACTATAACTTTAGAGTAAATGACAGTATGAATTGCAGTAAGTGCTATCACTCACAGAACTTACTGTTAAAATGCCCACATGTACTAAAAATCCTATCAAATGCTGCAGGATGTAGATGAAATGTACAATTCTCCCTCAGTCTCATCACTGAACTAAGTCACACTTTGTGAAATTATATTGTACAGTTATTTATTCTAATAAATAAATTGTATCTGAAAAAAATATACCGATAGTTTATTTCAAACTTTCTGATCAGTATTGCCAAGGGTTCCAGTTTGTCATGTACAAACACTTGTGACAGTTATCTAATATGTGAGCTCTGAAAAAATCCCACCCAGCTGCCAATGGCTTTAACTGTTGTGGGTGTGTGCACACTGCAATTAGCCCTCTGGTTGGTATGAAGGCCCTGGGTATACATCTAAATTTAACTTGGACAGAATTACTGCAACAGTCACCAACTTGTGTAGGTAGGATTTTAGCAGTATATGCTGAAATTATTGATCACCTCAGGAAAGAAAGATCAGGTAAGTTCCACCAAATCGCTCTGTAGCCAACCATCCCATAATCTGTATAGTAATCTTGTATTTACAGGACATTTTAGCTGGTTTAAACAACAAAGACATTGACCTGTCTATTCTTAGAAGAATAAAGAGATGATGTGCAAAACATTATGCTTATTAAGATTCACTTTGACTGTATCCTTGAGAAGTGCTTTTCTTTTTGCCCTCAAAGCAGACGCCTGCAGTTGCTAAGCTCTTGATTTTGGAAGAATTATCGCAGGGGGAGCTTCCTCCCGTAGTAAGGATTTCCCGTTTGGTCACAGGCTTAAGGATTCAATTTACACAGGGTCAGACCATGTAGCCCAGTACCCCATTTCCGATGGAGAACAAAAGCTTTGCCTCAGGATGTCTGTAAGGACAGGGCAGGGACATGAGCACCTCCCCTGCTTCCAGTACTTCTGAAGTACAGCAGCTCCAGAGCTAAGGTGGTACCTTTTTTGCTTCCTGAGAAGATTTAAACCCCGCATTGTTTTGGTTTGTGGTTTTTTTTCCATTGAACTGGCCTGTTAGATTCCCTTAAAATGATCTCATTTGAAATGCTACCAGCGCAGCTGAGTGTAAACTGTAGACTCTGGCTGTGCTGCCCAAGCAGGGTTACCACACAAGCTAGTGAATTCTGAGTCTGAGGAGGTGTCACAAGCTACTGGCTCTGCACATTGATTTGCTGCAGGAGGGTCATGGTACCCCAGCCAGATGTATCTCTCCATCCTGTGAGAAAAAATTCACCATTTGGAAAAGTTAGGTTTTAAGCTGCACATAGGCCTTGTTCTGACACTCTGTGAAGGACTCAGTTTCAGTGTCTTATGATACACCTGCATCTTAGAGTCAAAGAATCATAGAATCATTTTGTTTGGAAGAGACCTTTAAGATCATCAAGGCCAACTGTTAACCTAGCACTACCAAATTACCACCAAACCATATCCCCAGGTACCACATCTACATGTCTTTTAAGTACCTCCAGGGATGGTGACTCAACCACTTCCCTGGGCAGCCTCTTCCAATGTTTGATAACCTTTTCAGCGAAGTCAAAGAATCATAGAATCATTTTGTTTGGAAGAGACCTTTAAGATCATCAAGGCCAACTGTTAACCTAGCACTACCAAATTACCACCAAACCATATCCCCAGGTACCACATCTACATGTCTTTTAAGTACCTCCAGGGATGGTGACTCAACCACTTCCCTGGGCAGCCTCTTCCAATGTTTGATAACCTTTTCAGCGAAGGAATTTTTCCTAATATCTAATCTAAACCTCCCCTGGCACAACTTGAGGCCATTTCCTCTGGTCCTATTGCCTGTTACTTGGGAGAAGGGACCAACACCCACCTTGCTACAACCTTCTTTCAGGTAGTTGTAGAGAGCGATAAGGTCTCCCCTCAGCCTCCTTTTCTCCAGGCTAAACGACCCCAGTTGCCCCAGCTGCTTCTCATAAGACTTGTTCCCTAGACCCCTCACCAGCTTTGTTGCCCTTCTCTGGACACGCTCCAGCACCTCAATATCTTTCTTGCAGTGAGGGGCCCAAAACTGAACACAGTATTCGAGGTGCGGCCTCACCAGTGCTGAGTACAGGGGGATGATCACTTCCCTAGTCCTGCTGGCCATACTAATCCTGATACAGGCCAGGATGCTGCTGGCCTTTCTGGCCACCTGGGCACACTGCTGGCTCAGTGCTGCATGGGGTTGTTGTGACCCAAGTGCAGGACCTGGCACTTGGCCTTGTTGAACCTCATACCATTGGCCTTGGGCTCATCAATCCAGCCTGTCCAGATCCCTCTGTAGAGCCACCCTACCCTTAAGTAGATCAACACTCCTACCCAACTTGGTGTCATCTGCAAATTTACTGAGGGTGCATCTTACAGGGTACAATTTTCTGTACTGTGCAAAGTGCACAACCCTGTGTGCAGCCGCTGTCATTCTGGGCTGGTGTGCGTTGCAGAAAACTGCACTGTGCTGAAACACAGCTGTAAATAGTAAAGGTAGTCGACATGATGCTGATCACAGCTGACCCTTATGAAGCAAATCTTATTCTGCATCATGTCAGCTAATCATGATTAAAACATGCTGGAACATAACAGCTGGTTGGGAAGAATGAAAATCTGACTTGATATAGTTTACATGGAGCAGT